>NW_017617304.1:0-325000 GCF_001879475.1 Ipomoea nil
TATGTGTCAAAAGGAATGGACCAAATGGCAGTGGAAAAAGTCCACACCAAAAATTGAGTCAGCCTAACTGGAATTCTCGATCCTATAAAAAGACAAATGTTAACCAAAGGCAATATCGTCCAAAGAGTTCTGCTCAGGAAATCTCAAAGAACGGACAACCTGAAAGGATCCTCAGAAGATCTGGGTATGGGAATGGAAGGGACTGGGCCTTCAGAAGAAGATTGGTTTGTTTACCCGGGAACTCCTCTCGAGGAAAGCTCTTAAGATAACACATCGACGTAAACAAACCAATTATCGTTGGCATTATGAAAATCCTCCACCAAAAGAACAACAAAGGAAGTATAAGGACAAAATCTTTGCCAGTGTTTATTTCGATTATCGCACCTCCAACGGATACAAAGGACCAAGGATGAGTCATGTACACTCTAGGTTAATGTGGGTTCCAAAATTGACTACTAACCCCCAAGGACCCGAAACTAAGTGGGTACCTAAAAATACATGATCTTTGATGCAGGAGAAACAGGTCATATGGTATGTAGACAGTGGATGCTCAAGACATATGACTGGTGACAAAATAATTTTGAGCAACTTCAAAGAAATAAATGGACCCAAAGTCATCTTTGAGGAGAAACAAGTGGCCAAAATCGAGGAAAAGGAGATATCATCAAGAAAGGAATAATCATACAAGATGTCTCTTATGTAGAAGGACTTAAATTCAACCTTCTAAGCACAAGTCAGTTCTGCGACAAAGGATACAAAGTAGAATTCTTTAAAGAAGAGTGCAAAATCATAAATACGAAAGATGGCAGGACAGCACTTACAGGCCAACGAAAGAAGAACATGTATGTAATTTCATTAAATTCTTCTAATACTAACATTTGTCTTGTAGCTAAGAGCAATGCAGATCTCAATCAAGAATGGCACAACAAGCTAAGCCACTTGAACATGAAGACAATAAATAAGCTTGCAAAAAGGAATCTTGCAAGAGGCTTACCCGAAACATCTTACACGAAAGATAGGTTATGTGATGCCTGCCAAAAGGGAAAACAGCTGAGATCGTCCTTCAAGTCAAAAGATGTAGACACAAGTTCTCGATCTCTAAGCCTTCTGCACATGGATCTTTTTGGACCAATAGATCCAGCAAGTATAAGCGGAAGAAAATACACCCTTGTGGTAGTAGATGACTTTTCAAGATATACATGGGTTCTTTTCTTGAAAAAGAAGAATGAAACAGAAACGGCTCTGCCAAATCTTTTGAAGCAACTTCAAACAGAAAAGGAAGTCAAATAACAGAATCAGATCGGATCAAGGAACCGAATTTGTCAACAAAGTGATAAAGGATTTCTGTGCTCAAAATGGAATATTTCATCAACTCTCGCAGCACGAACTCCTCAGCAAAACGGAGTAGCCGAAAGGAGAATAGAACTCTAAAAGAAGCAGCACGAACAATGATCTCACACTCAGGTCTACCAAAGAGATTTTGGGCTGAAGCCATAAACACCGCATGCTATACACAGAACAGATCCTTAATCAACAAGTCTCACAACAAACACCATATGAGCTATGGAAAGGTAAGACTCCAAATATTGGATATTTTCATGTTTTTGGTTGCAAGTGTTTTATTCACAACAATGGCAAAAGCTATCTTAAAGCATTTGACGAAAGAGCTGACGAAGGATTATTCATGGATATTCATCCATAAGCAAAGCATTCAGAGTTCTGAACAAGCGAACAATGATTATCGAAGAATCCATCCACGTCAAATTTGATGAGCAATCTGAGAAAAACCCTTCTGGATACAAGATACCTGCTATCCCAGCTCAAAATACCCAGAAATCCGTAGATGAAGACATCTCAGACGAAGAAGACTTACTTTCGTCCTACATGAAGTATCAGCCGAAAGTACCAGAACCCGAAATGTCATCTGAACAAGCAAATGGAAATCAACCTATCAATCCTTCTAGCAACGCACCATCTGAACCAATGATCTACATAGACCTCCCCTATATCCCAGAGATGGATACTCAGCCTTCTCAAGATGTTTTTGAGCCAGATCTTAGATGGTTGAAAGATCATCCACCAGATCAAGTAATTGGAGATGTTCAAGAAGGTGTAAGAACAAGAGCGTCATTACACGAAAGTATGATGGCATGCTTCTTATCCCAAATAGAGCCGAAATCTGTGGATGAAGCTTTATGTGATCCTGACTGGGTAATAGCTATGCAAGAAGAACTTCATCAATTTGAACGAAATGAAGATGGGAACTAGTACCAAGACCATCACATCAAAATGTCATTGGAACTAAATGGGTTTTTAGAAACAAAATGAGTGAAGATGGACTCATTGTTAGGAACAAAGCTCGCCTTGTGGCTAAAGGATATTGTCAGGAGGAAGGTATTGATTTTGATGAGACTTTCGCCCCCGTGGCCAGATTGGAAGCTATACGAATATTCTTAGCTTTTGCAGCTTACAAAAATTTCAAAGTCTATCAAATGGATGTCAAAAGCGCCTTCCTGAATGGACTTCTTGAAGAAGAAGTGTATGTTGAACAACCTCCTGGTTTTGCTATCAACAATGACCTCGAAAAGGTGTACCACCTTAAGAAAGCACTCTACGGTTTGAAACAAGCTCCACGAGCTTGGTATGATACACTATCATGTTTTCTAATCAATCGTGGCTTCACGAAAGGAGTGGTTGACAAAACACTCTTTCGTATAAAGGATAATGATCATATCCTGCTGGTACAAATATATGTTGACGATATTATCTTTGGAAGCACGAATCCAGATCTATGTGAAAAATTCTCCAATCTCATGAAAGGAAAATTTGAAATGAGTATGATGGGAGAACTGAATTATTTTCTGGGCTTACAAGTTAAACAATGTCCTGATGGGATATTTATAAACCAAGCCAAATATACAAAAGATCTGATCCGAAAGTTTGGCATTGATGGAAAAAGTTCTGTCAAAATACCTATGAGTACATCCCTTAGGATGGACATTGACAATGAAGGAAAGGAAGTTGATCAGAAAAATTTTCGTGGTATTATTGGCTCTCTTCTATACCTAACAGCAAGTAGACCCGACATCTCGTTTGCTGTTGGTGTATGCGCTCGCTTTCAGGCTAAACCGAAAGAAAGTCACCTGAGTGCAACTAAAAGGATATTGCGATATCTTAAGGGCACACAGATGCAACTTAAAGTATCCGAAAGAAGGATCATTTGATCTAATAGGATACTCAGATGCAGACTTCGCAGGTTGTCGAATCGATCGAAAAAGTACCTCGGGAACATGTCAGTTCCTAGGAGGAAGACTTGTGTCTTGGTTTAGCAAGAAACAACATTCCATTGCTACTAGTACGGCTGAGGCCGAATACATAGCAGCTGGAAGTTGTTGTGCTCAAATCTTATGGATGAGACATCAATTAAGAGACTATGGGATAAATGCCCAAGAAGTGAGCATTAAGTGTGATAATACAAGTGCTATAGCAATCACACACAATCCAGTTCTACACTCTCGGACCAAGCACATTGATATCAAGTATCATTTTATTCGTGATCATGTTGAAAAGAAAGATATTGCTCTCGAATATGTTAATACCGATGATCAATTGGCAGATATACTCACTAAACCTCTGAGTGAGACAAGATTCTCTCTTTTAAGGCATGAGATCGGAATGATTGAAATGACCTAATATGTGATGTTACTTCACTATGCTTCATAATAATTTACCATATCTTTTCATGTACCTTTGTTTTCGTGTCTCTCACGCAAGAAAGTGTCAGTATCCAAAAGATTTTGTATAGATCTCCACGACACTTATTTGCCTATAAAATAGTTTTGCCATACATAAGACACACTCACTTCTTTCTAAGTAAAAGGATTGCAGGTATGAACAAAGAGAAAGGAAAAATGGACGAAGCAAAAAAGAGGGCTACCCGTCTGAAGCATCACTTACAGGAAGCAAGCAAACTCCCTAATGCCACCATCATAAGCTTGAAAGAAGAAGGAGAGATGATCAATGTAACCTACTCATTGCCTAACCCCGAAAAAGAGGCTCTTGACACTCTTGTCAACGAATCTAGGGCCAAAAGGAGGTATCGTCTGGAACTAGCCAGTCAGGAGGCCTATGAAAGAATCATGATGATGAAGAGCTCCAACAAAGACTCTTCATCGACACCAACCTCTCGATGGTATCCCTTTCCTGAAGTTCCTCCACCCAATGTTCAATCCTATGAGGATTTCTCAAGGGTCCACTCTCGGGTCACAGATCAGCCACCCGAACCCACTCTCTCTCTAGAAGAGTTGGATGAATACGCCAAAACAACAAATCTGGCTGATGTGACTGATGAGATGACCCGATTGGAACTTCACGTGCCCTATCGTTTCCTTTGAATCGTAGTAGGTTGAGCTTTTTATGTTTAAGTCTCTCTCTCTCTTTCTATCCTGTATGTCATGATGGCTGTGTTATCCAAATAAATGCTTTGCATAAGTTCTTATGATTTCGGATCACAGAAAGGTTTACTGTTATGTGCATTTATTGCAAGTTATATCTGGTCAAAAAGAGTTCAAAAATTCATTATGAATTTATTGAATGCTAAGTACGTTGGAACTCAGGCCGTACAGGGAATCAAAATTTCAGTCCAAACTGAAATCAGCCTTATCTTGAACACTGTAATGAGCATTGATTGCAATATTGACGGATTTACGGATAAGCCCCTTAATCCTTGGCTATAAAAAGGGAGAGAATTTCACATAATTCTCACCATCCTCTCTCTCTCTCTCTCTCTCAATGGCACCTAAGAAAAGGTTCACAAGAAATGACTCTCGCAAGCTCCAAGAGGCCTCTAGGCGCCTCAGGGAGGAGCAAGGTGACTTATATCCAGGCAACAGTCCTAATGTTCCTATCAATCTCGTCTCTGATTCAGTCTCATCGTTTCAATACGATGATATGGCTGGATTCATCGTTGAATCAGAGAATGGAGAAAAGATCCCAAAAGAATGGATTGACAAGGACTACATGGCATTTTTGGCACAAGAAAATTGGGAAGAGAAGTATGACAAAGATGATGAGGCTGAGTCCTCTACTGGTTCCAACTTTCCGCGCTATAAAAGATGGTATAGGGAAGTGTTTGGAAGGGTGAAGAAAGATAAGCCTGAATGTTCTTCATCCAAGAAGGTTGAGAGGAAGAAAAAGTGATTTTCTGAAAATCATCATCTATGTTTATGTATCTTCTCTTCTCGTTTGTTGAATAAAAGCTTGCCTATCTATGTGCTAATAAGATGTAATGTCTTATCTGTGTAACCTTGCTGACAGTCTTAGAAGTTTGTTCTGATCGAATCTTACTCGAATCTTTCGGGTAACAATGTTGATTGTTCAGCATGAATCTCTCGGGCAACTTTATGTGCATCTTATGAAATTCTGAACAACATTCGGGTTTTTGAATCGTACTCAAGACGCTATCTCCTCTTGAATCTAAACCGTTCATATAGTTTCATTGGGATCAAATGGCCGAGAAAATCGCCTCTATCCCACTAGTCTGACAGGACAAAGACGTGCATTTAATGCACCTCTCAGCACTTGAGTGCTTTTTCTCTCTCCTCATTAAATGAGGGAATGATCGTTTCAGATCTGCACACGTTCTTATCACGTAACCATGATGATCAGTTACCTTTTGAGGAAGAGGAACCGCTGAATTTTTTTTAAAAAAAATTCGAATAAATTTTCTTAATGGGCTGTTTTAAGGACACCAACCCGGAGCTTTATAAACCCTGCTCAAACCTTCATTCCGTCTGTTTTACATCTCTCAAATTTCATCCCTTCCTCTCAAAAATCTCTATAGTCAAGCTTTCTATCATCAATGGCGGCTCTTTCCGAAAAGAACCCAGAGAACCCAGAACCATCATCCACTCCAGTAATACCAAGCTTTCCCACGGAAGATATAGAGTTTATCAAGTCCAGAATTCCATTTAAAAACCCCCAAAGTAGACGAAACCAAAACGGCAGAAACAAGAAAAACCCTCTTCTCGGGTTAAGTCTCAAAAGTCAGACACCACCCAATCAAAGACGAAAGATGATCCTTCTCTCGAAACCTTGATAGTGCAGAACTCCTCTGAAGATGATGATGATCAACCTCTCATTCGTCTAAGCAAACGAAGTCGAATGAGATCTGTTCAAATTCGGGAACCCTTGTCAAAAGAAGCAACATCACAGGGGGAAGATATTTCGAAAGCAGCTACCTCTGAGGGGGAACTGAAAACCTCTCTGCCCGAAAGCAGTTCCGTTGCTCACAAATCCATCAAATCGAATGCGTCTCCTATTCCTCATCCACAAGAGCCTACCCTAGCAGAGCAACTCCTACGAGAGTCGACACAAGACCCTGCTACTGTAGAAATGGAGGGAAGATGTCAAAGTTTTCCACAAGAGTCGGGCTCTCCAGAAAACATCCCAAAAGCAGCCTCAGTTGCTACAACTAATGCTCAATCTCTTCCACAAGAACCTACTATTGCAGAGCAGGTAATTCTGACACAAGAACCTGCACTAGTAGACGAGATAACAGCTGCTCAAACACCTTTTATCCCGAAACCATCTGCTCGTCAATCTTCTCCAGACCGGAACACCCTTGATAAATCTCTCAGAGAATCGATTGAAAGAGATTACAATCGAGTTCTACAATGGCACAAATGGCGCACGGCACCTCTCAGAATCTTTCTCGAAACTTTTGAAGCCATGATCGACGAAGAAGAATTCGCACTTCAATGGCTTGAAACTCAGGACGTCACAAAGGCTGTGCGAATTGAGGAGATCCACCGAGTGTACTCTTATAGAATAACTCATCGATCTCTCGGGAAGGAAAAAGCTCCTTTGGTAGTTCCTCTTCATAAACCTCCGATGGATCCAGCAACTGAAGCCGAATTGAAACAACTTCGCTACATCATGTTGCTATCCAAAGTTAAAGCCCAAATGGCAGAAGATCATCCTCGAGATCCCAAAGGAAGTGCTAGTGGAACGAAAGATGTTCATGGCAACAAAATCGAAGAAGAGGATGAAGAGGAAAGTGAAGACGAGAGCAATGAAGACGACAATGAAGATGATGTCAATGATGATGAAACAGAAGACGACAACAGTGATTCTGATGATGATAATGATGATGACAATAATCCACAAGGAGGAGAAGGTGCTGAAGAAGATGAACCAGAAGATAGCCACACTATCTTGGTCGAAACGGACTATGCTAACTGCCCACAAAGACCACCTCTCTTGAAAATACCGTCTGAAGACGAAGACTCGGATGAAGCATCCAGTAAAAATCCAGTTCACTCATCTCGTGCTATTCAACTACATCATAATCTTCCAGTTCATGAGGACAAAAAGGAAGCCTCACCTGAACCTGGCCACTCGATGCATGGTGGAAATCCGGAAGCACCACATCATGACGAACACAGGAACTCTTCTCCAACACACATTGAGGACGATTCTATCGCTGAGTCCCCACGGACCATTATGAACCTCATGCGAGAAACTGTTCATTCAGCTGAACTGATTCACAAGCAATATCTCGCCTTAAGGGAGATGGACAAGAGAATATTGAATGACTTGTGTCAAAAAGTCAATCTACTCCTTGATGTACAATCTCAACCACAGCAACCGAATCCTTCTCACGACAAAACACTTAAGCAATTGGTGAAAAGAGTTTCTGATCTTGAAGAAAGTTCAAACAAAGTCGCTAGACAGCAACACGAGATTAAGCATTCTCATTATGGTCTCAAGGAACGTGTTGACTTAGCTTGTACCAAGATTGACACTTATCAAGACAATTCCTATCAACTTGGTGAATATGTTCTTCAGATTCTAGGGTATGCTCAAGACATCCTGCTTGCAATCAGACAAATCCCCTCTGTACCTCCCTCTGCCTGCGCTGATGATGCCAAAAAGGGGGAAAATAGGGATAATGACAGAGATAAGGATGATGACAACCAACCAAGAAGGGATAACACGAAAGAAAGATCTTCAGAAAAGCGAGTCTCTCCTCACAAAGTCTCGGGTCACTCTCATCAACCTAAGTCTCGTGGACAGTCTCATGATCAAAGACGCTATGGTCGCACTCAAGACAGACCTCACAAGGCTCGACAATCTTTCGGCTCTGAAGCCAAATATCTCTTCACAGGACTATCAAGAAGAGATCAAGCAAGTCTAAGACAAACGCTCATGAAAAATACCTCAGTTACCATGGATGGCATTGGAAACTTCGTGGACTATGTCCCATACGAAGAAGGAAGCGGTAAGAGGTTTGAAGGTTGCAACAATCCCATCTGGTTGAAGAAGAAAGACAACCACACAAGGCAAAACTACATGAGCACTCAGAACGAAAGGATTAAAAGACAAAACAAGGAGTTGTGGGAAAAACACGATGAAGAGATCAGGAGAAGAGATGATGAAGCTAGAGAAAGAGAAAGGATTAAGAATCTCATCAAAGATCTATCAAATATAACCAAAGACTCTCCTGATAATGTCACGTACAATGCAGCTTTCAAAGTGCATAAAGAGTCAGGCAAGAGTTATCAAGAAGGAATGAATTCGTTTGAACTGATCTCCTGGTGGAAGTCTGGAGTAGTGGAAGGCAACAACATTCGAGAAGCCTACAACAATTACACGAGTCTAAACATCAAAGGAGGATATGAAGAGCTCGTCAGAAACAATCCTATCAGGACTTTCAGAGCAAAAATCAACGAGAAGATAGACTACGAGAGAACACAAAGAAGACATGAAGAGAAGGACAATCAAGAAAGAAAGAAGGAAGCTCAACAAAAGTTGAATCTTTTAGAAATGTAAGTTATCCTTTATTTTGATTTCTTTTGACAGAGTTTTTGTAATGACTTTATCTGAATATCTATGAAACTCTCATTGTCACACATCTCGTGTCACTTGTCTGAGTTAAAAAGTCCTTGTCTTTATTTCTGCTGCTTCTTCGTAGAAAATACTTGTAAACTCTCGATAATGGCTGTGTTTTTAATAGAATTATCCTTAAGGAGCACTTTCTCAGCCTTATAAGAAGAGTATAGGTTTTGGCATCATCAAAAAGGGGGAAATTGTTAGGAACCTTGTATTAGGATTTTGATGATACCAATGTAATGTAGAAAGTAGACCCCTAACTCTTTCGTTTTTATTGTATCGCTACTTTCGTTCTAGACGAAAGTTGCCATAACTCATATGTAATTCGTGTTAAGCTAGAACAAACACACGAAAGGAGTTATGAATAGAAGATAGGCTGATCAAGACGAAAGAAGGCTCCACAGCAACGAAAGAAGGAGTTGTCATTAAGAAGACAGTTCTTTTCAACAAGTATTCTTCTTCTCATCAACTAGAAGAATGTTCTACCTGCCTGATTTGACAACATCCTAGGACGATAAGGACCTCAACTCATGGGACACGTTATCCAAAGAGCATTTAATGAAGATGTACTATCTCTGGAGCTAAAAGACAAAAGTCATCAGATCCCCCATACCTTCAACGGCTACATAGTACAAACTCATTAATGGAGCATTAAATGCATGAGGCTCCATGGTCCTTGTCCAACAGATAAAAGGTTTAAAAAATTCATTTCCCTCCAACGGATGAATTTTCATCACCTATATAAACCAACCTTCATCAACTAAGAAGGCGCTGGTTCATTTTATCACTCTACTTACTCTCTTGCAAAAAGCTCTTGAAAGTGAACAAATCTCAAAGCTTTTTGTGAACCAGCTAGCTAAGGTGTTAAGGCATTTGAAGTAGATCATCCATCACTGCCCTACATCTTGTAAGAAGTCTTGCACATTTGAAGCAATCATCCCACACCTACAAGACTTCACAGTTGGAGGAATCAAGAAATACTTTCTCACCAACCTCAACTTAGAAGAAGAAGTTGATAGAGGCGGAGTAAACTCTCGGAGTTGAAAACCTTCAAAGGCTGTCCGGCTTAGTGATCAAGGAAGTCTTTGTGTAATTGTACTAAAAAGTGTTAGTGCAATCCTTCCAGCAGTTGTGGAAGAAGAGTGGAAGTAGGCAAAGTTTGGCCGAACCACTATAAAATCTCGTCTCTCTCATCTCTTTATTTACTGCTTTAGTTTACTGCTTGCATATCATCCTTTTCATCACTTTTCTTATCTTCTCATCAAACTCGTGCAACCCTCTTTTAATAACCTTTCCGCTGTGCTTATCTTACTCAAAAGTATTGTCAGGGTTTTTCCTTTAAAGAATCTAAAGAAAAACGAGAGTCTATTCACCCCCCCCCCCCCCTCTAGACTCACCACACAATCTATCGGGACCAACATAACATATCGCGGAGTCAAAGACCCGATTCATAGATTCCGCGGGGTCACGAAGACCCGATTAGGATGCGCAGGGTCACAAAAACCCGATTATGATTTCGCGGGGTCACAAAGACCCATGCAGACAACCCTAAATCCTTAAGTGTATACACCCCTAGTGGGACCTCCAATCCCTTGGAATTTAAGCATATCAATCAATTCTTTAGAGAATTGATCGGGTTCAAGTGTTTTACCTTCCAACACTGTATAGTCGGTGTTGTTCCACTCTGAGTTTTGGGCGTTTGCGGGTCTTCTTGGCATTGTTGGAAATTTAGAGAACGGTTGCGATTTGGGACTTGATTTTCCGGCGAGACTTTCCGGGAGGATTTTTCTGCGACAACACTGCCGGCGGTGGGGTCGTTCGGTGGGGCGAGGTGACGCGGTGGTCGTGGTGGCCGAGTGGGTCATGGACTCACAGCGGCGGGGGCTTGGTGTTGCTACTCGGTTCTTTGCGGCGGTAGCTGGGCGGTGTTTTGGGCCGGGTGGTTGAGGGTGGTTCCCTGGGCGGTAAACGGGGGGTGGCTAGGTGGTTGACAGCGAGTGGCTGGGTGGTTGGCGGTGGTTTGGCCGAGTATGGGAGAGAGAGAGAGAGAGAGAGAGAGAGAGAGATAGAGAGAGAGAGAGAGAGAGAGAGAGAGAGAGAGAGGAAGAAGAAGAAGAAAGGGTTTTTGATTTGGGGATATTGGGATTTTAGAGATTTGGAATGAGGTTTAGGAAGGTTTTGTATCCCATAGGTTTCAAGAAACACTTGTGGTTTAATGGTTGAGGCTTTGGTCTTAGAAATGGAAGGTCTAGGTTTTGAATCTCACAAGCTACACTTAGCTTGTTCCTAAGGCTTTTGGTTCAACTCCTTGTGCCTCGTAGAGTTTTCCCCTCACTTGCTTTAGGCAAGATTAAAACTCTGAGTCAAATCCCTCCTCTAGACGCGACCTTAGATTTAACACATATTATTTTCGCGACCTCATAGATCGCAAGGGTAAAAACAATTAAATTAATTTGAAGGGTGGAACGGGGAGTTATTCCAAGCGATTTCACCAAATAATTTTATTCGAATTAAGGAAATTCAAACAACTACACAAGGTATAAGTTCTACGGTAACGAGGATGGGTTACAAGGTTCATCTACTTAGCCTAAGCAATATTCTTCTCCGGGATTTTCTTCCAATTGCTCTGCAGGGTCCTCGTTTCCTACGGCTACAGCTTCGATGCCGTCCTGGTCTTCGGTCTCGGTCCCGGCTTCCGTTTCGGCTTGAGTGCGACTCATGATGAATACCTTCCTAGGTGCTTCATAGCCCCCTCGGTTATTCATATTGTTTTGTTGCCCAGTAGGTGGCGGCCTTGCTCATGTGGGTTGGTTACACTGGAAGGCTTTGTGGCATCTTTCCCCACAGTTGAAGTATTGCAAGGCGTTTCCCTGGAAATCCCTGCCTCGATGCTCCTTGCCACATTTTCTACAAAGGAATTGTCTTCCTCCGGTTTCGTTGTTTCCCCTAGGCGGTCCTTGTGCCTGTGGGTTAGATGCTTTAACGTTGGAGTCGTTCCTTGGCCATTTTAAGTTAGAGCCTCCGTTCCCGTCGTTCCTTCTTTTCACTTGTTTCCCTCGTTGCAACAGTTGGACCCGGTAAAGGTCGGCAGCACTGCTGTAAGCTTCGTTGAGGGTTCTTGGTTTGCTCACGGGTAAGGCTTTTCTAGCCTCAAAGTTGAGTCCCGCAACGAATTTCTCTACCTTGGTCGCCTCTGTAGGGACCAACACGTGAGCAAAACGAGCCAGTTCCAGGAACCTCTTGTGGTATTCTACTACCGTGGTGAATCCTTGTTGCAAGTGAAGGAATTCTTCGTAGATGGCTGCTCTTACGTGCGCGGGGTAAAAGCGTTCCCGCAGTTTGGTCTTTAGGGCTTCCCAGTTAAAACCCGGTTCTTGCTTACAGGCCGGCCCCTCATGGATCCACCACAAGTCGGCTTCGTGCCCAAAGTATAAGGTTGCCAATTCGACTTAACGCTCTTCTGGGTAGTCCACTACCCCAAAGATTTTATCCAATGTTCGGATCCATTCCTCGAGTATTGTAGGATCTTCTTCCCCGGCGAAGATAGGGGGACGATGGTTTGACACTTGGCGAGCTACATCGTGATTTCTATTTGGTGGCGGATGGTTGTTGTTATTTAGGAGGTTGTCACTCAGTGCCTGGGCGATCTGAGTTAACTAATGCAATTTCTGAGCCAACTGTTCGTTAGTCGACGCCTCAGGGGTCCTTGCACGGTTTCTTAGTGGTGCCATTCTAAATTTTACAGGGTTGACATCGGTTATAGATGTGGGTTACGAGCAGGCACCCATACCTGGTGTCTTAATTATAAGGAATAAAAGCTAGACAGAGAGCAATCATAGGAAAGTTTTAACAGAAAGTGATAAATAGACTCACAAGCTCACCGCGCGTCCTAAAAATCTTCTTACCCTAAGTACTTAAACACCTAGAGATTCCAGATTAGCATCTTAAAGTCTTGTCCTAAAGGCAATATCCTAGGGTCAAACTTAGGCTCTGATACTAACTGTAACACCCCCAATTTTCAGCATAATTTAAAACCATTAAAGCTTACGAAATAAGGATAAAGCTATCATTAATACCCAAAGCAGAGTAGAAGCTAAACATAAGTGTTGGGGTGCTATGCCACATCTAAGTTTGAGAACCTAGATGCACAGGCTAAAACTAACTAATCAAAGCGTTAAATCGTAATCATTATCCAAATACATGCATGGCTCACAGACCGTCTAACCAATGCTAGAACTAACTAAGCTAGGAACAGCAGCTCCTTCTAGCGCGCTCTCAGCCAACTAATCAGTACCTGAAAAACATGCGGTATCGCAACCGTTAGCGAATAATGCTAAGCAACCCACTCCCACGTGTTGATTACAATACATATAGATATAGTAAAACCATTTTGAGACTTGGGAATACATATAGGTATAGTAAAACCATTTTGAGACTTGGGAATACATAGATATAGCTCTAAACGACTCTAGCTTCAAAACCGGGAATAAGACTCAGGACATATCAATAGACTTGACACGGCGGCAAGGCACATAAAGACACAAGCATGCAAACTAAGACCACAAGACAAGACGACAATAACAAACAACAACAACAACAACAAACACGTCTATGTTCCAACCTTATACCAAGTTCCAACCTTTACGCCTCTCCAACCTTATAACAGTTCCAACTTGTATCTCCAGGCCACCCTACACACCACATCCTTATCCCTCCAGGGCAGCGCATGCTCCCCACCTACATGACCTCCTACATAACCACCGATCTCTTAGCATCCACGATGCCATTAAATCACACACCGGTACCGCAGTACCATCAAACACAAGCACGCATAGTGCATCAAACCACCAATCATATCTTTTCTGCCAATCTCATATCTTTTCTCATCATGGACAACCACACAATAAACAAGACTCGACAATGTCTTCATAAGGGGATAATCAGGGGAAAGGCATATCATGCATATTGACTCTTAGTTTTACACTTAACACGTTAGCCAATCAAGATCATGGATACAAGATAAGTAGACTCACATGTATATAAGTATACATATACAGCAATAATGCTTATCTATAAATAATAGACTCACATGCAAGTATAATACACTTCCAAGCACTAAGCAGTTCATACAAAATTATACATACCTAATACACATAAACAAAATATGATTCATGCTTGACTTATAAAATCAAAGGTAAGCGAAGTTACAAGTAATCATGTGAACAACTAAGTTATGGCAAGATGGTATAACATAACATCAAACACAACAATGGAGGTTAAGTATTATGTCAAACGACAATGACAAGAAAAATCAAATGAGTCAACTCTAGTCATGAAATCAATAACATGAATTCCCTCAAAGAGAAAGGTAAGATAAATACATATAGATAATAGTAGTGGAGGGATCATCATACTTTCCATGAACCATACTCATCTCATCATATCAATCTCATCATGTCGTCAATCTCATCATATCATCACGGTGGGGAGGTAGGAACTTCACCATATGTGAATAGACCTATCCGGGCTTAGGAATTCTCAACTTGACTAATCGTCTCGCCACAAATCTCATAAGTAACATTGAAACGAGACATTTATCTTAAGTGTGCATACCCCCTAATTGGGATTCTAAGCACAACGAGTAATAGCTCAAGCCCCAAGTGAACCCAGGATTTTTCTACTAGGCCACTTTCTATTCTCATAACTTCTAGGAATTCTCCACCGGTTTTCATTTCATCATTTTCATTTCATCAATCTTTTCAAGTAACCGAAGCTCAAGTACCACCTCCAAGGTAACAATATTTTCCTCACAAGATATGCACAATATATCACATAAATGGCATACTATGCATAAATGTAGTTGAGAAAATAGGGGGATACTGGATAAGCAAGTGGAATATAAAGTGTAGTTAAAACCGCATGAATAAATGCAATGGTTCATACTCAATGGTTCCAAGTAACTTCAATTCACAAAGATATAGATTACTACATACGTATTCTTCACTTAATGCAAACTCGGTTCATAACCAACATCTCATTCAAACATGCTAATCAACGCACTTCACTTGTGAATCATACTCAACACCAATATAAATTTCAAGGTTGGTTCAAACATAAAATGAATCGATACATCACTCTTTTTTTGGTAAAATCATTTTTGGACAAGTATCACGCAACACGTATCACTTTAGAACAACTCCCCGAGTCTCACGGATCACGAAAACCCGAAAAAACCCAAGTGGCCGGACCCGCGATAGTGTACATTGCCGCAGGGGCCCTAAACCGTGCGGGCTGGGTGGCAGGTCTTGCAAGACCTGCCATGCCACCCACGCGGTCTCGTGCGAGGGAGGTAGGCCGCGAGGGTCCTGCCCCCTCGACTACCACCAGGCACGCAGGCCTACCGGTAGGTCTCCCAGGACCCGCGGAAAAGCCCGCGCGCCATCGAGGAGGGGGTGAGGCTATAGCCTCATCCCCTTGTTCTCTTTTTCCTTAGGCATTTTTCCCACTTCCAAATCTGATGCATCCACCCAAAACATCAACATAAGGCAAAATATCATTACAACAACATTTTTAAACACATCTTATGCATCAAAACCTAGATAAACAACATTTTCCAAGCTCACATATCATCAACAATCACACAAACACATTGAATAGACAAAACTAGCAAAATACATATTTTTGGATGTCCATGAGTTATACCTCAAGCTAGATTCCTTCCAAGACTTAGATCCCTTCCTCGAATCCTTATGGTTGGCTTCCTTCTCCACTTCCTAATCCCATAACCAACTAAACCAAACAAAATATACACAACATACCATTCACATGCACAAGAAATATGCCATTCTATATCTATATTAGCTAATGGAAAGAGAGATGATGGTGGGAAAGCTTAGAGGATGAAGGAAAGAGATGGAAACCCATTACCTAAGTATTGCTTCTTGTTCTCCTAGCTCAAACAAGAGAGAAAGATGATGAAATGAAGATGGAGTGAAGTGTGGAAGGGATGGGAAGACAAAGAAATGAAATAGTAGGTGTTTATACCTAGGGCACAAAGCCCTAGGTGTGAAAATTTGCTCTTTTCACACCACTTTGAAGGGTAAAACGGGGAAATTGGGGTTTTGAACTTCGGGTTATAATTTGGGGTCAAAAGTTGGGTTAAATTCAAACTACAAAATAATATAATATTGATAGGAATAAGATAGGTTCATTTTGAAATTAAGTTTAGGTCAAAAACTTGGCTATCAGGTTCACAGATTCTTCTCAGATTGAGTTTTGGGTTGACTTTTTGGTAAAAGGATATTTTTTTCCCAAATTGAATCCTTAAAACTAAATTATATAAATAAAATTTTGTATTAACTTATTCCATGTAAGGATTTTAAATAAATCATTTATTTATACAAAAACTAGTCAATTTAATAATGGAATATTTGGAAAATTTTTGACTAGTTTCTATGAAATAGGTTTAATTTAGGAGAAACTTTTTTAGGTTGTTACAGCTGGGTCTTCATCGGAAACCACCATCAACGGCTGCCTCTGTTGCCTTCCACCATGGCTGCTAACCTACTGCTATTTGGTCGAGAGGAAGAAGAACGAGGGAAGGGTGGGGGTTTGTCGGCTGATTACTGTATTTGTTCAGAGTGTAAAAAGCTGGCTAGATATATTACATATATATATATACATATTATACAAATAGTTGGACAACATACCAATTTGGGATAGGCTAAAGATAAAAATATAGATTGGGCAAAAAGATTGGGCTTAGAAATATTTTGGCTCACGAAAATCATTAGACTCAATAATTAAATCATTTTGGCTTAGAACATTTGAGACTTATAGAATGATAGTAGCAGGTTTATCTCAGGTAGACTTTGGGTCGAAATTTTAGGAAATGAAAATATCCGTTAAATAGGATTTTTGAAACCATAAATAATTATATAAATAGTTCGTAGGAAATCATTTAGAAATAAGAGTTCAAAAATATTTTATTTATACACATTTTGGCTAAATCATCGTAGGAATAAAAATATTTATATTTCAAAATTTGACAAAATATGAATTTTGGAGAAAAATATTTTGGGTTGTTACATGCTAGGAGGGGGATTGTTGGGTGTCGGAGGGGTTGGCCGAGTTCAGCCCCTACTCGATTCCAAACGTGACGTTGTGGCTTACCATTGAGGCATATGGTTAAATGGTTAATGACTACATACTTATCACTAATTAGTTTTAAGAAGGATATGACAACTACATAGCCAAAGAACTCTCTGGTTAAGCGTGCTTGACTTACAGTAGTCACAAGATGGGTGACCCACTAAGAAGTAAGCATAGTGCATGTTAGTGTTTTAAGTCTAAACCCCAACTTGTAATTGGCAAAATTAGATAGGTTTTAGATTAGGTGTCTGATAGTGTTAGAAGAGAAGACCTGATTGATCAGACACTGTGCGCTAGAGCGTCTTGGAATCTATCCGTTGGACTTCACCGAATTGAAATATGATGTGCTGGCAGAACAGTTACTTCAAGTGGTGTTTTTACAAGAAAGTCTCTATCAGGATATTCACCTCAAAGGGTAAGACAGTAATCCGCTACATGGGATTCAATTTAAGATTACTGGCCTACATATTCTAAGTCAGAGTTCTATATAAGGGAGATGATTCAAGGGTTTCAACAACAACTCTACAACGAATTATTCAGACTTGAATCACAGACTTTTCTCTCCCAAATATTCTAAAAGAATAAATCTAATTCACTCTCTTATTAAGATCGATGAACTGATGTTTTACAAAGGTATTCTTGAGAAGAAACAACTGATGCTTAAACTGTGGACATGAAGACCATGCAACTGTAGGAACAGTGTAGGGTGTGTCGTTGAGACAGACTGCAATAGAGCAGCTCTGCAAAGAAGGGATTCTTGGACTTATGATTGCGTGGATCTCCATCTTCAACAATTAACTATTCCATTGTATATTGGGAATTAACCGAGTGGGGATCACTTTGTGTAACACCCCCGATTTTTGCCACATTTTTAAAACTTAAGATAAACATCTAATCATTAAGATAAACAACAGCGGAAACTATATAAAATCGGTAAGCGTTATGCCACACCCACCAACCATGGGTGCACAGGCTAGTCAACAACAATCTAACAAAATGTTAACAATTTCTAAGGCACGCAGGCCAACAACGGATAAACGTCTAGCAAGGGGCCTATACTAACTAAGGCCCACATCTAGCGCGCTCCGCATACTCAAAACCTGTAAAAAGATCAAGGGATAACACCCGGTCAGCGAATAATGCTGGTAACACATCAATACGCGTTAAATAGCATAGTATAGATAGTTATAATCAAAACCATTTGAAACGGAATACAATATATATCATTTTCAAATCCAGGGAAGGAAGTCAACATCCAAGACTCATCAAACACTCTCAAAAGAAACGAGGATCATCATCCTCACAACAACAACAAGACCACAACCGTAAGTCCGTAATAGACAACACAACTAAAGATGCATCCTACCACTCACAAGGTAGGATACATCAAGACATGCTCATAAGCAAGGAAATCACATACACACAGTGACAACTACATGTCACAAGTTACATAGTTCCAACCTTATGCCCTGTTCCAACCTTATGGCTACCCCCGGCCTTTTTTCAGTTCCAACCGTTACTTCCTAGTGCCACCCTGTACTTCTGAGTCCAACCTTTTGCCTTCGGGGACCGTCGCCCCCCCGCCGACAATCCTATTCATTACCGATCTCTCAGTACATGAGGGTACCATTAATTTCACAATCACAAAACCGCAAATCTCGTGAGCAAAGCTCAAGTAACAAACCACCCATCTCAATTATAGTCACACAAGGTCATCATCATTACCAAGAAGACTAAGGCTCAACAATAGCCTCAATCACGTATCAACAAAGGGTACAACGATTTACATAAGATCACATCATAGAAATCAATCAAGAGATCACAATAAAGACATGAGACCATACTCAACAATCATAGGGTTACAACCCAACACCAAATGATTGTCAACACAAGTTGCTAATCTCAACAAGAAGGAACAAACCACACACACTAGCATATCAACATCAAACTAGCGTGCTTGTCAAATGGGTAAACCAAAATTAGTTCCAAAGAACATTCAAGACTCACATTAGCCCAACGAACCACAAAGTTAGACCCTTAGAACGATTCAAGACACCAAATCCTACTTTGATACCTATCACACCGTTCTAGACATACGAAACATCAAGAAGACTCACAAATATCCCATTAAATCAACAACGGGAGGTCAAAACATCAATACTGAGAAGAAAGAATCACGGAGAACAAATCCCCGGCCAACAACGACAGTGTACCCCGCGGGTGGGGCCACGGGTGGACCTCCACCCGTGGTTTCGTCCGCGGGTACATACACCCACGAGACCGGTTCCCCGCGGGTGGGGCGGCGGGTAGGGCCCTGCCCGCCGTTCGGCCCGCGGGTACACCCCTGTACACCAAAATTTCCCTTCGGGGAAAATCCACAATAAGGCCAAGTTCAAGTCCAAAACACCCAAAATCTCACACACAACAATAATATGACTTGAACTCAAGAAATAGCCAAGCAATGGCATTCAAGAACCCTAATGACAAGCTCTAAACATGCATCACCACAAGATCATGCATCAAATCTCACAAATCATCACAAGTAGAAGCCAAGAATCATCATATAAGTAAGAAAATAGATTTTGTAAAGCATGGGTTACCTCATTCGCTTAACATCCAAAAAACAGCATGGGTTACCTCATTCGCTTAACATCCAAAAAACAACGCCAACTTAGGCTCAACTCAAAAAGCTAAGCTACCGGTTTGAACCCTAGCCTATCTTAAGATTAACCACACTTTTTACCAACTAAGCTAGGCTTTTCTTTGTTTACTTAATCATGCTTATTAAACTAATAACCGGGCTTAAGAAGTTAAACTATTAATTAAAACTATTAAACTAAGGTGAGATTCAAACGCTAGCCACTCATTAAACTGAACACGCCTCAAAGCACTAAGCTAATTAACCTGTGATAACCTAACTAACAGCAACTAACTTATCAACTAAACTAAGAAACAACAACAACGAAAACCAAAAGCTCACCATCTTCCTTCCTCTTCATGCTGTCGCCGGAAACCGCGGGTGGAACCACGGTGACATCAGTGCCCGCGCCACTGCCCGTGCCTGCTCTGCCTCACAGGAGATCACGCCGGAGCCCACTACCGTCTACCGCAGGATACGAGAGAGGGAGGAGACGTTGCTGCTTGCTGCTCCGCCCAACACCACCGGGAACAGGGGAGAAGGTCTCAGCTTCGCTGCGAGAGACCGAGGTTGTCGCCGCTACACACGATGGACCTTCTGCCAAAGATGGAGGAAGCTAGAGCTTGCCGTCAACCAGAGTTGCGACACGCCGGTGAGCCACGCTGCTTCTTCCTGCTCTGCCCGCCGAAGCTGGACTGCTGCCACACTACGCCACCACTGGATTTGCTCACAAACGCCGCCCAAGCTTCACCTCGCCACCTCATAAGGTCTAGATGCCACGATGAGGGAGAGAAAGAAAGGAGAGCCGATAGCTTAAGGTTTAGAGACGAGAAAGAGATGCGGTTGTGGCTTGTGGCCTCTCATCGCTGCTGTTGAAAAGGGAAAACGACTATCATAGCTCCAAGGCTCGCCGGACACGCATGGAGGTTAAGCTTCGACGCCACCACCGGTTAACTAGGGGAAAGATGAGACCGGAGGTTGTATGTTTGAGTAGAGGGGGAACCAAAGATGAGGGTGAGAGGATGAACGTGAGGGTTGTTTGTCTGTTGAGGGAAAACACACCATAGACATTCCACTAGCTAGTAGGGTTACACAAAGATTGGGTTGGACTACATAGGTTGGGTTTAAACACTTTGGGTTCACAAAATAACACACATATATATTTATTTATACTCATGGGCTTGACTATTTGGGTTCAAGACTCATATAGTAAATAATTATATTTTTGGGCTTAAGGCATTTGGGTACAAAATACTGGTTCACCATACTAAATAGACTCGAGCCCATTTCAAAATAAATAGCTATATAAATATTTTTATTAAAATATTTAATATCGGGACTATAGTTTCATATTAGGAAAATACGGGGTGTCACACTTTGGGTGAGATTGTTTCATCTCTACCTTTCTATACAATTGGAGTTTGAGAAAGTGAATTGGACACACTGATGGTCGTCTCCTAGATGTAGATACACACTGTATCGAATCGGGTAACCAATATTCGTGTCATTTACTTTATGCCTTTTAAATTATGCATTGTGTTCTTTTCTGTTGAATTATCTGATAGAGTCACCAGTTAGGTTTTGCATAATATCAACAGCGAACTATTTTAGGTTAGAAAGTATATTGATCATTGTCGATTACCAAAACACACAAAAGCACAGTTCAGCATTGAGATCTATCAACTTCCATCTGTTCGAACCATTCATTTAGGTCTTTCACCTCTCGATTGATGTTTCTTTAATCAAACACTGCATGGATGGATTCTTATACCACCATTGTTCTTTTATTTAGAACTCTAAAGGCAAACAATCTTTCTACAACTTTGTATCAAACGTCTTAAGGTTTGATTGTCTGTTATTCTGAATAAAACACTTGCTACCGAATATATTGAAGTAGCTCACAACTGATTTGTTGTCTTTCCATAGCTCATAGGATGTTGCCCCATTAACTTTGTGAATGATAGACCTGTTTTGGGTGTAGCATGTTGTGTTAACAGCTACAGCCCAAAATCTCTTAGGCATGCCAGAAAGTGAAATCATAGACCTTGCGGCTTCTTTAAGTGTTCGATTCCTCCTTTCAACAATACCATTCTGATCTGTTGTGGTGTTCTCGTTGTGGATAGTTGATGTAGAATTCCATTTTCATCACAGAACTCCTTTATAGCATGATTACTAACTTTGAACCTTGATATGACTGAATCATTATTATAATTGTTCCTTTTTTTTTTTTTTTAATTCTAGAGCTGCTTCAACATTTCGGGTAGTAACCTCTCGATTTCATTCTTCTTTTTCAAGAACAAAGTCGAAGTATACCTAGTATAATAATCTACTACCACTAAATTATATTTGCGTCCAGTTAAGCTTATTACAGGGTCATCAACTGGACCAAACAAATCCATATGAAGTACATTCAATGGTCTAGAAGTCGACTCCATGGGTTTTAACTTAAATGAGGGTTTATTTTTTTTTCCCTTTTACAGGCTTCACAAACCATATTCTTATTGTAAGTCACGTTTGGTAGTACCTTTATCAAATTTCCCATGGCTAGCGTATTTAATTATTTGAAGTTGAGATGGTTTAACTTGGGAATAGAGTGTGTAAGAGAGAGATGTAGAGAGAGAGTTGCGTGAATTTTTTGGGGAGGAGGAAGGGCTGATGAACATAACTTATATATATATATATATATATATATATATATATATTTATTTATTTATTTATTTATTTATTTATTTATTTTGGTTCCTGTGAGGTCAGGTCTTCCCGTGCGGTCAGTGCGGCATACACCATTAGGTATGCATAAATGCACCATACAGTGTTTGAAAATACACCAGAATGAAATGGCAAAAAATACACCACACACGAAAAAAAAAAATAC
The DNA here is from genome assembly GCF_001879475.1 of Ipomoea nil. Taxonomy (NCBI): domain Eukaryota; kingdom Viridiplantae; phylum Streptophyta; class Magnoliopsida; order Solanales; family Convolvulaceae; genus Ipomoea; species Ipomoea nil. The sequence goes on from NW_017617304.1 coordinate 22,557, forward strand.
ACCACACATAATGGTGTATTTACGAATACTGTGTGGTACATTTATGCATACCTAATGGTGTATGCCGCACTGACCGCACGAGAAGACCTGACCTCACAGGAACCTGACCCTATATATATATATATATATATATATATATATATATATATATATATATATATATATATATATATATATATATATATATATATATATATATATATATATATATATGGGTCATGGGCTTAGAAACTTTGAGTTTTAGAAAGGTTTGAATTGGGCTCTTTGAACAATTATTAGACTTGGGAAGAAAATCATTTGGGCTTAGAAAGTTTTATAGTTATAAAATGATTTTGGTTGATTTGTCTCAAATAGATTTTGGATAGAAAAATTATGAGTATAACATACCTTGTTTAAATTTAGGAGTAAAATAATTTGTTTTGAAAGTATTCGGGCTAATATATTTCGAATATAAAAATAAATTTAATTTTTGAGAATATTTTATTAAAATAAGATTATTGTAAAATATCAGGGTGTCACACCCAGCGTTCTCAACCTACATTTTACACTTCTTCTCACAAAATCCCAACCCAATCCCCACCTAATTTCTTCTCCAGATAGTGATACACTAGGATGCCGAGAAGAATGCAGTAGATTCGTGAAGAAGGTGACGCTGGATCAATCAACTCAATCATAGGAGGTAAAACATTATATTCAACTTGGATCACTTCTCAAATGAAGTAAATAATATGTTACATTTTCAAGGGTTATTCAATCAATTTTTGTTGGTTGAAGAAGTAGTGTATCAGAGCTAGTGAAAGAATATTATAGAAACATGATAGTTAAGATTACCAAGGGAGCTATTGTGATTAAATCATCTGTTAAGGGAGTTAGGATTGAATTAAGTCATCTTATGTTTGTTAGGTGGTTTCGTTTACAGTTAAGTGCAGTTACCACATATGATAGGGAAGGTTGGATTTCAACTATAACCAGGGTTGCAAAACTCGGCCGCCTAGGCGCTAGGCGGCACCGAACTTGCCGTTTTGGCTTAACGGCGGCCAAAACTCGGCCAACTCGGCCGACTCAGCTGAGTCGACCGATTTCGTCCGATTTTGATCGTTTTTGACCGATTTCGTCCGATTTTGTCTGATTTTGACCGATTTTGTTCGATTTTGACCAATATCGTCTTTCATTAATTATTGATTTTAATATTATTATGACGTTATGACTTATAAATTATCATTATTTCATTTATTTAGATATGTTATTTGATTGAATGTTGAAAACAAGCTCATTAAAATTGTCAAACTACAAGTCTCTCACTATTTTTTTTAAAAATTTTTTTAGTGCCCGCCTAGCGCCGCCTAGATTCCGCCTAAGCGCCGCCTAGACCGCCTAGGCGCTAGGCGCTGCCCGACCGTCCGACTAGCTCACTATAACTGCGGATTGTCGTCACTACTTGCAAGATATGTTAGGTAAGACTGATAACATTACTGTTGACACAAGGCCCGAAAAGTCTGTTTTGACGGGTGAATAAAGAATCATAACCCTGCTTGTTAGTGAGTGCCTTTTACCTTGTAAGAACAAGAGTGGAGTGATTGGTAGTCTGAATGCACTATTGCTTATTTTCTAAAGCATATGATTAAATTACCTTGTAAGAACAAGAGTAGAGTGATTGGTAGTCTGGAATGAACTATTGCTTATTTTCTAAAGCATATGATTAAATTCAACCTGGGTGTTCTAATGATTAAGCATATGACCTATTATAAGCACGCTAACAAGAAGAATCTGCCTTACAGAATGATCTTCAGTTGGATTTTTGTTAGGGTGAATGTTTCTGTATTTGGTGAGATGAGTAAACATTCCCCGAGGAAAATCCTTAATGCATCTAACATGAGATTTTACGATATGTATCAAGTGGGTGACAGGGAATACCTCATTCTTAATGAGATATACTAGAGGCTTGCGGACGAGAGGAGATTGCTACTGAATCGCCTTCAACTCTCACACAAGAAGTTTAAGAATTTGGAAGCTGCTTAGAACAAAGATAGTGATGAGGAAGGAGGTGAAGGAGATGATGAGGAGGAGTTAGGAATGGAAGGTGGGGGCAATGCCCCAAGAGAAGAGGAATAGGGTCGGAGAAAAACCATAACCAAGAGTGGTCACGACTGTGGGCCTGTTTATTCTCTGATTGAAGGGTTACAACGGAGTATCGATTTGGGTTTTTCTACGCTTGGTGCTAGGGTCAACAAGGGGTTCTTGGCACTCAACAAGATAATTGACTATGGTTTTTAAAGACTGGCCAATATTCAATGTAAGCTTGGTATAGAAGTTCCTCAAGAGTTGCTCCATTACGAGCATGGAATAGTCATTTGTGATCTAGGTGGCACTTCCCAAGAATATCAGCAAGGTAATATTTGAGTTTCTGGATCGTAGCTTGTTTCTTTAGAAGGGTAGGATTTAATGTTTGTTTTATCTATCATCTCTGCTGGTTGCTATTGGTATTCTCTCCTACATTGAACTAAGTTCCTCACCCTTTCTTCTTATTAAGTCAAGTCCCTCTTATCAAACATCACTCTTGTTTTGGTTAACTTCATATTCTTAAATAGCTAGCTTCGAGGACGAAACATCTTTTAAGAGGGGTAGATTTTAATACCATGTTCTTTCAAACTATATTATTTCATTATAAATGTCCTTCAAAATAAAATTATTTTGACAACCGTAATTATTTAAGTATTTATGATTTCAAAGCAAATTATTTTGCCTAAAAATCTAAGTAAAACTACTTTGGCAACCTCAAATATCTTAGCACTACTATTTTCAAAACAAATTCTTTTTTCCAAACCTAAATAAAATTATTTTATAACCTATGCTTTTTATAACCATAATAGTATGTCATTGTTCAGCCAAAAACATATAATTTGGTCTAGCCTAGATCATTTTTCCTTAGCTTGATTGAAACCCTAAAACTCATGCCCAACCAATTTACTAAACCTGATTAAGTCTACCCAAGCCCAAAAGCCCACAACCCTTTACCAAGATTTCTAGGACATAGTAAGTAATCCCATCACCGACCTTGTCAATCAAGCTTTAACCACAGGTAGGGTCCCGGTTGGTATTCTTGAATCGTTTGTCACCCTCATTCCCAAAAAAGACAATCCGGAGAGTGTTGCGGACTTTAGACCTATTACCCTACTTAATGTGATTTTCAAGATTATTTCCAAAGTGGTTGTTAACAGATTGAGGCCGCTTATGGATAAATTAGTGGGTCCTCACCAAAACAGCTCTACCAGGGAGGTCTACTTTAGACAACATTGTCTTGACTCAGGAGATCATGCATGGTATGAGAAACAAAAAAGGTAAAAACAGTTCCCTGGTGATGAAAGTGGATCTTCACAAAGCTTATGATAGCATCGATTGGGGCTTCCTTGAACAAACTCTACAAGATTTTGGGTTCCCAAGACGGCTTATTAGTCTCGTCCTTTTCTCTCTCAAAGAAAGTACGATAGGGATTCTATGGAATGGGGGTAAGCTGCCAATGTTCACACCGGGGAGAGGCCTGTGGCAAGGAGATCCACTAGCTTCGTACCTTTTCATCTTGGCTATGGAGAAACTTTCTATGAATATTCAAGTGGAAACTAGAGACAAGAATTGGAAACCGGTCACCTTAAACAGAGGAGGTACAAGTATTTCTCATTTTTTCTTTGTAGATGACCTGATGTTGTTCGGAGAGGCCACCGAAATGCAAACTAAGATCATCATGGATTACTTGGGGAAGTTCTCCCGGAGGTCAGGTCTGTATGTTAATTTGACTAAATCTCTCATCTACTGTTCCCCCAACACCCCTAACAGGATTAAACATTTAGTGGGATCCTTGTCCAACATTCCGGTCACTGAGAACCTTGGTAAGTACCTTGGGATCCCCATTCTTCAAAAGAGGGTCTCTAGAAGTCACTTCTCTTATATCCTCGACAATATGCGCAAAAAGTTGGCATATTGGAAAACTGGCTTTTTAAGCTTGGCAGGTAGAAGAATTCTGGTCCAGTCGGCGCTAGCCACTATTCCCGTGTATACCATGCAAACCATGGCGCTTCCAACAGGTACGTGTAATGATATTGACAAAGTTTGCAGGGATTTTCTTTGGGGATCAACAGATACGACTAGAAAAATCCACGTTGTCAATTGGAACGAGGTGTGTACCCCCCGTGAGCTAGGGGGCCTGGGTCTTCGCATGGCGAAGGATTTTAACCTGGCCCTCCTGGCCAAGCTTGTGTGGCAAACTATGAACAATCTAGAGAAATTGTGGGTAAATGCCTTAAGAAACAAATATCTACAGACGGACAACCTTTTCACAACAACCGCCCCCGCTAATGCCTCTTGGACGTGGAAGAGCATTCTGAAGGGAAGATCAGTCATTGAAGCTGGGGCCCGGTGGAGAGTGGGAAATGGAGAATCCCTTCATTTTCTGTCTGAATGGTGGATCAACGACAAACCGCTTGGTCTTGATGATAATCTTAACATCCCGGATTCCTTCGCGTATCACAAAAGAAGATGTAGGTGAAAGAAGAAGAAAGCACTGTTTTATTGAAGTATGGAATATCAAGTCAACAAAGAGTTTTACATCTTTCTTTTATATCTAATCTAATCAGAAAGAAAAATAACACCACCAACTGCCACAAACTAACTAACTGCTTTCCTAACTGAAACTTAGCTAATTAGGAGAAATTAACCCTCTAATACCCCCCCGCAAGCTGGGGTGTATATGGAATGGAGCCCGAGCTTGGAAACGAACTTTTGAAACAGCAAAGGTTGTAGGGGCTTGGTTAGTATGTCAGCAACCTGGCTGTTGGTGGAAATGTGTGGCAACTTGATGAGGCCCTTTTGCAGCTTTTCCCTTATAAGGTGGCAATCAATTTCGATGTGCTTGGTACGTTCGTGGAAGACTGGATTCTCTGCTATAGCTATTGCAGATTTGCTATCATAATAGAGAATGGCTGGACCTTCACTCTTCACCTCTAATGTTTCAAGGAGGAAGGTTAACCACTGAACTTCACATGCAGCAACTGCCATGGCTCTATATTCAGCTTCTGATGAGGATCTAGATACTGTGTGTTGCTTCTTAGATTTCCAAGATATCAGGGCATCTCCTAGAAACATGCAAAATCCTGTCACAGATCTTCTTGTGTAGGGACAAGCTGCCCAATCTGAATCAGCATATCCTTTCAGTTTAAGATTGGATGTTGCTGGAAAAAATAGGCCTTGTGCTGGACATTGCTTGATGTATCTTAGAACTCTATGAGCTGCTTGTAAGTGCATAGTAGTGGGCTTATCCAAAAATTGGGATAATTGTTGAACTGCAAAGCAAATGTCTGGCCTTGTAATTGTTAAGTATAACAACTTGCCAATAAGCCTTCTATATTGAGTGTTGTTCTCCAAGGGTGTATCATCAATAGTAGATAGTTTGAGTGTCTGAATCATGGGAGTTTTCATAGGTTTGCTTCCAAGGAAACCAGCTTCTGTCAACAAGTCCAGAGCATACTTCCTCTGGTTAATGACAATGCCACTTTGAGTTCTGGCCACCTCAAGACCAAGAAAGAATCTTAGGTTTCCCAAGTCCTTAATCTGAAAAGTGGAGTGAAGATGATCTTTAATCTGCTGAATCTGATTCTCATCACTGCTTGCCAGAATAACATCATCCACATATACCAATAGGGCTATGAAACTGTTTCTAGTACCCTTGGTGAATAAGGAGTTATCACAGATAGTTTGTTTGAACCCCAAAGTAATCAGCTCACTTGTGAGTTCAGAGTTCCATTGTCTGCTGGCCTGCTTGAGTCCATAGAGGGATTTAGTCAGCCTGCATACCTGCCCAGGATATTCTGCTTCAAAACCTGGTGGAATTTGCATGTATACCTCCTCATGAAGATCACCATGGAGGAATGCATTGTTGACATCAAGCTGGTGTAGTTGCCATCCTTTAACAGCTGCCACAGCAAGAAGGGTTCTAATAGATGTAATCTTAGCTACTGGACTGAAAGTGTCAATATAATCCAGCCCACAGGTCTGGGTGTACCCCTTGGCTACCAATCTAGCTTTGCACCTTTCCACAGTCCCATCTGACTTATACTTTACTTTGTAAACCCACTTACATCCAATGGCATGTTTGGAAGGAGGAAGGGTTGTGATCTTCCAGGTGTGATTTGCCTGAAGAGCATCTATCTCAGCTTTCATGGCTAGTTTCCAGCAATCATGCTGAATAGCTTCATTGTAGCTCCTAGGTTCAACTTGTTTCAGAACATTTAAGGAGAAGGTTCTGAACTTTGGTGACAGTCTATCATAAGATAGAACAGAAGACAAGGCATGAGGGGTGGTCTTCTTGCTGGGTAAATGGCATTCATAGTCCTTAGAAGAGGTTTTAGAAAACCATCATCTGTTGTATGAGAGTCATTAGGCAAAATGATGGATGATTTGTAACTGCCTGGGCTCTGTTGTGACTCATAAGGAAAGTTCTTCTCATAGAAGACAACATCTCTGGATATAAAGACTTCCCTGGTGTGGAGGTCATATAATTTGTATCCCTTTACACCATTGGGATATCCCAGCAGCATGCACCTCCTGGCTCTTGGAGCAAACTTGGTCTTGTGTCCACTGATGTTGGCAGCATAGGCCAAGCAACCAAAAGTCTTGAGATGATTGAATTGGGGAGGTTTTCCAAATAGAACCTGATATGGAATTCTACCCTGCAAGGCATCTGATGGTATTCTATTGATGATGTACACAGCTTGTAAAATGCAGTCTCCCCAGAAGCACTCTGGTAAGCCTGCTTGAAATCTCAGGGCTCTTGCAACACACAGAATATGTCCATGTTTCCTCTCTACCACACTATTTTGTTGAGGTGTGTAGGCACAAGACGTCTGATGGATAATCCCCTTCTCATGGTAGAATCTATTCATCTTGAATTCTTGTCCATTGTCTGATCTAATGCACCTGACATTCTTCCCAAATTGTGTGTGGATTAAGGCACAGAAATCTTGAATGAGTTGTCTGGTTTCATGTTTGCCCCTCATCAAGAAAACCCAAGTTAGCCTGCTGCAATCATCTACAATAGTCAAAAAAATACTGATGACCATATATGGTGTGCACACCATATGGCCCCCAAATATCAACATGGACCAAGTCAAAGCAGTTAAGAGAAGCAGTGTTACTGATAGGGAAAGGCAATCTTTTCTGCTTTGCCAAATGACATATATCACAAGCTATCTCTTTATTTGATCTCAACTCAGGTTTGTACAATTGCAACATTTTCAGCTTTGAATGAGAAATATGACCTAATCTGGCATGCCACAACCTATCACCATTACAAGTGTTTACTCTAATAGTTTGTACAAGATCAGAAGAAACAAAGAAACTTGGTTGTACTAGATGATACAACCCTCCCTTCAACTTAGCTTGTCCAATCATCCTCCCATGGACTTGATCCTGTATTATGCATATGTCAGAATTCAACACCAATTTACAGTTGGAGCCTTTGATTAGCTCACTAACTGATATCAGATTGAAATGAAAATCAGGTACACAGAAGACATTTTTCAATATCAGCTCATCTAATACAATAACTGCTCCTATATGTGTGATGGCAGTTCTACTTCCATTAGGAAGTTCAACATACATCCCTTCAACACTCTTAGCTTCTGTTAATGTGTGATAGTTGCACACAATGTGGTGTGTGGCACCACTATCCAAAATCCAAGGTATTCTACTACATGATGATGATAAAGAGTTACCTTCTAGCTGAGCACTTGGAACAAAATTGGCAGAGATCATATTAGCCTGTGGTCTGGCTTCCAAATCCAGAGGTGAGTTCTGATTACATGTGTTATTCTCCCTTTGCAGCAATTGTTTGAACATCATATATTCATTCTGGGAAAGAGAAACAGTGTTCTCTAAAGGAACTTGTGCAGCTACCTGGACTTGATTGATTGCCCCTACATTCTTGCTTCTTGGCTTCCAACCGGGGGGGGGGGGGGGGTACCCGTGCTTCTTGTAACACTTCTCAATAGTGTGGCCACTGAAGCCACAATAGGTACAAACAGGTTTCTTACTTCCATTAGGATAAAACTTCTTTGCCCCTGAATTGTTTCCTGTTTGGCTAAAGAAGACACTACCTACACTCAGACTATCTACTGATTGAGGTGGGAAACTAACTCCATTGTTGAGCCTCCTTTCTTGCTACTGAACTATCAAGAATGCCTCATCAACAGAGGGCAACGGCTTCATCATCATGATCTGTGACTGAACTGAAGCATAGTTGTCATTCAACCCTCTCAAGAACACAGAGAGATTGTCATTGTCCATATGCAGTTGGAGTTTGTCGAGCAACCCACAATCACATCTCCTTGGACAATTGCAGGTGGGCAGAGGTCTTATGACCTGCAATTCATCCCACAGAGCCCTCAATTTGGCAAAGAAGGCACCTACGCTGAGGTCTCCTTGGCGAATCTGATGCATTTCAGCGTGAAGATCCGAAACACGAAATATGTCAGCTTCGCTGAATCTTGACTTCAAGGTTTTCCAAATTCTCTCGGCTGTTCCTACCCAAAGAACAGTTTGAGCAATCTCAGGCGAAAGCGATCGCATTATCCAAGTTGCAACCATATTGTTGCATCTCCTCCAATAGGGGAATCTAACGTCATTCACGTCTGGTGTCACCACGGTTCCGTCTACGAACCCCAACTTGTTCTTGGAGAGAAGAGCCATCTCCATTGCTCTGGCCCATGGATGGTAATTGTGTCCATCTAGGGCTGTAGAAACGAGGATCAACGCAGGATTCTCATTCGGGTGTAAGAAATACGGACTTCCCGAGTCGTTTGGATCGAAGGCAGTGTTCAAATTGACCATCGGTGTCGCCGGCGAGGCTGTTGTCTGAGCTGCTACCGTCGGCGCTGTAAAACCTGGAGGTCTGATCGGACTTGCTGCTCCTGTCCAAGCCATAGTGGCTCTGATACCATATCACAAAAGAAGATGTAGGTGAAAGAATGGAATATCAAGTCAACAAAGAGTTTTACATCTTTCTTTTATATCTAATCTAATCAGAAAGAAAAACAACACCACCAACTGCCACAAACTAACTAACTGCTTTCCTAACTGAAACTTAGCTAATTAGGAGAAATTAACCCTCTAATATCGCGAATGCTTTGGTGAGTGACTTCATTAAATCTGACCGAAGCTGGGATGTTACTGCTTTGAGAGAGGCACTCCCGGAAGTTATCCTTAACAAGATTCGCACAATACCCATCCCCATTGATGACAACACCACAGATAGGCTCATCTGGTCAGACCGCACCTCAGGTACGTTCACGGTAAGTTCGGCTTATAACTCTCTTGCAGGTACCCCCAATGATGAGGAGAGCTGGGCGTGGATTTGGAAGCTCAAGGTGGTGGAGAAAGTAAAGACGTTCGTGTGGCTCCTTCTCAAAGACAAACTTCTCACGAACTTGGAGAGAATGAAACGGCATTTGACAACGGACAGCAGCTGCGCAAGCTGTGGCTTTGGCGAAGAGTCAACTTCACACCTGCTTCGTGATTGCCCCCTGGCGGTGGAATGCTGGGACTTAGCTAAAGATGGCGGAGGACCTGGACTTGTGAGCTACTCTCCCATCAGTACGTGGATCAAGGAAAATAGCCAAAGCAACAAAGTCTTACAAGATGGAACAAGCTGGAGCACTACATTTGTTTACATTCTTTGGCTCCTTTGGAAAGCAAGGAACAATCTCATTTTCAACCAAAAAAGAGAAACTGTTGTGTATATTGTTGGAACAGCAGGCAGCATGGCCTTGGAAGCATGTTGTTATATCGTCAACAATAAAGGATCAGCACATGGCCAACAAAAATGGGTCAACTGGTCGAGTCCCCAACCGGGGTGGGTTAAACTTAACACGGACGGTGCGATGAAAAGTAACACCGGGATGGCGAGTGCCGGAGGTCTCATTCGTGATGACCATGGACGTTGGGTTAAGGGTTTTGTGACAAAAGTCGGCCTTAGTGATAGCTTCTCGGCAGAACTGTGGGGCCTAAGGGAGGGTCTACAGCTCTGTTTAGAAGAAGGTCTGGACAGGGTATGGGTGGAGTTGGACTCAGCAGCGGTGGTGGCCATTCTCAATGGCGGTTTAAAACAAAGGGACGTATTGGAGACTCTCATCACTGATTGTTTGCATCTTCTTGATAATATTCCAAATCATTGGATATCCCACATTGAAAGGGAGGGGAACAAATGTGCTGATTGGCTGGCTAACTTAGGCCAGGAGGTCGACTGGGGGACGACAACCCTCGAGGACGCCCCAACGGAGCTAACTACGCTTCTTCATTCTGATGCTTGTAATACGCCTTATCTACGGATTAGGTAATGCTCCACTGCAGGGGCATCAATCTCACCAAAAAAAAAATTGTAACAATATGTTCTTGTAATTGTAATCCATATTCATTTATTATATATATCCTAAATATTCAATATCTTTTTGAAATATCTCAGATAATAGTATACCATGTTTTCTAACTATTCCTATAAATATATCTAAATCATTACATATAAATGTTTAATATGTTGCTCTAAATCATCACTGAATATTAATATATCATCTACATAATCTATGCAAAATTATATTCATTTAAATCTCTGAAAACTTTATCCATTCTACGTTGATATTGTTGTGAGTTCTTTAATCCAAAAGGTCATACTTTACATTCAAATTGTCCCTGAGGTGTACTTAACAATGTTGTAAATCTTTTGTTAATTTTATATGCCAAAAACCACTCTTACAATCAAATTTATTTCTTTCCCGCAAATCTAATTATTAAATTTATTTTATATTTAGAAAATATTCATCGAACACTATTATTTTCTTGTTTAATTCTCTGTAGTCTATGACCATTCTAGCTTTTCCTCTCTTAACCTCATTATATTTTCTTATTAGAACGGTTGTTATGCAGTGGACCATGGTCTATAGCACTATGTGGACCATATTTGTCAAATGAAACTTTAGTATAATTAAAAGGGAAAAATGATACCCGTTCTCCCTGAGTTATATGCTTATAGCACTTTTCTCCCCTGATTTATTCATGCATCCACATTTGTCCCTCAATTATTATAAAAGTGACGGTTTTTTCCCTTGATATATTAAATGGACATTTGTACTCTTAAAATAAATATTTTATTTATTTCTCTTCTTCAACAAATTATTGCTTATACGTAGGGATGACCACGGTTCGGTTCGAACTGAACAAGACACTATAGCAATCAAATCAAAAAAAAAAAAAAATTGTTATGATTCAGAACCAGAACCCAATATTTGAGTTTTCGTTTATTAAAATCGTGAACAGAAAAAGATGGATCCTGAACCATGAACCGGAAGTTCAAATCAGAACAACTACTAGCATTAGCTTAAAATTAGAATTATAATATTTACAAATAGTGTATGTTCTTTTTCGCATTTATTCTGATTCTCACATATAAGTATATATAAACGCGAATTGGTTTTGATTTTAAACCTTCAATTCACGGTTTCATATCCAATTTGAACTGCCAGTTCAAACATTCTTTTAGAATTTTATTTTTTATTTTTAAAATATTCTAAATTCAACAACTAATGTATTTTATTTTTTCAATTCAGAACATGAACGGGCAGTTTCGGTTCATGTTTTAATAAACTCTAGATATCGGGTTTCGGTTCTAAATTGTCATCATAACCTTTATGTTTGGTTGCTATAGTGTCTGTTCGGTTTGAACCAAATCGTGGTTATAATTTGTGGATATAATTCCCCACCATTAGTTGGGCATACTAAATAATCAATTTTTGGTTCCAATTAAAGTCCAACTAAATAATGAAGATATAATTTTTCACCATAGTTGGAAATACTAGAAAAAAAAAAACAAAATACACCTTCCAAAACCAAGTTAGAATTTGGCTCAAAAGATACACTTTATTATTAATGGAATCCAAAAGAGGTATGTCAAATCACGTAACTTACGTACTACAGTCAGTTCGAAGAACCGAGCAAGATCCGTTGATCAATTAATAAAAGTGGCTAAATTCTGAGAATTGACTGAATATATGTTTTGCCAATGCAAACTATGAAATTAGATTATAATTGAGCTAAATTTATAAATTTTAAAAAAATTGTGATAAAATTATTATCTAATCTGTTGAAGGATTTATTGGGAGCGTTATGCTGTGCAACCGTGTGTACCATGCATGGTGCACACTGTTGCAAAAAAGACGTCGTTTTGACGTCCGACATAAAAGGAAAAAAAATCAGAATTGCATAACTAGACATCCATAACTTCATAACTATACATCCAGAATTGCATAACTACACATCCATAACTTCATAACTATAAATCCAGAATTGCATAACTACACATCCATAACTTCATAAGTATACATTCAGAATTGCATAACTACACATCCATAACTTCATACCTATAAATCCAGAGTTGCATAACTACACATCCATAACTTCATAACTATACCTTCAGAATTGCATGCATAACTACACATCCATAACTTCATAACTATACATTCAGAATTGCATAACTACGCATCCATAACTTCATAACTATAAATTCAGAATGTGAAATTATAACTTCATAACTATACATTCAGAAGTGCATTCATAATTACACATCCATAACTTCATAACTATAAATCCAGAATTGCATAACTACACATCCATAATTTCATAACTATAAATCCAGAATGTGAAATTATAAAATTATAAACATATGTTTATGTAACTAGCGGCAATCGAAAATGATTTTTATTATTCAAGTAAAACGACGCCGTTTTTGCATCCGTGTGCACCATGCATGGTGCACACAGATGCACAACATAATTTGCTGATTTATTGACATAAAACTTCCATGTGGGCTAAAGTTTTAATTCTATTAAATCCAATTAAACCCTTATGATAATACTAGTTTTTTACGCGCATTGTGCGATTGGGATAATGCCCAATGTTTTTTTAATAAGTACTTCAAAGTATATCAAGACAATATTATATTGAAATTGTTCATGCATATATAATTGAATGTTGAAGTTGTGTATTTAAATAGGTAATTTTTAAGTTTACAAATGCAAGATAATATAGTCAAGATTGATTATAATTGTCAATAAAATAATTGTATAGGGTATTATTGAAACCAAATACGGGACATAAGGGAGAGCAAATAAAAATTAGGGCATAAAATATTAAATCTATACTATATATAAAAACAAAATCCTGAAATTTTAACTTCCCGCTCAATTCCTAAAAAATCTCTCTTCCTAATAAAATATATTGATTTCTACTTTCCCATTCGTACAATAATTTTGGGTTAAAATTATATACTAATATTATAAAATAGTGTAATACAATTTCTATTGTAATCTATACTATACATAAAAACGAAATCCTAAAATTTTAACTTCCCGCCCAATTCCTAAAAAATCTCTCTTCCTAATAAAATATATTGATTTCTACTTTCCCATTAGTAGAATAATTCTGGGTTAAAATTATATTCTAATATTATAAAATAGTGTAATACAATTCCTATTGTAATCTATATCTATACTATATATAAAAACAAAATCCTGAAATTTTAACTTCCCGCCCAATTCCTAAAAAATCTCTCTTCCTAATAAAATATATTGATTTCTACTTTCCCATTCGTACAATAATTCTGGGTTAAAATTATATTCTTATATTATAAAATAGTGTAATACAATTCGTTTTGTAATTTATACTATATATAAAAATAAAATCCTGATATTTTAACTTCCCACCCAATTCCTAAAAAATCTCTCTTCCCAATAAAATATATTGATTTCTACTTTCCCATTCGTACAATAATTCTGGGTTAAAATTATATTCTTATATTATAAAATAGTGTAATACAATTCCTATTGTAATCTATACTATATATAAAAACAAAATCCTAAAATTTTAACTTCTCGTCCAATTCCTAAAAAATCTCTCTTCCTAATAAAATACATTGATTTCTACTTTCTAATTCGTACAATAATTCTGAGTTAAAATTCTATTCTAATATTATAAAATAGTGTAATACAATTCCAATTGTAATCTATACTATATATAAAAACAAAATCCTGAAATTTTAACTTTTCGCCCAATTCCTACTTTCTCATTAGTACAATAATTCTGGGTTATATTCTAATATTATAAAATAGTGTAATACAATTCCTATTGTAATCTATACTATATATAAAAATAAAATCCTGAAATTTTAACTCCCCGTCCAATTCCTAAAAAATCTCTCTTCCTAATAAAATATATTGATTTCTACTTTCTAATTCGTACAATAATTCTGAGTTAAAATTCTATTCTAATATTATAAAATAGTGTAATACTATTCCTCTTCTAATCTGTATCTATACTATATATCAGTGTTGCAAAAATCGCGCCGCTGACCGCGGCGAGGAAGGCCGGAATCGGCCGCCTCGACGGCTAAACCGACGATTAATTTTTTTTTTTTTCCTTAATTTGTAAAGTGTCAAAAGTTCGGCAAGGCATAACTTTTGACTCGGTTGTCCGTTTTGGACAAATGTTTTTTTGAAATCGCATATTTTTTTGAGATCTATCCACCGCAAACTGCCGTAGGCGGTTTGACCCACCAATTTCTAAACAAAATGCTTTATTAAATAGTTTCTAAGAAAAAACTGTTGGAAAAATTAGCTTAAAATGGCATATTAAGTGGCTATTTTGTGGTACAATTATCAGTGGGGTCCACTTCCGATTTGGGTCGGGTCAAAGTGGATTCGGATTCTTTGTAGTAAGACGAAGAGATTGATATATTGTACGCTCAAAACGGATAATGGGTGAATGAGATATTGATTCTCAAAGTAGACCCATTTGAGTTGGGAAATGAAGGGAAACGAGCCTCGAACGTATGTAGAAGCCGTGACTTCTACAGAAGGACCAATGTGGAAAGAGGCTATTAAAAGTGAAGTGGATTCTATTTTACAGAATCACACTTGGGAACTTGTTGATCTTCCTCCGAGTAGTAAACCCTTAGGATCCAAGTGGGTCTTTAAAAGGAAGATGAAACCCAATGGTTCCATCGAGAAGTATAAGGCTAGGCTTGTAATCAAGGGTTACAGGCAACGCGAGGGCCTTGATTACTTCGACACGTGTTCTCCCGTGACGAGAATAAACTCCATTACAATGATACTTGCTATAGCCGCGCTGCGGAATTTGGAAGTTCATCAAATGGACGTTAAAACCGCTTTCCTAAATGGCAAACTAGATGAGGAAATCTATATGGAACAACCCGAAGGGTTCGTGGTTCCGGGCCAAGAAAGGAAAGTGTGTAAGTTAGTTAAATCGCTATATGGTTTAAAACAAGCGCCTAAGCAATGGCACGAGAAGTTTGACAATGCGATGTTGACTAATTGGTTTAAAATAAACGAAAGTGACAAATGTGTCTACGTTAAAGAAACGATAGACGGTTATGTCATTCTTTGTTTATACGTAGATGACATGCTCATCGTTGGTAGTAACGATCGAATGATCAAGTCTACCAAAAACATGTTAAATGCGATATTTGACATGAAGGATATGGGTTTGGCTGATTTAATCCTCAGGATTAGAATCATTAGAACACCTGATGGTCTGGTGTTAAGCCAATCACATTATATTGATAAAATCCTTGAAAAATTTAACAAGGATAATCATCAAGGGACTAGGACGCCATTAGATCGAAGCGTTCATCTAACCAAGAACCACGGGGAGTGTATTTCTCAAGTAGAATATGCTCGGGTTATTGGTAGTTTGATGTATCTAATGAGCTGTACTAGGTCGGATATTGCATTTGCGGTTAGTAAACTCAGTAGATATACGAGTAACCCCGGTGCCATGCACTGGACGACAATAGTGAAGGTTCTGAGATACTTAAGGTATACTCGAGACCTTGGACTGCACTATGGGAGATATCCTGCTGTACTTGAAGGGTATAGCGACGCTAGCTGGATATCTGATATTAAGGACTCCAAGTCCACGAGTGGCTACGTGTTTACACTAGCCGGTGCGGTGCAGCCGTTGCATGGAAATCCTCTAAACAGATCGTGATAGCTAGATCCACGATGGAATCTGAGCTGATAGCCTTGGACAAATGTTGCGAAGAGGCTGAATAGCTACGCCATTTTTTAGAGGATATTCCTAATTGGGAAAGACCTGTACCTCCAATGTGCGTGCATTGTGATAGTCAAGCCACAATTGGAAGAGTACAGAATCATATGTATAATGGTAAGTCTAGACATCTGCGTCGTAGACATAATACCATTAGACAACTTCTCACAACTGGTGTTGTCTCGATTGACTATATAAAGTCAATAGACAATATACCGGATCCGCTAATCAAAGGGTTATGTAGAGTAGCTGTGGAGAAGTTGAGACGAGGAATGGGTCTAAAGCCCTTGGTATAAAGTTCTATAGTGGACACCCAACCTAGCTAGCACCTAGGTTCAATGGGACAACTAAATTATGGAACGGAGCGTGTCACTGTGGGGGTCTCGGATTCCCTACCACTCCTCGTTAGAAACAGTGGCTCCCGCACAAGGTTAGCATGTTAAATGCTTTAGTGATTCGAAATTCAGTTGACATATGTGAGTATGCGGGATACTCGGGAAAGAATCACCTATGTGAGAGAGAAGTGAGGGTCGCTTCAAAGGAGAATTGACGGGCATAATTCTTCACAAATTCTTGCAGAACCAGGAATGGTGACCCACGACTAAAATGGGCACAATCATGAGAACAAAGCATGGTTGGGAGGTTCCTGTGTGAGATATGTCATCGTCTACACAAACAGCAGTCGGTTCAAAGACATCGCGTTCTACCGTACAGCCAGTAGAGTAAATGTATCTTCACGAGGAGATCGAAAAGGCTTGATTCAAGCTCGCGTGCGCCAGCACCTGCGGGCATAAGTTATGCCAAACTTCGGAAAATAACCGAGAGCACCTACTCTCGTGCTACAGAGAGCACGAGAGGTTGTGGTGCACCGAGAACACAACTCTCGTGCATCAGTGATCACGAGAGGTGCACTCTCGGGTTGCACCACAGCACGCACGAGAGATGTACTCTCGTGTGCACCTGCACCCCAACGGCTCGTGCTACAGAGAGCACGAGAGGTTGTGGTGCACCGAGAACACAAATCTCGTGCATCAGTGATCACGAGAGGTGCACTATCGGGTTGCACCACAGCACGCACGAGAGATGTACTCTCGTGTGCACCTTCACCCCAACGGTCTGAAACCCGAAAGTTCAGCCTGTTGTACAGATTAAACTCATCTGTTACGGAATTAATACTGTTCTAATTCCAATTTTAAATTCTGAGTTTAATCTTACTTAGTGGGTGGCTGTTACAGGTGTTACACGATTGGTTTTAATACGAATTTAATGGCCATGTTGAATGTCAGCACTCCAACATCCCTATATAAAGAGAGGTAGAGCAGTAGCATTTTACACAGTACATGAAATTAAGGAATTCCAGTACAGTTTTGCTTCAAAACTTCTGCTTCTACTCTCTTCTTTACCCCCAGCAGTGTTCTTGCTCTTGCTTTGTTTGCCGGGTTCCTTCTTTAGGTGCTTAAACAAGGAATCGTAGCACGTTTTATCCTGGGAAACCTAGGCTACAACGCTCCTAGCACTTGTGGGAGGTAGCAAATAAGGTTTTAAGGAAAAGAACTTTGTGTTCGAACTCGTGCTAAACCTATACCCAAACACTCCAGCTTTTCCTTCCCAGTTTTCTGTTTTTCCCATATAATAATAATTTTTCTGTAGAATTATTATTTTGGGATTTTTCAACCATATTACCCAACAAAAACTATGAGAACTTTATGTTTTATTAATGAATTTTAAAAATTTTTAATTAAAAAATTGTCCCGTGCATTATTTAATAATCTCTCTTTATAATTGGTCAAATTATTTAATTATGGTAAATTAGGAAATAATTAATGATGGTAATAGAAATCCTAGAAGAATATAGAATTGAAGAATATTTAATTATTGTTATATTATTATTGTGATTCACGGAATACAATACAAGAATATTTAATTTTGATTATATTATTATTGTGCCTCACGGCCATTATATACTAACAGAACTTGAAAAGAAACTAATAATAATAATAATAATAATAATAATAATAATATAAGTGATAATAATAATATCTAAAAGTAATTAAGTGTTAATAATAATAGTAAGAATATTAACGTAAGAATTATAACATAGAATAAATTGTAATAATTAATAACTATAGTCTAGGATTAAATTTGAAATTGTCAGGAAAGATAAGCGACCTCTGGTGAATTAACTCTTAAATAATTATATATCGATTTAAATATTCTTAATATATTACAACAATTCCATTCCGTGCATCGCACGGGTGAAAATACTAGTATATACTAATATTGAAGAGCTAACTGTTGATTGCCAAACAAGGACATTGCGAGGTAGTTTTCCACTTCTATTTATTGTGTGATTTGAATACTCTTTTTGTAAATAAATCTCCCAAGTAGTTAATATGATTGGCTTAATTATATTTTTTATATTTTTATTTTTTTAAAAAATTATTATTATTATTATCAGTATTATTATTATTATTATTATTATTATTATTATTATTATTATTATTATTATTATTATTATTATTATTATTAAATATATGTATACTCTTAGGTCATTTTACATGTTAATCTAAACATACAGCTAATTTTTTCAAATATCTTTTTATCAACCGTTGATATAATTCGCTGCTCAAATCCGCTAACTGTTGATTGTCAAACAAGGACATTGCGAGGTAGTTCTCACTTCAATTTGTTGTGTGATTGAATACTCTCTTTGTCAACAAATTTCTCAAGTAGTTAATATAATTGACTTTATTAATTATATTTTTTAAAAAAATTCATGGTATTAATAAAATACTTGGTAAATAAATATATAGCGTTATTTTGTATTATAACTTTGATATTTAATTTAAAAATAGTGCACAAAAAAGATAATAGATAATGTAGTGAATATAATCAATTGATGAATTTGAATGTAAAGAATTTTTACATTGGAGAAATATAAAGACCATATAACTAATAAAATTATTTCTCTTAATTACTTTATTGATAAGGAATAATATTTTTTAATAAAGACATTGTAGGGACAATGTAACGAATATAATCAATTGATGAATTTGAATGTAAAGAATTTTTATATTGGAGAAAAATAAAGAAAATAGAATTAATGAAATTATTTCTCTTATTTAATTTATTGATAATGAATAATTTTTCATGAATAAAGACATTGTAGACACATAATTCAAAATTAAAGAAATGCATATGTATTATTTTTTGTTGTAGCTACTAAATTATTATTTTTAATTTAGTAAGAATAAAATAGAGTACCAGGACTATGTGGTCCAATGGTACCCGGGTTGGACTTCCATTTGGAAGATTATGAGTTCGAGCCTCAGTGGAGGCGTTATTGGTTCTTTGTGTTTTAGTAGGTTGAGAAAGTATATGAACAGATACTACAATGTAATAGAGCCAGTAACTTTCAAAAAAAAAAAATAGAGTACTAAGTATGACAATTTTGATTGGGATGAGGTTCGAACCTAAGACCTTTCTTATTGAAATCAATGAGTAAGTTAACGGTGAACTAACAGAAATTAACGGAGAAGATAATATTTAATGGAAAAGTTAACGAATAATCATATAATTAAGGATAAATTAGTAAATCTCAAGAAAAAATTAAAATCTGATCAAATTTGAGCCATTCATTTGATTAAAAAATTTGACCGCCATTTTTTCTACCCATTATAGGCCTAACTCTCTTGGGCTCTTATTAGTATAGTACTAGTTTTTTACGCGCATTGCGCGATTGGGATAATGCCCAATATATATTTTTTAAATAAGTACTTTAAAGTATATTAAGGCAAGATTATATTGGATTGTTCATACATAGATAATTGAATATTAAATTTGAATATTTAAATAGGTAATTCTAAGTTTACAAATGCAAGTGAATATAGTCAAGATTGATTATAATTGTCAATAAAATAATTGCATAGGTATACTTGAAACCAAGGGAGAGCAAATAAAAATTTGGGCATAAAATATTAAATATATACTAATATTGAAGAGCTAACCGCTGATTGCCAAACAAGGACATTGCGAGATATTTTCTCACTTCAATTTGTTGTGTGATTTGAATACTCTTTTTTCAATAAATCCCCAAGTAGTTAATATGATTGGCTTAATTTTTAAATTTTTTTTAAATTATTATTATTATTATTATTATTATTATTATTATTATTATTATTATTATTATTATTATTATTGTTGTTGTTGTTGTTGTTGTTGTTGTTGTTGTTGTTGTGTTGTTGTTATTATTATTATCTATACCCTTAGGTCATTTTACATGTTAATATAAATAGCTATTTTTTTCAAATATTTGTTTACCAACCGTTGATATAATTCGCTGGTCAAATTCGCTAATATAATCCGCTAACGCTAACCGCTAACTGTTGATTGTCAAACAAGGACATTGCGAGGTAGTTCTCATTTCAAATTGTTGTGTGATTTAAATATTCTCTTTGTCAACAAATCACTCAAGTAATTAATATGATTGACTTTATTAATTATATTTTTTAAATTTTTTCATGGTATTAATAAAATACTTGGTAAATAAATATATAGCATTATTTTGAATTATAACTTTGATATTTAATTAAAAAATAATGCACAAAAAAGATAATAGACAATGTAGTGAATATAATCAATTGATGAATTTGAATGTATATAATTTTTTACATTGGAGAAATATAAAGACAATATAACTAATAAAATTATTTCTCTTAATTAATTTATTGATAATGTGAATAATTTTTTTTTAATAAAGGCATTGTAGGGACAATGTAGCAAATATAATCAATTGATGAATTTGAATGTAAAGAATTTTTATATTGGAGAAAAATAAATACAATATAACTAATGGAATTATTTCTCTTATTTAATTTATTGATAATAATAATTTGTTTTGAATAAAGACATTGTAGACACATAATTCTAAATTAAAGAAATGCATATGTATTATTATTTGTTATGGCTACTAAATTATTATTTATTTATAATTTAATAAGAGTAAAATAGAGTACTAATTATGCCAACTTTGATTGGGATGAGGTTCGAACCTAAGACCTTTCTTATCGAAATCAATGAGTAAGTTAACGGTGAACTAACAAAAATTAATAGAAAAGATAATATTTAACGGAAAAGTTAACCGGAAAATCATATTCATTAAGGATAAATTAGGAAATTTTAAGAAAAAAAATAAAATCTGATCAATCTGAGCCATTCATTTGATTAAAAAACATGACCGCCATTTTTTCTACCCATTATAGGCCTAACTCTCTTGGGCTCTTATTAGTATATATATATATATATATATATATATAGTAGATTTTTCACAACTACTAAATAGACAGAAGAACCTAGTGACATAAAACTTGCATGTGGGCTAAAGTTTTAGTCAATTAGATCCAACTGAAAAATTTATTTATGATGAAACAATTATCAAATGAGTTGAAGAAACAAGTGAAATAAAACTTGCATGTAGGCTAAAGTTTTATTCAATAAGATTCATTACAACCATTATGATAAAACTTAAGAAATCATGTGCATTTTTTTTTAATCCCTGTGGGTAAATTAAGAAAATATGATCTAAAGTTTATATCATAAAATTAAACTTCATGATAGAATTAGAAATCATTATTTACAAATAACCATAAAGTAAATAAATTGATTTATTTATATAATCACTTATAAAACTACTAAACTACATTCCAATACATAATTGCATGTGCGCTAAATTATGATCATAGTCCAGTATTTCATCCTGGTTAATCATACAAATATAACAAAATTGCATGTGGGCTAAATTCCATCATATTTCATATAATTAATCACAAATGATATGTCCAAAACTGTATGTGATCAAGATAAACTGTTTAATATATAATTTTAACAGATTAAGGATGTTGTGGCTACTCCCCAACCAAATTAAAATTATAAGATCCCTAGACAACTATCAATTCCTTGCCTAACCTATATAATTTTAACTAATTAAGGATGTTGTGGCTACTCCCTAACCAAATTAAAATTATTATAAGATCATAACATAATAATCTTAGGTAGTTGAATATGTTTTGGCTATTCCTTAATTAACCAAGATTGAAAACTTAAGAGACATAGTAAATTAAAGATGTTTTGACTACTCTTTAATGAACCGAAATTAAATCACATTGGCAATGAATACTTAAAAAAAAAAAAAAATTGGCAAACAGATTATACCAAATTGTTAGAGACAAAGTCTCACTGAAAACCAATTCCTTAGATAGAGTATCAATTTAAGGAGACTAGTGGCACATGATGTTCTTAAGTCATGACCATTAAAACTAGTATGCCTCCCCGATTCATATATACTTAATGTATATATATAACTGTTTGGGGGTATGAACCTAAAATTGTAGGGTATATACCAGTAAACTGTATGGTTCACCTATGGTTAAAGCTTAAATGGTGAACTAAATTAGCGCACTAAACGTGCTTAAATTCAGGAACTACCGCAACTAAAGTTTATGTATAAGTCCAACTTAATCGGAACTAATATAATTCCATCACAAAATATGCGTTACTAAAGGCATAATAAAATTGCATAATTTAAAACAAAATATTATGTTAGGACAAGTATGCATAAAATTAAACATTAAACTCATATATTCCAAATAAATTGCATAACTTAAAACAATTTAAATATGAGATTAATTTCAAAATATAAAGTTTAATATTCAAAGCACTAATAAAGTTATTTAGTTTGTCGGTTTTCCTAGTTCCTATTGCTACTATTAAATTAAATCTATAGCGCTTGTCTTAGGTTATTTAGTAGTTAGGGGTAATTAAACCGCGTGTGCTTTAGTTACCTACAACTAAGGGAAAACGGAAATGAAATAATTTCACGACAAATATTCAACTGCATATTAATTACTTTATAAATCAATGATCAGTGTTGAATTCCGGTGGTGGATCTTTACTAACCAAGGTCTCCTATTATAAGTGTTTTCGATATATTATTTTCATTGCTTTATTCGTTCAATTAAATTTCTTGTTTATTTAAATTCTCTTTTATTTTATCTTTATTCTCGATATATTCCAAACCCCCCTACCTTTAATTTGAGCACAAAAGTTAAACTAGTTACTCCTCGTGGGATCGATCCTTACTCCCGCTACTACGTTTGTAAGGTTTTAATTTGGAAGCCTACGACAGCTCACCAAATTTTGGCGCCGTTGCCGGGGAGATTTTCTTGTTTATTTTATGTTTGTTTATTTATTTAATTATTTATTTTGTTATTTGTTTATTTGTTTTTCAATTTGTCCCAAACGAAATTAAAAATAATAATTTTCTTTTCTTTCATTACTTTTACATAATTGCAAATCAAAATATATTTTCTTTTTGTTTATGCCTATAACTCGATCTGCTAATCAAGAACTCTTGCCGTACTATCCGGAAATTGAAAGAACTATACGCAGGTGGAAGAAACAAGCTTTGAGAAAATTGGAGTTTAGTGATCTGGCTACCGATTCTACCGATTCTACCAATTCTGATTCAGAAGGGGAACCCATGGCTCAAAATCGGACTTTAAAAGAGCTTGGAGCTCCAAATTTGGATCAGCAACCTTTATGCATTACTTTTCCCGCTCTGGATGCTAATATACAATTTGAACTAAAATCTGGATTAATTCATCTTTTGCCTTCTTTTCATGGACTTGTAGGTGAAGATCCGCACAAGCACTTAAAGGAATTTCATGTGGTGTGTTCGAGTATGAAACCCACAGGGGTTACTGAAGAACAAATCAAGTTGAGAGCCTTTCCCTTTTCGTTGAAAGATTCAGCGAAGGATTGGCTATACTATCTACCTTTTGGGAGCATCACCACATGGAACAACTTGAAGACGATGTTCCTTGAAAAATATTTCCCAGCTTCAAGGGCGGCCAACATTAGGAAGGAAATATGTGGTATAAGGCAAAACAATGGAGAATCATTGTATGAATATTGGGAGCGTTTCAAGAAGTTATGTGCAAGCTGCCCACACCATCAAATCAGTGATCAATTACTCATTCAATACTTTTATGAAGGACTTTTTCCAACTGATAGGAGCATGATTGATGCCGCCAGCGGTGGTGCTTTAGTTGACAAGACACCAGACGCTGCAAGAACTCTAATTGCAAACATGGCTGCAAATTCTCAACAGTTTGGCAATAGAATTGTCCAACCGTCTAAGCAAGTGAATGAGGTAAATATTTCTGCTCTTGAGCAACAAATTACTGGTTTAACTACTCTTGTTCGTCAATTAGCTGTCGGCAATGTGCAATCTGTAAAAGCATGTGGAATTTGCTCGGTAGTTGGGCACCAAACAGATGCCTGCCCAACTCTTCAAGAAGTTGAACAAGTCAACATGGCTGGAGGTTTTCCTGGACAACCTCAAGGTAAGTATGATCCATTTTCTAATAAATATAATCCTGGATGGAGGGATCACCCGAACCTTAACTATGGGAACTCACAAGGGAACCAGTTTGTTCTGAATCGTTCCAACTTTCAAACGTATAGACAACAATTTCCTTCCAGCCACCAACCAGCCCAAAGCTCTAGCTCAGGTATGAATCTAGAAGATATTGTTAAATCTCTTGCTACTAACACTTTGCAGTTTCAACAAGAAACACAACTATTCCAACAAGAGACAAGGGCTAGTATTCAAGAAACAAAGGCTAGTATTCAAAACTTAGAAAGGCAAGTGGGCCAACTAGCAACTACGGTAAGTCGGTTGGAAGCACAGAGTTCTGGCAAATTACCCTCTCAAACGATCGTTAATCCTAAAGAGAATGTAAGTGCAATTACTGTGAGAAGTATGTCGCTGGAAAAGAACGTCGATATAAACAAGGGAGCATGTGCAGGTATCATTGTCAATAATAAAGAGACGTCTCAAGGTATGCTTTCTTATTTTTCTGATTATGAACCAGCACCCCCATTCCCTCAAGCTCTTTTAGAACCAATAAGAGGAAACTCAAATAATGATTTATATGAGACATTTCGTGAATGTGAGGCTAATAAACCATTTTTAGATTCTATGAAAAAGGTACCTCGCTATGCAAATTTTCTAAAAGAGTTATGCACTTTGAAAAAGAAACCAAATAAAGGAGTTGAAGAAGTGAAAGTGCAAGAGAATGTCTCTATGGCTAGTCAAGGCAATCTTCCTGAAAAGTGCAAAGATCCAGGTATGTTTACTATTCCGTGCATGATAAGTGGTGTTAAACTTGAAAATGCTATGTTAGATTTAGGAGCTTCTATTAATGTTATGCCATATCCTGTGTATGCTTCTTTAAATCTTGGACCCCTGAATAAATCTAGTATAGTAATTCAATTGGCTGATGGATCTACTACATATCCTAGGGGTGTGGTTGAGGATTTGCTTGTTAAAGTTAATAACTTGGTTTTTCCTGCTGATTTTTATGTCCTTGAAATGGAAAATAGTAATCAAATTTCTCATATTTTGTTAGGAAGACCATTTTTAAAAACCGCAAAAACGAAAATTGATATTCATAGTGGCATGCTTACAATGGAGTCTAATGGTAAATTTGTGAACTTTAATATTTATGATACCATGAAATCTCCTAGTGATGATAATTTTGCAATTTTTGTTGATTCCTTGAAATTTGTTAAATTTAATGCAATTGCTTCTATTGAAAATAAAGAAGAACCAAATAATAAATCATCTTTGAGTCCTAATCTGCATGAAGGGGCTGTTTCTTTGAATACTCATAATCATCGAAGGTACTCAAAAAGACGATGGAAATTTAAAGATATATCATAAGTCGAGCCAACGACGATAAACAAAGGCGCTGCTTGGGAGGCAACCTAAGGTGTGTTTGTTCCATTTTTTATTTTATTTTATTTTATTCCCTATTCTCATTCAATAACCCTTTTTCTGCATGTTTTTATTCAACATTGGGGACAATGTTGATAATAAGTGTGGGGGAGGAGATTTAGTTTTATTATTTGTTTACTTAATTTAGTTTTATTGTTTGTTTGCTTATGTCAAACAAATTTTTATTATTATTTGTTTTCTTATTTCATAATTTTCAAAAAAATATTTTATTAATATTTTATGCAAAATAAGTATTATTTTGAAAAATAATATTTTTTTTCTTTCTTGGAATGCATAACATGATTGAATAAATAGTTTGGCAAGTTGTGATTAGTTTGTTAGCATCTCTTGTTTGATATGTAGTGGCTATATTAGGTAAGCAATAAACCTGTGAGTGTTTTGAGCCACTGACTGACACTTCGGTCTTATTTTCTTTCTTTTGTGTGATTTCTTCCATAATTTTGTTTCTCTAGAACTTGCCTTGATTCTCTTTTAAAGCTAATTAGACCATGCATGATTCAAATGTGATTAAGGCCATTATTTGACTTTGAGCCTCACTAGCCAAATAACCGGTTTGTCCTATGATTTATTTCCCTTTGTTAACCACTTTGAGCTTTATGGCCATTCCTTTCTTTATTTTGGACCACATTACAAGCCTTTTATATCTAAAATAATGCCTTCACCCAGCTGAATAACTAGTGGAGCAAATTTTGGATTATTTTTGTAATCTACGTGAGGTTGGGAAGGATAAGTGTGGGGGAGATCACTTACTCTTATTAATATGATTGAGAGTGAGGTGAGTTGTATCTTCGTTGCCAATATGTCGTTGGTCTTCTATGAAAAAAGAAAAGAGGAAGCAGTTCACGATTCACAAAAAAAAAAAAAAAAGCATGAAAAATTGAAAAAAATGAAATGGAAAAATGAAGAATATACGTTTGAAAAAGAAGAATATTGCTGAAAATTTATGAGAAAATGAAAAAGAATCAGCAATTGATTTTGAGTTGAAGTTACTTCTAAATAAATGAAGTAAAGGGAAATTCTGGTAATACTGAGGAAGCATTCTGTACCTCAATGGGATGTGTTTTTTTGATTGGAAATTGAGGGTGTTGGATTACTTGTATTTATTTGTTCCTCTAGTTTGAAGCTTTTGTTTAAGCTAATTTCCTAAAAATTCCCTACCTTAACCCTAGCCCCATTACAACCTGTGAAAAGTCCTTATGATTTGTGTCATGCATGACTCTTGTAGTGGTGATTGAGAAGATATGCAAGCCTATGGTAGATCAATTTTATAGGAATGAACTTGAGTGAAATTTATACCCATCAAACACTTGAGTGATGAGTGATATTCCTGTGAGGGCTTACTTATTTAGTTTTCTCCATTTTCAAACAAGGTGCTAACTTACTAATTGCAGGGTGCTTCAGATTGTTGTTCATGATATGTTATGAGTTTTGGGAATTTCATTTCTATTTACTTCGCAAATAATATTTTTGCTTGGGGACAAGCAAACGTTTTAGTGTGGGGGAATTTTTCAAAATTTGGTGAGCTGTCGTAGGCTTCCAAATTAAAACCTTACAAACGTAGTAGCGGGAGTAAGGATCGATCCCACGAGGAGTAACTAGTTTAACTTTTGTGCTCAAATTAAAGGTAGGGGGGTTTGGAATATATCGAGAATAAAGATAAAATAAAAGAGAATTTAAATAAACAAGAAATTTAATTGAACGAATAAAGCAATGAAAATAATATATCGAAAACACTTATAATAGGAGACCTTGGTTAGTAAAGATCCACCACCGGAATTCAACACTGATCATTGATTTATAAAGTAATTAATATGCAGTTGAATATTTGTCGTGAAATTATTTCATTTCCGTTTTCCCTTAGTTGTAGGTAACTAAAGCACACGCGGTTTAATTACCCCTAACTACTAAATAACCTAAGACAAGCGCTATAGATTTAATTTAATAGCAGCAATAGGAACTAGGAAAACCGACAAACTAAATAACACAAGCACAAGCGTTGCATTTAATTTAGGAAAATATTCTACCCGAGTCCAATTATCACTAAGCCGTCAATAATTAACCCAGTTGCTACTGAATATTAGAGTAATTTGTAGCACAACATTATCTAATATAGCAAATAATTATATCAAATAAATAACTAGTAGGCCTCCCTAGCAATTAAATGACACAATTATTTCAAATAACTTAGAAGAATATTTAATACTCAAATGCATAAAAAATATACAATAAAAATAAATAAATAACCTTACAGCGTAATGAACTCCGGGGCTTCAATTCACTAAACCAAACAGGAAATTAGCAGCGAATGGACATTGATAACAACCTTAAAGAATATTCGAGAGGGGAAGAATGAACATTTTACAATAGAAAACCTTAACTATTTATATATTTTCCCAATCATTTTTTACCACTCATTTTTCCTATTATTTTGCCTTATGCCTGAGTCTTCCACAATTCTAGCCATGTTATTATGATGCATGCCTGTACAAAAAAAGAAAAAATCAATTGTAAAGTTTAGATTTATAATATATATATATATATATATAAGTAATTATAATGTAGTACGCATTATATGTATACTATAATGCATTCTATATTATATATATTATATTATATATTATATTGTATATTATATATATATATATATATATAGTATTAAGTACGTAGTATGTACTCTTATAAATTATATATTATATATAGTATAAGAATATATTATACTATGTATATAAAAAGAACTAATTATTAGATAATATTAAATAATTAATATAAAAATATTATAAAGATGTACCTAAAATATGAGCGTAAAATATGCCCATCAACTCAACATTTTGAATAATAAATTATTGGATATATACTTTAAAATTTTTAAACTATAAGCCCATGGAAAAATGTTTTAATGCATAAAGACCAAACTCTTGAGAAATAACTGAATTTACAAATTCAAATAATATCAACCCAAAAAGATATACTAATATTTGTAAATCAAAATCTCACAAACCCTAATTGCATAATTAAACTTAATATTATGCACTTAATGTGATCGAATGCATAAACAATCTAAAGAGTATGAACTAACTAAAGAATATGAATTTACACCAAATATTCATTTATTCATACTTAACTAAATATGGGCAATCAGAACTAAAATCATAATTCAAAGAACTAAATGAATTATGGAATAAATGACAATAGTTAATTGCCTAGAAAATATGTTTTTCCAAGATTACTAAATTGATTTAAAATCACTCTCCATAACCCCATTAATAATAATATTATTATTAATGAAAAAATTACAAATAATCAAAATAGCAATAAATAGCCATAATAACATTATCACATTAAGTAGGAGACTGAAGATAGAAAAATAATGGTTAAAACCACTAATATTTATAAACATTTTCGGATAAAATTTTGAAAACTTAATAAATTTAAAGTCCGGAAATTATTAATGTCAAGAAAATTATTTTATGTACTGAAATATTGTCACATAAATTTATTTGGAAAACAGCTCAAGATACATATCTGAATACCATAACAATATTAATGTCATCATTAATTAATTATTAATAGTAATAAGTAACATTATAATCACTATTAACCTTAATAATAATGACAAATCAAATTAAAGTATGGTAATGCACTTTTTAATGTTTCCATTTTTCTAAAGATAAAATATGTGACTAGCCCAAAATAGCGGTTAACTATAACTGTAGCACTAATTATCAATAATAACCATAAAAGATAATTAATGACTAACCTTAATGATGCAAACCACATCTTCCCATTACGCTAACAACGATAACGATCCACAAGAGAAGAAACAACTCCAGAATTCTCCCAATCTTCACTATTAGTGTTAAAAAACTCGATGCAGTGTCCAATGGTACGTTAAAAATTTATTGGTAGGACTTAATTACCAGCATTAATAGTGATGTAAAATGAAGTGATAATCGTACCTATGTACCAAATATAGCAGATCACCATGAAATAATAATTATTGAGAAAAGTAATAAAATGAGATTAGCCCCTAAACTTAATAACAGTAATTAATAATGTCAATTAATAATAATAATTACAATAAAGGCAAAACTGTAATTAAGGGATACCAAATACTAATCTCAATTTACCACATAATAATTAACCAGGACTATTATGATACTTAGGGAGACTGAAGTTGATTAAGGTAATAAACAAATTACCATTATACAGATAATATACCAACTATATTGTTTTTGCCATAAAATTAAAGACTTAATATTATTATTATTAAGGCCTTGAAAGCTATTGATAGATTAAAAAACATAATCAACTTTAAATAATAGTTTGTAATTCTTAATGACCAAAATAACAATTAAATCCTTAAATCCTTAATGTCACAAAACAGGCCAAGACAATAATTATTGCACTTAATCACTCAAATTAGGCTCATAAACATCAATGACCCAAATGAATTATAACATTGATGGGAGATGGTCTAGTGCTGAAATAGACCCAAAACTTAATATTATTCCCAACGATGAATACCAAATATGGTTGTTAGTAATAATTAAAACTTAATAAACATGTTATAAACCCAAAAGGAGCTATAATTATTATTTAAAATATCAATCAAAATAGTGGGATACATACTTTAATGACTCAAGATAGGTCCCAAATAGTTTGTTCAAAATTGGTTCTAAAGTCCCAAATGAAATATAGGACTAAAATATGCTCAAAATTAAATGAGAAACCAAACAAGCTGCCTTAGTAGATCATAATGTCCTAAATTGGCTTAAAGATCCAAAATTGAATGATATTTTAATAATAAATTTATGAGTTAATAATATGCTAAATCCAATCTTTATGCATGCTTTGAGGAATGTATAATTATAATAATAAAATAATTATTTAATAAATAAATATACCTAGCATGCTTTGATTTTACATATTAATATATTATTAATCATAAATTATAAAACTTGAGACAATTCAATTTGCACCTTAACATTAAATTAAAATTCAAATAGTAAATTAAAACTTAATATTTGCTTCAAATTGAACGACACATTGAACAATTAACTAAAAAAAGTCTAAATATGATAATGGATAAACTAAAGCAAGCCCAGAATAAAAAATAGGCCCAATTGAATTTTTTATTAATGGGCCAGACCCGGCCCACATAAGAATCCACCATCATCTTCCTCAAATTAATCAGCAGACTTGTACCCTAGCAGCCGTGAGAGATGTCCGAAACTACGAGGGAGAACAACAACCATCCGAAGCCGGCGCCGCCTAGAGGAGGAGAGGGGGCAATGATGTCGCTGGGAACGCAGCTTCACCACCACCGTTTCTCCTCTTCGCAGCACCAATGTCCGTCGCCCGTTCTCACCGCGAAGCCACCCGATCACTCACGTTGACGATTGGAGCTTGAGGAGCAGCGACAGACCGTCGCCTGAAGGAGGAAGAAGCAGGGCGTCGCCATCTCTCCTGATTGCAACGCCAGCATCGCCGCCGCCGCCGTCTCCAAGTTGCGACGCCACCTCTGTCAATGCTGTCCACTAACATCAACAGAAGTCGGCGGCTCACCGACGATAACCAAAAGCACCGGCGAACTCAAACCGTTGATAAATGCGTCGTTCGATCGCCGCCGGAGTGGACAACAACCGGAGTCCCAAATTTACCGGCGGAAATAAATTATGGCAGTAGAGTAAAATTAGGGTCCGTTTGGAAAGCACGAAATGATTTCTGGAAAATGTTTTCTGAAAAATGAGTTATTTTTCGGAAAATATTTTCCTTTCCAGTGTTTGGTTGCATTCTGGAAAACTGTTTTTTTGTGTTTGGTTCATGGAGTAGAATTGTATAATTAAACATTTTAATTATTTTATTTAGAATATTACAACATGTATAATGATATAATGATAATTTTAAATATAATAAAAAAATAACTAATAATATATCAAAAATATTATGGTGGTGGTGTAGTGGTAGTGGTGTTATTTGTTATATAATAATAATAATAATAATAATAATAATAATAATAATAATAACTGGTGGTGGTATGACGGTGGTGGCGGTGGTTGCGGTGGTATGGTGGTGGTGGCGGCGGCGACGATGGTGGTTGCAGTGATATGGTGGTGGTGGCAGCGGTGGTGGTGGTGGTATGGTGTTGATGGTGGTAGTGGTTGCAGTGGTATGTTGTTGGTGGTGGTAGTGGTGGTGGTGTGGTGGCGGTGGTTGCGGTGGTATAGTGGTGGTGGCAGCAGCAGTAGTGGTGGTGATGGTGGTAGTGAGGTGGTGGTGGTATGGTGTTGATGATGTTGATGGTGGTGTGCTGTTGGTGTAAAAGTTGGAAAATGATTTCCCCCAAAAAAATGGAAAGTCATTTTCCTCCAAAACAAGCCTATTTTCCAAAGTCAACGGAAAATGATTTCCGTTGACTTGATTTTCCAAGCACATCCAAACAATGGAAACTTGAAAAATGATTTCCAGAACTCATTTTTCAGGTTTCCAAACACACCCTTAATAATTTTGCAAAATTTTACTTTAGGGAGTTTAGGCTCTAAAATTAATTACGGCAAAATTAATAGTAATAAATTCACTCAAAACATACACACTAATGGCATCCTCAATAGTTGGGGATTTTACCCAAGATTTTTGTGGCCCCAACATCCACATCATCATCCACTATCTCACTCAATCACAAAATCTCTTTTTTTCTATTACTTTTAAGTTTTTTCACAAATTTTTATGGACCCACCATTTTATCTCCATATTTTAATTATTTTTTTATTTATAAATTTATAATTTTATAATAAACATAAATGAATGAATACCTAAATATGAAATTTAAACAAATAATTACTTAAAATTTTCATTTCCAAACTTAATTAAAATAAACATAGTACGTCTTATTAATTAATTTAATACGATAGTTATAGAATGAAAATTAAACAAATAATAGCTTAAAAATTAAACTACAAAAATAAATTGAGAGAAATATAAAAATAAATTAGGAGTAGATTGAAATGTGTTAAAATTTGTGAAAGATGTGATATTTATAGTAAATAATAATAATTATAAAAAAAAAAAAAAAAAAGGTGTGCCGTTGCAATGGCAACGACCAAAATTTGGCCGTTGCCATTGCAACCGCCGGAAAATTGGTCGTTGGCAACGGCCGATGAAATTAAATTTTAGAGTGGCTAGTGGCCACTCTGAAAAAGCTGCAGTTTGATTTTTTTTTTTTTTTTTTTTTTTTTGACAAGAGTTTTGGTTTTGCAGGAGTAAAACTTCCTCAAAATTCCCCCACCCATTTATCAAAGTCTACCCAAGTAGATTTTACTATTCTAAAATGTGGTGAATATTCCCTTATTGGGGATGCCCTAATAAATTACTTACGAGCAACATTATTATCACTTGGGGAGAATTGAGAGAGAATGTAAGAGTGATTAGGAAAGAGAAAGAGGAGGGAAGATAAAAAAAAAGTATAAAACTGAATTAAAAAAAATAAAAAGATAAAAACAGTTGTGCGTCCGACAGCGCGCCGCACGGGCACGCGCCCGTCTGGGCATTGGCTGTGCACAAACGCGCACAGCTTTTGTTGTTTTTTTTTCTTTTTTTTTTTTCTGACATGCTCCTTGGCCCTTGCACGACAAATATTTTTGTATTATTTCTTCTCCACATTGGTTATTATTTTGAACATGAAAGAATGAATATGACATTATCCCCATATTAACCTCCAATGTGGATGCTCTAATTATATCATGACTGAATAGATATATTTTGTATGTATATTTCAACGAATTAATTTACATCGACTGGGCAGAGATTATAAAGGCTCTCATACCAAATGTTAGATATAAATAATCTAACTATACTGAATATAGTATACGAGAAACCTGACCCATATAAGCGGAAACGATAGATGTGTTGATCTCAACCGGGTAGGGATTAGTGGTAGACCGATCTCAACCGGGTAGGGATTAGTGATAGACCGTTAGCCATAGTTTGTCTCATACTTGACTCAGAACCCTAGATGGCGTATTGGTGTCTACTGAGCAGTATGATATCTTTATGTATCAATCCAGGTTTATATTAGGCACAGAGTCTGGTTGAATAACAACTTCTAGTTATTCAATCCAACCAGACCACTTAATAAGTATGGTCAACTTGCACCACTTAATTAAGGCCCTAATATATAATATATAATATATAATATATAATATATATTATTAGGGAAAATCTTACAAAAGGAGGAGCAGCTGTGGCGACGATGGTGGAACAGTTGTGGCGACGACGGTGGAGCGGCTGTGCGACCAGCAGAAGGAGACGATGTGGCGACGACGCGACGACTGTGGCAGTGGCGACGGTGGTGGAGCGGCGGTGTGGCGTGGAGACGAGGATGGAGGTGTGGCATGGAGACGAGGTGGAGCGGTGGTAAGTTTAATTTTTTTTGTTTGAAGTGTGAGCGGCGTTTGAAATTTTAACCTGATCTGAAATTTTTATTTTTTAAAAAAATACAAAGGTTACGACGAAATTAAAAAAAAGTACGAATAACTATACGACGTCCGTTAGTATATTTATTTCTTTATTTTTTTAATTAATGTGTTACGACGTCGGTTAAATGAAAAACCGACGTCGTGTATTTTGTCATTTTTTTTTTAATTTTATGGACTTATAGGGTCGATTTTGTGATTAAACCAACGCTATAAGTCTATTTTTTTAAAAAAAAATTGTAAATTTAGAAAAATATTTAACGTCGCTTTTTCATTTAACCGACGTTCTATCCCTACTCAATAATCTTCATTTAAAGCTCACAATGTTAAATCTATTCCTACACCGGGAAATCTAGGTTCATTGTCTAACTCTAGGTTTTAGATGTACAAAACTAGAGTTTATATCGTGTTACCTCAAGAGTGACGCCAAAAGTCAATTCCTACACGTATATACCGGAAACTGGTGAAATCACACTTCAGAACAAACATCGCAATAATTCTTATTTGCTTGTCTTTTCTTGGTCATCATTTTTGACCATCCGATCCCAAACCTACAATAAGAGGAGACTAAGTATAAAAACGAGTCATTTGTCCTCATCTAGGACACAAATTGTCTTCTCAATACGTCATACTAGTTATTTTGAACGATTAATACAAGCATATATATATATATATATATATATATATATATATATATATATATATATATATATATATATATAGATTTTGGATCAGGTGCACACCCCCTTGGCAGATGAGCTTGTGAGCCTCTTTTCTAACCATTAATTAGTTTAGATGAATGATCCAGATCATTTGGAAAATTTCACACGTGTAGCAGCTCTTTTGTTAACATTAGGGCTTTTTTTGTAAATTTGCAATAGCTTTTATTATAGGATGTATTTAATTTTGCCTGGGAATCTGCGAGAGTATTTCAACCCTTTGTATTCCATGTCTGTCTTGTAAGATTTTCCCTAATAATATATATTATATATTATATATTAGGGCTTTAATTAAGTGGTGCAAGTTGACTAGGCTTATTAAATGGTCTTGTTGGACTTAATAACTAGTAGTTGTTACTCAACCAAACTCTGTGCCTAATATAAACCTGGATTGAAGGGATACAGGTTTATGGATTAGTTAGCACATTCAGTTACGGTACTCAGACTACTCAGTAGATACCAATACACCATCTAGGGTTCTGAGTCAGGTCTGAGGCAAAACATGGCTAACGGTCTACCTTTAAGAGGCAACACAACAAGAACATCAACTATGGCTGGAGATCTACATGGCTACGCTTCCGCTATCATACGAGGTCAGGTTTCTCGTATACTAATATTCAGTATAGTTAGATTATTGTATATCTAAAATGTCTGTCTCTTCCAGCCATTCTCTTCCAGCCATTCTCTTACTCCCCATCAATAGCTGACCTCCATCATCTCTCCCTCTCCATCAAAAATCTCGGCGGGTGAAGTTCATCATGGTGGCGCCTACTGTACGCCGATCGAAGAGGCAACGGCGGGCTAACGGTGGTTCCATCGAAGGTAATTGCAATCCCCATTATTGTTGTTCTGAAGTCAAGTTTAGGGGTGTCTTGCATGTGTATGGTTGTCTTCTTGTTTTTTATCGCCGGTTTGTGTTCCAATGGCGGTCAAATTGTGTCGCCGGGGTTTTGTCTGGGTTGTGGGTTCTTTTTGTGGGTGCGGGGCTCTGGGGCGGTCGCTGCATGGGCGGCGTCTTGTCGCCGGGGGACTGGGGAGTCGGTCTGGGAGCCGGGGTCTGGGAAACATCTTTCCGGCGGTAGAGACATATCCGGCGAGCATTTTTTTTTTTTTTTGTTATCCTGTTTCCATTTTTTTTTTTTTGTTTTTGTTTTTTTCTCTGTATATTTGCTTGGGCTTTGTTTGTAATTGTTTTGGGGGGGATAGGTGTAATTGTCTGCGATTGAAATGAAGGAAAATGCATCTTAGGGATATAGTATGTGCGTTCCAGTATAAATTTGTGGGATATAGTATGTGCATATAGCGGATATTGTATTTGCGTTAAGTATGTTCAAACATATTTGTGTAGATTTAGTATAGTGGTTTTGTAATTTTAATTTTTGAGCATATTAAAAATGAATAATATGGGAGGGGTATGGGCGCAGTAGTGACTATGCGTGTGCATTTCTTGTTAGCCGTAATTTATATCATTGCCCCCATGTTACCATCGTTTACATGCACATTTTGTGCGTTATGCTGTGTGAGCATGTGCTCTTTTTTTTTTTTTTTGTTATTAGTATGTCGCTATATGTTTTTGATTTGTTTTAATTTGGTTAGGTATAATTGTTTGCTTGCAATGTTAACTATCTTTTTTTTTTTTTGCATTTATAAAGTTTATTTTAGGGTGATGCAGTGTGTTGAAACATCCTTTTCATTTAATTATACCATGGGTATTATGTGGTTTTTAGTTCTTTTTGTTTTTTGTAGTCTATGCATAAGTATAAATTGTCGGTGTTTAGTGTGTGCGTTACAGTGTAGAATGCTGTGGTATGTGCATTTTTTATGCTAATTAGTGTGTTGTAAACATCTTTTTCATTCAATTATATCATTTATGCATCTTAGGGATATAGTATGTGCGTTCCAGTATAAATTTGTGGGATATAGTATGTGCATTTAGCGGATATTGTAATTGCGTTAAGTATGTTCAAACATATTTGTGTAGATTTAGTATCGTGGTTTTGTATTTTTAATTTTTGAGCATATTAAAAATGAATAATATGGGAGGGGTATGGGCGCAGTAGTGACTATGCGTGTGCATTTCTTGTTAGCCATAATTTATGTTCATTGCCCCCATGTTACCATCTTTTACATGCACATTTTGTGCATTTTGCTGTCTGAGTATGTGCATTTTTTTTTGTTATTTGTATGTCGCTATATGTTTTTTATATGTTTTAATTTGGTTAGGTATAAGTGTTTGTTTGCAGTGTTAAGTATCTTGATTTTGCATTTATAAAGTTTGCTTTAGAGTGATGCAGTGTGTTGAAACATCTTTTCATTTAATTATACAATGTGTATTATGTGGTTTTTAGTTCTTTTTGTTTTTTAAGTCTGTGCATACGTATACATTGTAGGTGTATAGTGTGTGCGTTACAGTGTAGAATGCGCCGGTATGCACATTTTTTATGCTAATTAGTGTGATGTAAACATCTTTTTCATTTAATTATATCATGGGGAATATATAGTATGTGCACCAGAGATAGTATAGGTGCCTAACGCAGTGGAAAATCCTGTTTTTTTTTTTTTTTTTTTGCCTATTTAAGTCTGTGCAAATGTATGGTATGGTAGGTGAATTTTTGTGCTGATTACAATGTCGAGTATGTTTTCTGTGGGGAGTGTATGTGGTTTGTGATTGGGATGTAGTTAAATGCAGTGTTATCTATTTTTATGATGGTGTTATTTTCGATTTTTGCAGGTCAAGGTGACCCACACACCCCAGTTGGTGTAACCGATCCGGTTACAACTTTACAGCCTGACCCCGCCGTCGAAGAACACCACCCCCCGCCGACCTCGGCACCACATGAAGATAACGAGGTGGCTCAAGCCCCATCTGACCTGGTGCCGGATAGTGTTCCGGACGAGGATGAGATTAAGAATCTGAATTGGTGCAAATTTGTGATCGATTGTTTGGTTGACAGGCATGCAAAGTGGTCTATGGATACAAAACAGTCATTTACTGTGCATTTACATAATATCTATTGCATGGGTTTAGTAGGTGAAATATGCAGTAGTTTTTTATATTATTTGTGCTTTATTTCTGTTTTTTTAAGAGTGTACTTTTAAGTTTGTGTGTTTTAAGTGAAATATAAGGGTATTCTTTGCTTTTTTTTAGCATGCACGAGCCTTTTTTTTTTTTATGATTGTAGGTATATGGTTTGTGCATATATATATATATATATATATATATATATATATATATATATATATATATATATATATATATATATATATATATATATATATATATATATATATATATATATATATATATATATATATATATATATATATATATATATATATTTATTTATTTATTTATTTATATATGTATATTTATATATGTATGTAGTTTGTGCATTAAGGGTTATATTGTTATAACATGCACATGGAGGTTTATTTTGGGACTGTAGGGTATGGTATGTGCCTGTATATATATAGTGTGTGCTTTTTGAGGTATTGGTCTTTGCGTTGCATATTTAGTATGTATATTATGTATTTTGTAGCTGTAACATGCACTAGGGCTTTAATTTTCTGACTGTAGGTTACGGTACGTGCGTATATATATATATATATATATATATAATACTGTGTGCATTAAGGGTTCTATTGGTATACATCATGTGTTGTGCATTTTGTATGCATTTTACTCTATAGTCCGTGCAATACGAGGTATATGCAATAGCATGGGTTTATTAGATGAAATATGCAGTAGATAAGCATTATACAAAAACCAGCATATGTACAGACACGAAGTGTTCATGCACTTAATGGTCCAAACCAAAAAAAAAAAAAAAAAACCACAAAACACGGTCACAGTCTATTTTGTTTATTAGGTAGTACGGCGTACATTTTATCAGCATTCTACGAAAATCAGCATATGCACAGACACGAACTGTTCATGCACTTACTGGTACAAACCAAAAAAAAAAAAACCAAAAACACGGCCACAGTGTAGGTTGTTTGTTAGGTAGTACGGAGTATATTTTATAAGCATTATACAAAAACCAGCATATGCACAGACACGAAGTATGCAAGGACGAAAAAAAAAAAAAAAACACACCGAATATGCACGGACATACACAAAAGTATATATGCACTGACCGGTATAACGCAAAACAAAAACAACACAGACACTGACTACCTTCACTACAACGTAGTACGGTGTACGCACAGGCAGGTGTACCCGTACGCACACGATTTGTGAACGCCTGCTATCGACCACCCCCAAACCCGTTTCACACCTCAACCATTTCGGGAAAAACCATGGTAGCGCACAGACTTAGAGGTGAATATGCACTTACCGTTACTGCCAATATCCATTTGCGGAAAGTCCTAAATTGTTGCTCCTACTATCACCAGCAACGTCATCACACATCTCCCATTGTTAACGCTAATTATGTCCTCTAATCTTTTTATTAATAGAATCTTTTAATTTCCATCCTCAAAAGCAGCAAAAGATGATTCATATTCCATTTAATTTAAGTTCTTAATTAAATCAGCCTTACAATTACTAATTTAACCTTACCATAAATAATAATGGACATTATTTCTTTTAATCTCAACCATAGATGGGAATTCAATCAATGCGTATTATTAGGCCTCATGGGCTCATCTATTAGAGGGGTGCACCAGATCCAAAGCCTATATATATATATATATATATATATGTATGTATATGTATATATATATGTATATATATATATATACATATATATATATATATATATACATATATATATACATATACATACATATATATATATATATATATATATATATATATATATATTATTAGGCCTCATGCACCCCTCTAATAGATGAGCCCATGAGGCCTAATAATATATATATATATATATATATATATATATATATATATATATATATATATATATATATAGAGAGAGAGAGAGAGAGAGAGAGAGAGAGGATTACTTTGTTCCTTCAAATGACCTTATCTTTACACTCCTTTATATTTTAATGGAATAAGGGTCAAATAGGCCACTGAACTGCACACCAAAGTGCAATTAGGCCATCGAATTTAAAAATAATGCAATTGGGTTCCTGAACTACACAAAATCATGCAATTAGGTCCAAAATGACCTGTTTACCTGAAATGCAGGTTACCAATTTTAAAAATAATTCGTAACTATATTTTAAAATAAAATAATTAATTAAAATTATATAATTACAAAAAAAAAAAAAAAAAAAAAAAAAAAAAAAAACTAAAACTGCCGGAGACGAAAGCTTCGTCTCCTGGCCATGGAGACGAGGCTCTTCGTCTCCCTGGCCATGAGCCTCGTCTCCATGGCCAGGAGACGAAGCTTTCGTCTCCAGGCCGGAGACGAAGACTGCCAGAGACATTCGTCTCCGCTAGTTCTAGTTTTTTTTTTTTTTTAATTTAATTATTTTATTTAAAATTATATTTAAAATGTATTTTTAAAATTGATAACGGCCACATCAGCACAATTTCAGGTCAACAGGTCATTTTATACTTACTTGCATGTTTTTGTGTAGTTTAGGGACTCAATTACATTATTTTTTAGTTTGATGACATAATTGCACTTTGATGTGCAGTTCGGTGGCCTATTTGACCATTATTTAATCAGATTTTGTTAATTCGGACAATTCGAGTTAGTTAGCACCACAAAATATTGAAATTTCCGACTACCTGAAAGTGATTTTAAATCAAGTCAAAAGCCTTGTTCCGACCACTTTTGGTATTCGGCACTTTCAGGTTGTCGGAAATTCCATAATTTCCAGTAGTTTAATTCCATCAATATATATAAATTAATTAAAAATAAAATCTTTACAAAACTAATCAAGTATATGCAGGCTAATATATATTATTTTAAAACATAAAACCAAAAACACTCGATCATTCATCATACTCTCCTATGCTGCATAATTTTTCTGTGAAAATTTGAATGTTTGGAACTATCAAAAGTTGGACTTGCAACCGGGCGATACTCAGGCACCAATCTCCCGGACTTATATCTTACTCCACAAGCATTGCACAGAGTGTTTGGTCCCAAAGGTCCCATCCTCCACTGAGGCGTATCTTCGGTTTCACAATGACTGCACTTTCTCTTCTTCCACCCGCAGCCGCCGTTGGGATTGCTATATCTTCGTCTTCTCCCTTCGGCTGTTTTCCTCTTTCCTTTCCGCGACTCCTGTACAGACCTGGAGATGATAGTTTCGTTCTCCAGACTAGAAAATAAGTCTGTTATGGAGATAAAATCGTCGGAAAAGTTGGGGAAGAAATCCAAATCATCCAAGCTGTCTGGCGGTACGCACAACCCGCTGCTATTTTCATCCGCGTCGGAATTCTCTATTGCCATATATGCGAGCTTTGAGTGAACGAGAAATTAAGCGCCAATAATTCAAGGCGTTCCTAGGCAGTTCTGACGCGTTATTTTGATACTTTTCGTGCTTATATAAGGAAGCAGGTCGGTGTTGAAATTGACAGCGTTAAGGAATTGAGATATTGCTTGCTTTATATTAACCGACAATATAGTAACTAATATTCTTCTAGAATCTAATTAATGTTCGACGAAGAATGTTCGTTCATTCGTGTATGTATATGTTGTCATCGCCAACCAGAGACTTACACCTTGGACGAATGCTTTTCTTTCGACGTGGAATAAAGAGATATATTTTATTTTTATTTTTCTCTTTTTTTAAAAAAAAATTCCGATTTTCAACACGAAAATAATAATATAAGAAAATTTTTAATGCTGAGTAGGCATCCTACCACAAGATAGTCATTTAATGAGATATGATGTCTAGTTTCAATATAATTTTGGTTTATAAATAGCTAGTATGTAATTGATTTTAAAATTATTTTATATTTTTATATTTTAATTTTAATATATTAATATTTTCTCTCTCTCTCTCTCTCTTTTTTTTTTTAAATACTATTGACTCTATTACAAATTAGTATATGTTCTCTACATTCTCTCTAAATTCTTTGTTTAACTTAAATTTATTTCCCTCTATTTCTTTTTATGCAAATAAAATTAAAGTATAAGAAATGTGTCATACAAAATTTTGAATGAAATATTTAGAAGAAAGCTATATTGATATTTTTTCAATTTTTTAATTAACCTACAATTTTATTAAAATAATGAATCTGGAAATTTTTTAAACAATGATCCATACTTCCCATTTCATCCTTGTTGTAACTTGTAACACACCCAACAGCTATTTGTATATTTTTAAATAATATAATTTTTACACATTAATTTTATTTGTACAAATCGAAAAAGAGAAAGGTAAATTTAAGTTTAAAATAATTTATGAAGAAAAATATTAATTTATTAAAATTAAAATTATAAATAAGTTTTAAAATCTTTCAACAATTAAATATTGGCACTGGAGAATTGTACCAACAATCTATATATCTATATATTCTATATATATATATAAAAAAGTAAAATCCTCCTAACAAATTTTCCCCCCAAAACTTTTGTAGTAAAACTTATTTGGTAAGTAAATGTCAAATGGAAATTAAATAAATAATAATAGGGAAAATAGCACTTTTTCCCCCTGAGTTATATACTTATAGTCATTTTTCCCCCTCAATTATTTAGGTAGCCCCCTCAATTATTCTAAAAGTGGTAGTTTTTCCCCCTGATATATTAAATTGACATTTCTACCCTTAAAGTAAACATTTTATTTATTTTACTTCTCCAACAAATTATCGCGTATACGTAGGGATGACCATGGTTCAGATCAAACTGAACCGGACACTATAGCAATTGAATTAAAAGTTTCCGATTATGATTCAGATCTAGAACCTAATATTTGAATTTCAATTTATTAAAATTATGAATAAAAAAATTGGATCTTGAACCGTGAATCGGCGATTCTGGATCCGGTTCGCGATTTTGAACCGTCTTTATTTTAAAATTTTATTTTTTATTTTAAATAGTCTAAATTCAACAATAAATGTATTTTATTTTTTCAGTTCGGAACATGAATCGTCTGTTCCGGTTCACGATTTTAATAAACTCTAAATATCGAGTTTCGATTCTAAATTATAATTGGAATATTTTGGTTTGGTTGCTATAGTGTTTGTTTGGTTTAAACCAAATTATTGTCATAATTTGTTGGAGAAGGAAAATAAATGAAATATTTATTTTAAATATTTATTTTAAGGGTAAATATGTCCATTTAACATTTTAGGGGGAAAAACAGCCACTTGAATAATTCAGGGGGAGAAAGTGCTATAAGTATATAACTTAGGGGGAAGAAGTGCCATTTTCCCATAATAATAATAATAATAATAATGTTATTACCTTAAATAAATAAATTATTATACTTTCCCTTAAATAAATAAATTATTATACTTTCCTTTTGAATTAGTGTTTTCTACCTATAAATACAAGAGCTTCTTTAATCAAAGAATCTCAAACTCATCTTTCTGCTTTCTTCTTGTATGAG
Source organism: Ipomoea nil (assembly GCF_001879475.1). NCBI lineage: Eukaryota > Viridiplantae > Streptophyta > Magnoliopsida > Solanales > Convolvulaceae > Ipomoea > Ipomoea nil. The sequence continues at coordinate 66,242 of NW_017617304.1, forward strand.
TTTTCTACATTTTTCTAACTATATTCTCACGTACTTCAATATGTTTTGCAGTTTGGACATCATGAATAACTTCATCAATGATATCTTCTTGAAGCTCGCCCAAGAGGTGACTCGCTTGGCCCACTACAACAATAAGCCGATAATCACTTCTCGCGAGATCCAGGCCGGCATGAGATTGGTTCTTCCTGGCGAATTGGTAAAGCATGTTGTCTCTCTAAAAACACTAAAGCAGTCACCATATTTACAAGCTCTTAGATGAAATAATTTAAATCTATGTTTCCTTTTTATATAATCTCAATTAGGGATTAATAGATGTAAAGTAACTTGGATTTGAGTTTAATTTCATATTATTCTTCCAAAAGGTTTAATTTCATATTATAAGTATTGTTATCTACCTTCAACTATCAGTGAATCGATTAGCATTCTCAAAAAAAAAAAAATTGAATGTCTATATCTACGTGCATTTAAGATGTAACATGTGTATGATTGATTAGGCTTTGAGGCAGGAGAACACATCTGGGTACATTGCATATTAGTGGATCTGTATCTCATTGCAAAAAAATATCCATACAATTAATTAATTAATATAATTACAATTATCATTATTCTAATTCAAAAAAAAAAAACTAAATAATTAATTATAATAATGAAATTTGTTATTAATATTTTGTTACTAATTGACACAGAAATCAGACTAAAAGAAAAACAAAATTAATATTAAAAATGGACTCGAATTAAAAAAAAAAAAGTGCTTAATAAGTAAATAACTAATTTGCTTGGCAGAAAATTAGGGTAAAGGAGAAAGAAAATGATTATTAAACATTGTACCAGATTGTTTTTATGATTGAAAATGAATATTACAAACGTACCTGATTGTTTTTATGACCAGAAATAAGAATGAATTTTACACACGAGAATCTATTATTAATATTCTGTTATACTAATAGGCATGCGAATCATGCCAAATGAAAAAAAAAAAAGATTTAATATTAAAAATTTATTGGAAATATAACACAGTTTTCCCTACGAAAAAATTAGTAACCACCAAATGAAATATTAGGAAAAAATTATGAAGAAAAAAGAAATGAAAACAAATATTAACTCTTTCTATGAATGAAAAAAGGAAATGAATATATCCATATTTCAATTAAAATATAATCAGTAATTATATTATTATAATTATATTAATTATTTATGAAGAAAAAAGGAAATGAATATGAAAGGAAAAAAATAAAATTTAGACACGAAAATCTATTATTAATATTCTGTTATACTAATAGACACAGGAATTACGCCAAATGAAAAAAAAAGATTTAATATTAAAAATTTATTAAAAATATAACACCGCTTTCCCTACGAAAAAATTAGTAACCATCACGTGAAATATTAGAAAAAATTATGAGGGAAAAAGAAATGGAAATGAATATTAACTCTTTCTATGAGTGAAAAAGGAAATGAATATATTCATATTTCACTTAAAATATAATCAGTAATTATATGATTATAATTATTATAATTATATTAATTATTTATGAAGGAAAAATGAAATGAATATATTAATAGTTTACTGGAAATATAATCAGTAATTATATTTTTATAATTATATTACTTTTTAATTATGTGGAAATGAATATTAATTCTTTTTAAGAACGAGAAAGGAAATGAATATTTCACAAAGAAATCTGTTATTAATATCATGTTACTAATGGACATGTAAATCAGGCCAATTAATCGAAAATTATTAGGAAAAATGAATAAAAATCAATATTAATTTTTTTATGAAGGAAAAAAAAAAGAAATAAATATATTCAAAATGAAATGAAATATGAAGAAAAACGAATGAATATGTTTATATTTCACTAAAAATATAACACAGTTTTTGGCACAGAAATCAGACTAAAAGAAAAAAGAAATTAATATTAAAAATGGACTCGAATTAAAAAAAATGTGCTTAATAAGTAAATAACTAATTTGCTACACAGAAAATTAGGGTAAAGGAAAAGTGAAATGATTATTAATCACGTACCAAATTGTTTTTGTGATTGAAAATGAATATTACAAACGTACCAGATTATTTTTATGACCAGAAATAGGAATGAATTTTACACACGAAAATCTATTATTAATATTATGTACTAATAGGCATGGGAATCATGCCAAATGGAAAAAGGATTTAATATTAAAAAGTTATTGGAAATATAACACAATTTTCCCTACAAAAAAAAAAAATTAGTAACCACCAAATGAAATATTAGGAAAAAATTATGAAGGAAAAGAAATGGAAACAAATATTAACTCTTTCGATGAATGAAAAAGGAAATGAATATATCTATATTTCACTTAAAATATAATCAGTAATTATATTATTATAATTATATTAATTATTTGTGAAGGAAAAAGGAAATGAATATGAACAGAAAAAAATGAATTTTACACACTAGAATCTATTATTAATATTTTGTTACTAATAGACACAGGAATCAGGCCAAATGAAAAAAAGATTTAATATTAAAAATTTATTGAAAATATAGCACCGCTTTCCCTATGAAAAAATTAGTAACCACCACATGAAATATTAGGAAAAAATTATGAAGGAAAAAGAAATGGAAATGAATATTAACTCTTTTTATGAGTGAAAAAGGAAATGAATATACCCATATTTCATTTAAAATATAATCAGTAATTATATGATTATAATTATTATACTTATATTAATTATTTATGAAGGAAAAATGAAATGAATATATTAATATTTTATTGAAAATATAATCAGTAATTATATTTTTATAATTATATTATTTTTTAATCAGAAAGGAAATGAATATTTCACACAGAAATCCGTTATTAATATCCTAATCGACATGGAAATCAGGCCAATTAATCGAAAATTATTAGGAAAAATGAATAGAAATCAATATTAATTCTTTTTATGAAGGAAAACAAAAAAAAAATGAATATATTCAAAAGGAAATGAAATATTAAGAAAAACGAATGAATATGTTTATATTTTACTGAAGATTGTGAAGATGCGATCGAGGATATAACGATGGTAAATTTGATAATTTTGTACGATTTTCTTAAACTTAGAGTTAGTATGTTGACTTCGAGATTTGTACATGTTATATCAAGTTTACCAGTATGTAATATATACATATCAAAGACAACATGCGTCCAATACTGTTTACAATCAAGAAAATGTAATTTTCTTTAAAAAGAATAAGCAAGGTCTCTAACTTGCATACAATCTTACAAAGCTAACAGATGTGATTCATTCAGCAGAACTACTAATCAACTGAATTACAAAAAATGCACATATCATATTTATATGGAAAAAAAAATTGTAGCTCCCAAACATTGTGCTATGTGTTCAAACTGCAATGCTCCTCATATTTCAGACTATCTATTATCAAGCCACGTGATGATGATGATAAGAGCATTACCTTTTTAGCCCAATCAACCAATGCTTCTTTGACCTTTTCAATTGAGAGTGACTTTCCAGTCCCTAGACACCCAGAAACATACAAACTTCCAGCCTTCCCCTTTTCAATTGAGAGTGACTTTCCAGTCCCTGGACACCTAGAAACATACAAACTTCCAGCCTTCCCCTGCTCAACACATTGCTTGCAAAATTCCAGAGCACGATTTTGCTCAGCATCTCAACACATTATGGTTGATGGAGCAGTAGATACATGCAATGCCTCCTTCACAGCATTTAATTGCTCGGGATCTATTTTTACAGAAGATAAAAATAGTAAATCACACATCACTAGAGAGCTACAGTGATATTATATCCTCCAGAACACATAACTAAACAAAATTCAAACTAAAATTTAAAAAAAAAAAAAAACCCTGTATACGCAGATTCGGGTCCGATTCTTCTATAACGAATGGTCTGGTTTCTTCAACTCCTCTGTCGGTGGAAAGGTCTCCGGCGAAATTGAAGTCGCCTCGGCAATGCCTTATTGACAGCCCGGCGATGCCTCATTCCGTAGTAATATTATACCTTAATTATAAAAATTCTACCTAATAATTTTAGTATTAAATGTCATACAATAATTACCATAAACAATGTTTAATAATTGACAAATTCAATTAGGCAATAAAAATTACTATTATAAAATCTTTGGTAATATGTACACATTATTTTATTTATTTCAGTTTAATAATATTATATCTTATTTATAAAAATTCAAAATAATACATTTAGTACTATTGAATATTGATTGACTAAAAATTATCTTAATTATTAAAGAAATTAATAGGTATTTAGCTTTAAAAAGTTTTCAAATATATGAATTATTATACATAGTAGCATGGAATTAATTAGTGGGACAATTATATTAGGTAATCTAATTAATAATTTACTTTTTAAATTATATTACCTTTTTAATAATGAATATTTTCTTAAAGTATATACACAGATTATGCTTATCAATATAGAATTAAAAGTGTATAGATGTATAATATTATTAGTACAAAATCAATTATACTTGCCTTAATAATTAATTATTAATATTATTGCCTAATAATTATGTGTTGTCACCTTTTTCGGGGTAATTATTATGGTAATTTATATACATATATATTTTTATACTTAATGTATAATATTATTGGGCACAAAATAAATATACTTACCTTAATATATATAGATTATTTTTAATATAATTTCCTAATTTATTAAAGGTAATTATTCTCATAATTTTTTTTTCCTTCTTTTGTGTAATTATTATGGTAATGTATTTAAATATTGGAAGAGAAAAAAATGTTATAATTAATATAATTAATGAAATTATTATTGTAATTGCCACAATATTTGGTAATTATAAATAATATAATTAAGAAATTTGAGAAATATAAGATTTCTTCCATAGAAATATTTGTGACAATTTCATTAAATTATAATTAATAAAATATGAAATATAATTAAAGAAATGAAATTATAAAATTAACAAAACATTAATATTTATAATTTTTTTAAATATACATACATACACTTTTTAAATTTCTAAATATAATTTTTTAAGTATAAATCTATCAATATAAATTAAAATTAATGAAATTATATTATAATTTTCCTATATACATATTAATAAATATTATGTGTATATACAATCAGGATATGCGTCCGATTAGAGTTTATATTTTTTTTTTTGAAAGGATTAGAGTTTATATTTATTCATACAAAATTTAGAATTTACATTTTTATTGATTTCTAAGTACAATTCTCTTAGTTATTATTATTCATATTTTTAGAATTAATAATATATATATATATATATATATATATATATATATATATATATATATATATATATATATATATAATACAATTTGGAATAAATCAACTTAATTATATGATTTTTTCTATAAATTTATCTAAATATGTACATGATTAGAGATTATATTAACCATACAAAATTTAAATTTAAATTTTGTATGTTATGAAAATAGATACTTGACCAAATATATAAAAGTCCAACTATATTATTATATTGTACATTTTAATATTTTTTTATTTTTTATTTTAATTTTAAATTCATAAAAACAAAAAAAAAAAAAAACAAAAAAAAAATTCCGTGCAACACAGGGGTAAAACACTACATTTTAAAAAAATACAATTTCATAAATATCATAAATTAATTAGTACAATATCATATATATTTATAACAATTAAAGAAAAAAATAAATAATTCAAATATATGAACCAATGATTTCAAAATGAAACTAATATACAGTTACAAATAAATATATCATGATTAGATTTACTTTAATTAGTTTTAATTCCCTTATGGCCCGTTTGGTTCACAGAATAGGCTGGGAATGGCATAGCATTCCCAGTAATAGGCCTATTCCTTTGTTTGGTAACCATTTCTATTACCATGAATAATATTCCTGGTAATAGCCTATTACCTCAAATAAGGTAATAGCTATTACTAGGGGGCCCCCTAGTATTAGTCTATTACTGAACGCTCATGAACAGATTTTAGAATCTATTTTCTTTTTTACCCCTTTCTTTAACCTAATTTTTTTATCCTATATATAAATTTATCCTATTTCACCACCGTCGTCGCCACCACCACCATCACCGCCGTTGCTGCCACCACCACCACCACCACCATCGCCGCCCCCACCACCACTGCCACACTCACCACTGCCACCGCCATCGCCGCCACTACCACCACCACCGCCACCAGAACCACCACCCAGCAGCACCACTGCCACCACCACCACCACCGGCACAACCGTCGCCGTCCCCACCACCACTGCCACAACCGTCACCATCACCACCACCACTGTTGCCCCCACCACCACTACCACCCCAGCACCACCACCACCACCACCACCGCCACCATCACCACCACCGCCACCACCATCACCACCACCGCCACCACCACCACCATCGCCACCATCACATATTTTTATAAGGGTATTTATGTCTTTTAAAACATATTTCATTTCTATTCCTTAAATCAACCAAACACTGTAATATAATTCCTAAAGTCTATTCCTTCCGCGAACCAAACAGTAGAATACAATTCCTATTCTATTCCTTGCCTATTCCATTCCTTATGGAATAGCATTCCTATTACCTCAAAATTTATTCCGTGAACCAAACGTGCTGTTAATGATATGACTTTTCTTTATCAGTTTTTTGTGGGAGACTAAGGGAGTGTTTGAGTTGCTGGAAATTATTATTATTTTTTGAATACTTACTAATAAAAAAAATTAAAATATTTTTTACCCCCCCCCCTCCCCTCCCCCAATAACACGTGTAAATCTTATATTTTTTAAAATTACAATTTGATAAATATTATAAATTAATTAGTAGAATATCATTTCTGTTTATAAATTATAATAATTAAAAAAAATTCATATATGTGAACCAATGATTTCAAAATAAAATTAATATACAGTTACAAATAAATATAGCATGATTTGATTTACTTTAATTAATTTTAATTTCCTTAATGAAATGGCTTTTCTTTTATCAGTTTTTTTATGGGAGGCTAATGGAGTGTTTGGATTGCTATAAAATATTTTAAAATAAAAATTCATACTAATAAAAAATTATTTTAAAATAATTTTTTAATCCCTCATAACATGTGTAAATCTTATATTTTTAAAAAATTCAATTTGATAAATATCACAAATTAATTAGTACAATATTATTGCTGTTTATAATAATTAAAGAAAAAATAAATAATTGAAATATGTGAATCAATTATATCACAATAAATCTTTCAAAATTTAAAACAAAAGAATGGAAATTAAAAATAGAACGAAAATATTTCAATAATAATATTCTACATCATCAAGTAAAAGTAAATTAAAAATGAAAAGATAATATTTCAATAATTATATTCTACATCATCAATAGTAAAGGCATATTTTAAACAATAGTAAAGATAAATTAAAAATGGAACGGAAATATTTCAATAATAATATTCTACATCACCAATTAAAAATAAAACTAAAATTAGGTAAAAATACCATTGCATATGATATTCTAATTGATTAATTGACAGAAAATAAAAAGAATAATTGGTTGAAAATGAATATGATATTACTAATTGACTGATATTTTACGATTATATATTTTTACCCGAGTCACCCATTCTAATTGACTGAAGATGTTAGCTATAGACGAGGATGGACAAGATTATGTTGCTACTACCAATGTTGTCTACAATATGAGATTTTAATAATGTGTAAATACAATTGGCGACATTATGTTTTTTTTTAATGACAAAATTGCTATATATCTACACACAAAAAAATAAAAGTTTTTTAAAGCAATTTAGACAAAAAAAAAATATTTTTCATACAAATGAATTAGGATATATAGCAATTCATTCCTATAACTGAGTTGCTAAAGAATGAACATGTTTGCCTAATTTATAAAAATACTAAACAATGATAAATAAAAGCTTCAAAGTTACAACACGGCATGCGTATATCTACACATTAGCTATTAATTTGAGCAATTATTTGTTTAAATTCAAGCAACGATAACATCAAAACATATAAACGATCCAAACTATATCTTCAATTGCACTATATAATATTTAATGTTCTAATTTAAATAATTATATATCAATCCAGATATTCTTAATATATTACAACAAATTCACGGGCGAAACCATATCTTCAATTGCACTATATAATATTTGAGTTATTACTGAAAAAATCAGTCTTTAATCACGATTAATTGTATGTTACTTTTTCCGAGTCACCCATCCTGATAGTCTGATAGTTTTAACTTTAGACGATGATGGATAAAATTCCGTTACTACTACCAATGTCGTCTAGCTATAAAGAGATTTTCAATAATGTATAATTTAAGCCATTGATATTATGATTTTTTTATATACAAAAATGACAAAATTGCTATATAGCTGATCTACATAGAAAATATATCTTCCGTATAAATAATTTATATAACTGAGTTGCTAGACAACGAGCTAATTAGTCCAATTAATACAAATTATAAACACTGATATATAAAATCTCTAAAGTTGCAACACCGAATGCGTATATCTACACGTTAACTATTAATTGGGCAATTATTTATTCGAATTCAAGCATTGGTAACATCAGAAAACATAATCGGTGCAACTCAATTCTTCAATTATATTATATAATATTCGATTTTATAATTTATACAATTGTATATCGATATAAATATTTTTAAAATTTTATAACAAATTCATTCCGTGCAACGCACGGGCGCAAATACTAGTATATAGTAAAAAACTAAATTTTTTATAGCCATATATATGAGCCATGCATTTATTGATCAACATTATTTTTTATTTCTCTGAACTTTAAAAAAAATTATACATACATATATATATATATATATATATATATATATATATAATTTTATTATGATATAACATTAATATAAAGAGGCCAAATTTGAAGATGTAAAATTTGTTAAAGATGAGTTTCGATAATGATAAATTAGTAAAGTTTGATGTATAATAATTAATACTTTTTTTTTGTAAGTGTATAATAATTAATACAAATAATAAAGATCAATCAAAATACAATAAGGATTAAAATGTAAAATTTGTTAAAGATGATTTTCAATAATGATGAATTCGTAAAGTTTGATGTATAATATAATCCTATCCTATATATAATAAAGCTATATGGTCTTGTGAAAATTAAATGGTGATAATCAACATTTAATTTTCACAAGACCATAATAATATTGTTGTTAATTATAATAATAATAATAATAATAATAATAATTGCAATAATAATAATGATAATAATGATAATAATTGCAATAATATATATATATATATATATATATATATATATATATTTATTTATTTATTTATTTATATTTCAATTTCTACTGGCAAATTATTGTGTGAATGATTGTCCACATAATTGTATGGATCATGAATATCAAATACATTGTTAATATATTAAAAATACATTATTTTTATATTGAAAGTACCTTACATACATATATAATGTACCCTTAGTATATTTAAAATATACTTTTTATTGCATGCAACCTCAAAGTTCATATGTTTGAAATTACTATATGGCATAGCTAGGCGGCCTAATATTTAAGATTGTTGATGTGCATATTAAGGACTACGGAGACAAAGATGCGTTATTCGTGGATTCATCGGATACTATCCAACAACACTCTCCAACTTAATTGACGTGAAGTAGGCTTAGTAACATTAAGATTATATTCTCGAATTTTTAGTTCTCATCTTTTATTGATTACACACTTAATTCGATAGTATTTTGAAGAAAAAATCAATGTTTGAACTAAGATTGTGATTTTGGTCTTTAAAGGTCAATTGTATGTTGCTATATCTAGAGTTAGGAATCTCAAAGGTCTAAAAATTGTGATCCGTGGTGACTCTAAATTGTAATTCAATTACTATTGTAGTTTACTAAGTTCTTAAAAATTTGTAATATTAAATATTATGTACTAAATTTTTAATATAGTTTAAGATTTGTAGTAATCACCCACCTTAAATATTATTTTAATTGTAAATATATTTATGTTCATAATTTTATCATAGGAATTCACACATAATAATTATTAAATAACAAAAATTTTATATATAAATAAACCTCATATAGAGTATATTTTTATAACATATTTTCCGTGCATCGCACGGGACAAATACTAGTACAAATAATAAAGATCAATCTGTTATAAACATATTTAGTGGACATCATTTGTAACGGATGCTTTGATTGCTCATTATGTATATTTATATCCTTTGTAATGGACACACCTTATATCATGGTGTGGAGATGAATGAAAGGATTGGCCTTACCTCTCCATTCTTTGTATTCATTCTTCCTGTTTTCATATGATTATACAACACGTTATTAGCACTTTGCTCTACCTCATCCTACAAATCGCTCCATGTCCAATATCATCTCCATCTAAAATATTCGCAAGTTTCAGGACTGAAGCCATGAAGAATTCTTGGTCGATTGATGTTTTGATTTGCAACCATGGAGTATTCATAGGATTAGAGTTAGAAGAGAATTTCTCCGGCGAACCATGGCAGATGTCATATATAGCACCACCGGTAGTGCCACAAAACGGTCTTCTCCTCCGCAACTACACCTCCCTGAAGGACCTCCTGCCCGCCACCGCCGTTAACTCCCCGAGGCCCATGATTCCGGGATCTCACCACGGATCCGAAATCCTTGGTGAATGTACAAACTAGGGTTTTTGTGTGCACTCATGGCCACCGCTTTCGACGCCGAGAAAATTCCAAATCGCACTTGGACCTTTCCAACAGATATGGGGACCACCGGGTTCATACTTGGCAAACAGCAGCATTTTTAATCTCTATTCTCTTGATAGTGGATATAGAGCTATTGTTGATGGGTTCAGAACATATGGATGGATAAAGGAGTCTCAGCTCAGTTGGCTTCGTAGTGTTTCTAAGAGATTTCAGGCCACACAATAACAGGGACAACTGCTGAACGACAATCATTTAGCGGACATTCCTTCTACATCCCAGGTTTCACCCCCTCATCTTATAAATTATAATGTAATTCAGTTTTCCTAAGTTGAGCTTATTCATACATCCTATGCTATGCTTATTCATATGGGGTCATTACCTTGATTAATTGTGGTTAGTGCATTGCGTTCCTCTTTGGGAGTATGGTTAGGCATTATATTGTGATTCTGTTATGCCTTACTGCTCAAGCTTAGGTAGGGGATTAGGTATTTGAGCCTTCAAGCTATTGCAAATGATAATATTGTTTGATCTCAATTTTCTCTGGGCAAAAACAAATTATGTCCATTATAAGCTGTGCTCATTGTTTATCACCAGGGATGTGCCTAATCTGTCCCACTACTATCTTAGAATTTTCAGAATTTTATCTCCATCTCACTCAATCATGAATTTACATAAAATTTGGGGTATAATCACTGAATCTGGACATTTGATATTGCCATGAAAGGTTAGAGTATATATGATTGTGCGTTTTCCCTAAAATAATGGAATTTGGTGATTTTATTGCAATCACTGCATACCTTAAAATTCTGACCGGGGCAATTTGAAAACTAAATTCGTGAAAAATACTTGTTGAACTCCTTTTGGTGTGAAATTATTCTGGAGAACCTAGACTTGTGATATTTGATGTCTGTAAAAAGATTTTGTTAAAAATATGCTTTGGTTATTCCAGAAAAATTTGTAAAGTTTTGGCAGTGTGCTGCCAATTATTTTTCTGCCTGGAGCAATGTTGAGAAAAATTTCGGGAAAAATACTTTTAGACCTTGGATTGGCATGAAAATTTTCGTGTACGTTCTAGACTTGATGAAGTACATATCTGCAAAATTTTGTGCCAAAATGTGTTACCATTTTTCCCCAGAAATTTCTGAAATCCAGGTCAAAATTTTGAAAATTTCTGTCATTTTCAGCTTGTATATCTTGCTATTTTGTGATGTTTTCATGCTTGTATGAAAGTATGAGATAAAATGAGAGCTTTCTTGGAAAAGTGCTGTTTTTGACTCCCCGAAATAGGAATGAATGGGCTCGACAGTGAACATGTGCTCATTATTCTTCGGCAAACGGTACTTCTCTCATTTTATTTCCTCATTTATGAATTAATTGAATATCTCCCTTGTCATGTCATGCCTTGTGTGTACCAAACATGATACTTTTTATTAAAATGAATGTGCATGACTCAATTGAGATTTTGGTGTCCAAGACATAAGGGACAATTATATCACATATTGAATATACTTATCTTTAATTGATAATATTTAGCCTATAATCTTTTGATTAGGCTTATATAAGAGAATTTGTTATTTCTCTTGTTGGCAATTAATTATTTGCTATAGGCCATAGCTATTGTGATTTATCACGCAACGTATAAGTGAGACAATAGCATGAATTCTTAATATGGTTTTCATTGTTAGGTTGTACCTGTCGTTGCTAAACCTTAATTTGATCTTGTGATATCGATTAGATGATATGAGTCTAAATATTGTGATATATAGCATAAATATTGGATATAGCTTTGCCCAGAAGGCAAATTTGTTGCACTAATTATATGATAACAGCACCAGGACAAATTCCCCAAATGTAAAATTGACTTGGTACTGATTTAAAAGTCAATTGTTATTTGTCCAAACTAGTAATTCACCCGCGCGATGCACGGGAAAAAATTATGTTATTATAAATATAAATAAAAAATAGAAAAACTAAAATATTTTAAATTATTTAATATAATAATATTTTTGAGCTTCCATTGGTCAAGTATTTATTATTTTTATAGAATACAAAATTACAATTAAAATTAAAATTAAAATTAAAATTTTGTATGGTTAATATAATCTCTAATTATGTGCATATTCAAATAAACTTATAGAGAGAGTTTACATAATTACATTGATTTATTCTTAATTGTATTTCATCTATATTATGATTTTCACAATACGAATAATAACTAAGATAATTACATTTGGAAAGCAAATTTAAATTTTTGTATGTGTAAATTTAAACTCTAATTGAACACATTTTTTATATGATTATATAATATATAGCTATTTTATTTTTCAAAAGTATATTTTTTATATGATTATATAATATATAGCTATTTTATTTTTTAAATGTTGTGCTTTTTTTTTTCACAATACGAATAATAACTAAGATAATTACATTTGGAAAGCAAATTTCAAATTTTGTATGTGTAAATTTAAACTCTAATTGAACACATTTTTATATGATTATATAATATATATAGCTATTTTATTTTTCAAAAGTATATTTTTTATATGATTATATAATATATAGCTATTTTATTTTTTAAATGTTGTGCTTTTTTTTTTATTATAATAAAGGATGTTGTGACATTAATTGTAACATTAATTATTTCCCAAACCATATAGCTTTATTATATAAAGGATTCAAGTTTATTGGTTGCGCTAATTTATTATAGCATTAATGTTTCACATGAATCTTTGACATTGAAATAAATACCAAATTTAAGTATTTATACAAAAGGATAGTACCTAATTCTTTTTAATATAGTTTTGCGCAGAAGGCAAACTAAGAATGTTAATTTATCTGTCACTCGTTATCTTGCATGACATTTATGATAGCCACATTGTACTCTAGTAGTAGTACATAACAAATTACACCAAGTGTTTTGAATGTCATTGATTTTTTTTTTTTTTGTTGAAAGATATCAAAAACTTAGTTTCCTTTTGCGAGAACATACTCTCTAAGTTTTGAATCTTCCCTACTTGACAATGTGTTTGGTCATTGGGCTATTTTTTAAAAAAAGGTCTGAAAGATTCTGAATATGAATTGATCTTTGAATGACTAATGACTCATGACTCGTGAATGAAGTCTGCAACTTATATTTTTAATGCAATGCTACTATGCAAAAATGTTATGTGCTTAACAGCTAAAAGTGAGTCACACCATGTTGGTTTGCTTGAAGCAAATAAATTGCTAATATTTGGCGTTTAATCTCCCTAAGATTGTCGAATGTTTCAATCATTTTGTTCAATGTGTATGCTTGCCGTATCTGATTTTATATGTCACTTGTGGTGAATTTCATATACATTTGACAACTCATTATGTTGTGATAATCTTTACATTTGTAGAGACCCATTTTTTTTTAATTATGGCATGACCAATTGGGTCTCTTAGGGCAACATAATGAGTTAGATATTACATTTTCTTATCCACATGAGTACTTTATAGAGCATGTGTGAAGGAAAAATTACTGAATTATCTGTTTTGGGGATATACTTTTGTTTTAAATCCAAATCTAACTCACTGCATATCACAAACCAATCCCTCAAGGATTGTTATGCCTAGTACATGGTTTCAAAATAAACATTTACCTATCTGCGTTATTATTTATAGTGCGCAGTCTATTTCAAATATATCACCACCATAGCGTACCTCTAAAAAGGCTACCAAAGAAGCCTCTGTCTCTTGATTAGCTAATACCAAGAGCACATGATAAGAGACCAGTGCATATCCTTAGGTACGCTGACTGCATACTTAATTAATGAAGATTGCTTCTCGGCATTAGGGGGAGATAAGAGTTCAAATTTAATAGAATTCCAAGAAATTTCATAGAATGAAAATATCTTCATTATTTAAATTCATGTACTAGTTAGACTGAACTGGAAGTGCAAAAGATAATCTATTTGCGATATTAGCAAATAATCTGCCAAATACATATATTGATCATACTGATCATAAAAGAGTGACTAGGTCCCATATACCTCCCCCAACTTGGACCAAATATATCGATACTCCTTGATACCAGAAGTATAGGAGATCCATCGGTGTAAGAAATAAGAATCATTATACTAGATCTAGTATAAAAATATTGTCACTCTTGAAATAGCATTGAATAGTTTAGTCCTGAAGACGCTCGTCCAGATGACGAGGATGAGTGAATGTTTCACGTTGATTCAAACTCAGACAGTTACAGAGATACAAAAGGGATAGAATAACTATCTAACTAACCCTACACAATAGGTGCAGACTATAAGACTAAATCAATCCTATATGTACAAGAATAATACTACACATTATTATACTAAGAATATAATATCACTAACACACCCCCTCAAGCTGACGGTGGTGTAGACACAACGTTGAGCTTGTCCCTTAAAGAGCTGAAGCGTGCAGTAGGTAGGGGCTTGGTGAAGATGTCAGCAAACTGGTCCTTCGTGGAGACGAAGTTGACTAGGAACTCCCCTGTAGCGACCTTGTCCCGAACGAAGTGGTAGTCAATTTCCACGTGCTTAGTTCAGGCATGAAACACGGGGTTGGCACACATGTAAGTAGCCCCTAAGTTGTCGCACCATAACGTCGCGGGGTTACCCGAGTGTAGCCCGAGTTCCCGAAGAAGCGACATTACCCAAGTAACTTCAGCAGCAACATCAGCCAGACCTTTGTACTCAGCCTCAGTAGACGATCTGGCCACAGTCCGCTGTTTGCGAGAAACCCAAGAGACGAGGTTGGTACCCAGGAACACCGCATATCCGGAGGTTGACTTCCTGTCTACGGGGCACCCGGCCCAATCGGAATCCGAAAAAGCGTGCACATCAAAGGAAGGTGAAGGGGACAACCGCAAACCATATGTCAAGGTACCCTTCACATAGCGGAGAACACGCTTAAGCATGGCCCAGTGCTCATCAGTCGGAGTGTGCATGAACTGACAGAGCCTATTTACCGCGTAAGAGAGATCCGGGCGAGTGATGGTGAGGTACTGTAGTGCTCCAGTAAGCCGTCGATACTGTGTGGGATTCTCATACGGGTCTGCAGATGGTGTCGCAGACTTTGTTATCGCTGCCGGTGTGGATAAAGGCTTGCAGTCCAACATGCCTGCGCGAGTAAGAATATCATCCATGTATCGACGTTGGGACAGTAAAATGCCACCCTCATACGGGATGGTCTCAATACCGAGGAAGAATGTGGGACTGCCCAAGTCACGAATCTTAAAAGTGGAAGAGAGACGACGGAGCAGATCATCAAGTAAGCCTGGATCGTTGCCCATCATGATAATGTCGTCTACATACACCAGGAGATAAATGCGTGAGTTATTCAATGTGTAATAAAATAGGGAAACATCAGTTTTGGAAGCCACAAAACCCGACGTCAAGAGATAATCAAAGAGCCGATTAAACCAGGCTCGTGGGGCTTGTTTGAGTCCATACAAGGACCGCTGCAGATGACAAACATAATCAGGGTGTACCGAATCTTCATAACCAGGCGGCTGACGCATATAAATGGTTTCTGTGAGATGCCCGTTTAGGAAAGCGTTATGAACATCAAGTTGTCGCAGAGTCCATCCTCGGGACACGGCTAAGGACAGCAGAATGCGGACAGTAGTTGGCTTGACAACCGGACTAAAAGTCTCAAAGAAGTCTTCGCCGGATACTTGATTGAAGCCTTTGGCAACCAAGCGGGCCTTATGACGTTCTATAGTGCCATCAGCCTTCCGTTTAGTGCGGTAGACCCATTTACACCCAACAACATTCATACCGGGCTTGGCCGGAGTGAGACACCAAGTATTGTTGTGCAGGAGTGCATTAAACTCCTGGTCCATGGCATCCCTCCACTGTGGATGGCCAACAGCTTGGCTATAGCATGTAGGATCTACGGTGGCCGTGAGAGCCTGAAAGGGCTCATCCGTTCCCTGTGTTTGATGGCGAAGGCGCATAACATGGCCCCGTTCTTGGGGTTGTGCCCGAACCCGTTTTCGTGGCCGTGGTCCGTGATTTGGAACAGTCGCCGGCCCGGGTTGATCTTGGATAGCCATAGGCGGAACCTGTACTGCCAAGGGTGGTTCATTCAACGGTGCCGTGGGCTGTTCATATGGGACTATAGGTCCGGACGCCCACGGCGGAGCATCACACGGCTTTTGTGTTGTGGTTGTATTCTGTGTTCCTGTTGCAAATGGGAAAACACTTTCATCAAACCGGACATGGCGACAGATGAACGTTTTTCCCGATACTAGGTCCATGCATCGATAACCTCTATAGGACGTGGGGTATCCTAGGAAGATGCAGGGTGCAGAGCGGTATTCTATCTTGTGGCGATTATAAGGCCGTAGATAGGGATAGCATCTACACCCAAAGACTCAGAAAAAGGTGTATGGTGGTGTTTTGTTGTAGATAGACTCGTAGGGACTGACGTGTTTTAGTGCAGACGAGGGTAGACAATTAATAAGATATGAAGCAGTTTCAAACGCGCAGTCCCAATATTTTAAAGGGACTGAGCTTTCTGCGAGTAGCGCTAGCCCGGTTTCAACAACATGTCTGTTCCGGCGCTCTACTCGTCCGTTCTGCTCATGTGTGTAGGCACAAGACTGCCTATGCACGATTCCAAGAGACTCAAAGACTGTATGTAGACGGCGGTATTCGCCCCCCAGATCAGACTGGATCGACTTGATAGAACGCGAAAATTGGCGTTCTACCATGACACGGAAAGACTCAAATATTTTATAAATGTCTGATTTTAACCGCATAGGGTAAAACCAGCAAAACCGAGATCGATCATCTACAAACAAAACGAAGTATCTAAAACCCCCGGCAGAAACAACGGGTGCCGGTCCCCATATATCAGTGTATATCACGTCTAGTACATTATTACTACGGGAAGCAACTCTATCTAATGGGAATCGAGAGGATTTCCCAAGTTGACATGACGAACACACCCGCAGGCCACTTGATTTTGTTGGAGTGACCGGACACTTTTGTAAGACACGAATTTGAGCCCGCTCATGTGGATGCCCGAGCCTACGATGCCAGACATCTGATGTAGCACGAGCCGTTATTAAAGCAACAGGTGACCGAGACAGTGACAACCGATATAAGCCCCCCGTGGTAGGACCCCTAAGGAGCACCGCCTTGGTTTGACAGTCCTTCACAAGAAAATGATCACGGTGAAATTCAAAAAATACGTTATTGTCAATGGTAAACCTATTGACAGATAATAATGATAATGACAAATCAGGCACGTGTAGAATATTGTGTAACTTTAAACATTTAGACTCAGATTTTAACGATGCATGGCCTATATTTAAAATACCCAATCCAGAACCATTACCCACACGCAACACGTCATTGCCGGAATACGGTTCGGACTGTGTCATCATCGACGAGTCAGGGGTAGCGTGCGACGAGGCCCCGGTGTCCGGGAACCACGCGTCTTGCGGAGCCGATCCATCATCAGCGGAGACAGCAGCGTGAACCTGTGCTGGTGGCTACCCAGTGTATCGCTGGTAGCAATAAACGGCTGTATGCCCTTGGGATCGACATATCTGACAGCGGGAAACACCACCGCGTCCTCTGCCATTGCCACCGCGTCCTCTGCCATTCCCGTCGCGACCTCGACCGGAACCGCCACGTCGAGGACCACCACTGTGGTGATTGGAACTACGGCCGGCGACCATGGCAGTGTGCGATCCGCCTGCCGGAACGCCGGATGGCATCGAGAAGTCATCCGCCCAGATGAATTCTTGGGCTTGAAGGAAGTCCGACAACTGCGGGATGGAGATTGGAGCGCCCGATGCAGCAAGCGACGACGCCATGGACCTGAACTCCGGCCTGAGCCCTCGGAAAACATAAAGATTTTGTTCATCCAAGGATACAGGTCTGCCAGCGAGAGCCAGGTCCTCTACGAGCAATTGGGCTCTGCCGAGGTACTCACCAGGTGTGCTATTGCCTTGACGCAAGGATTGGAACTGCGCCAAAAGATTCAGGCACCTTGCCCGTGTAGACGAGCCTAATGCCGCGGTGATGGACGTCCAGACTTCATGCGATGTTCCACGTCCGACGGCAAGGTAGAGCACCTCATCGGACATGGAGGATATTAATAACGAAAGGATGGATTGGTCTTGCTGCTCCCACAAGGCGTGCGCTGGATTGGCGACGGTCGTGGATGTCGTGCCACCAGAGCCGGCGTCACTGGTCGCCGGAGGAATCACTGTCGCCGGAGGACACGGCGTGTCACCGGTGACAAATCCGAGCAGCCCTTGTCCACGCAAGAAAGGCACCAATTGAGTGCGCCAGAAGAGGTAGTTTTTCGTGGTGAGTTTCATCGACACAAAGTGATGTGCCGTGGATAGGGTGTTCGGGGTGGCCGGAGTGGAAAGGGTGGCGGCGGTGACAGTTCGTTCGCTGGAATTCGTCGACATTGTTTTGGGGAGAGGAGAGAGAAAAATCCAACCTGGCTAGCTGATACCAGATGAGTGAATGTTTCACGTTGATTCAAACTCAGACAGTTACAGAGATACAAAAGGGATAGAATAACTATCTAACTAACCCTACACAATAGGTGCAGACTATAAGACTAAATCAATCCTATATGTACAAGAATAATACTACACATTATTATACTAAGAATATAATATCACTAACAACGAGAAACCTTAGTCAATTTATAGGTGCACCAAACAAACACAATATTAGGGATGCGGAATGACCAGATCAAAATATCTTTGGGAAATGTATAGAATCTGGTTGTTTTAGAAATTGCCATTACTTTTACAAATACGGGAGACATTTATAAAAAGGTTATAGTTGTCGACAACACAATTGCCATTACAAATTGCTCCGTTATATGATAATAATCTGCATCCAGAGTTAGGCACCGGAAGTGCCATGACTATTTAACGTATAAAGGAGCAAATTAAGGCATAGTTCGACTCGCTAAAATGGATAATTCTCTTTATAATAATACATCATTTGAGCGTTAACCCTGAAGGTTACATATGGGTGTGTGCATGAAAGAGAAATAAGAATAATGAGGTGATGAAGCGAGTTTGTAGCCTATGGGTTCATGCAGAGACCCTTAATTGATTTTAATCAAATATACTCTCCCACGGTAAATGGCATTAAGTTCCGCTACATAATACAATTGGCAGAATAATAAATTTAGATTTGCAGTTAAATTTATTTTGAGAAATCCTGGATGGATTCATAATTCTCGAAATCTGGATTATTTAAGTATTATTATGTGTCATTATTTACTCTTTAAAGGGTTGCGAATGGAGTTAATATCCTCATTGAAGGAATAATATGTACCATTGTGTGCTCGATAAAAGATTGATAATGAACTTATTTATTATTTATTATCTCAGTCAAGATTGATGGTGTAAACATCAATGAAATATATAAAGAGCTTGATAATGTCAGTTCATGTTTAAAGACTGAGACTTTTGAAATAAAAAGCTTGTGAAAGCTATAAGTATTATCTCGACTTGAAGATCGAGTTTTTCTTTGAAGATTTTTTTATATACACCAGTCAGCCTATATGCATATAAGTGTCATGTTTTTATCAAACTAAAGGTTGCCTAAATAATCTCTTGAAGCAGATAAGGAACCTTTTTGGACTCGAAGTCCCTTACTTCATTATCGTTGGAACACCATTGTAGAACCAGAAGTTCCATAATCGCAACATATTTGCGATGAAATTGCTAGCAAAATCTAGTGCTCCCCCTACAAATGAAGTACTTGAATAATGATTAACATATACTCCGGTATCTTCGAGATACAAAGACATGACATTTATGTAAGAAACCATGATACGGTTTTAATAGGCTACTTGGGTACTGGCAGTTTTGTTTGATCCCCGCAATGCCAAGTCCAAACTGGTTATACAATGAATTTCCCTAAATGTTCAAAATGAGGACAATAACACTTGTATTTCACAAATGTTATATGAGCTCTAGAAGAGCCATAAGATTATTAGATATTTACTCTAGTGACAATCTAGAAGATTTGCCCAATCCATTTTCTTCAAATTTTTAAAATATATGTAGAACTTGAAGATTGTTATCTTCAGGGGGAGACGAGAAGTACATTTACTCGAATCAATCCGGAAGATTGAATGTAAAATTCTGAAGATTGGGTCTTGACAACTAATGATTGTACTCTTTTCTTTGGCTAAGCTTTTTCCCTACTGTGTTTCCTTAGCTTAAGGTTTTTAATGAGAAAGCTAAAACAAGAATACACATACATCATGCACTATTTTCCTCAATTAGGTTTTTCCCACGCGGTTTTCCTAATGAGGTTTTTAACGAGGCATGAGTATGATATGTGAATGTAAATGGGGAAAAGTTGCAAAATAATTGCTTAAGTAGACAAACCCCAAAATCCTGAAGATTATGCCGATTGTGGCCTGAAGGCTTATGGTTGTACTCTTTTTCCCTTAGCTAAGTTTTTCCCACAGGGTTTTCTTAAGTTAAGGTTTTTAATGAGGCGACCAATACAATATATGTTTTTACATATATCATGTACTCTTTTCTTCAACTAGGTTTTTTCCCACGTGGTTTTCCTAGTGAAGTTTTTAATGAGGCATGAATATATTTTCTATTGTACTTTTTCTTGTCTATGTTTTTTCCACAGGGTTTTCCTAGCAAGTTTTATCGAAGCAAGATTGTGGACAAATAATGTTCAAGGGGGAGTGTTATAAACATATTTAGTGGACATCATTTGTAACGGATGTAACGGATGCTTTGATTGCTCATTATGTATATTTATATCCTTTGTAATGGACACACCTTATATCATGGTGTGGAGATGAATGAAAGGATTGGCCTTACCTCTCCATTCTCTGTATTCATTCTTCCTGTTTTCATATGATTATACAACACAATCAAAATACAATAAGGATTAAATTGAATTAGTTTTAACCACAAAATATAATAAGGATCTCTCTCTCTCCCTCCCTCCCTCCCTCTTTATTGTACGAGCATTTATTTTCGAGCTCATAATACCATCAAACCTAAAATTTATTAAGACTACAATTTGTGCTTAATATTTAAAAGGGCTCACGTTTTCCACTGCGAAATCCTTTACGAAAAGTTTTTTAATTAAAGTTCATCTTTAATTTGGAACATCGGAATAGAAAATATTTTAAAGTCCATACAAGTGTATTCACCTCCCTCTAGATTTGTAACCCAGCCCTTTGGGACCAACAATATGTAGCTTATCGTGGAACTTACACAAGATTAAAGGTGTGATGCATGTCACTTTAGTTTAAACCTCTTGCCTAAGAATTCAAGATTTGTTCACTCACAAGACCGAAGGATATCGTGTGTCACTATGTGCCAGTTAAAGATTCATTCACTACTATCATAGTATTCCTCATCAGGCACATCCAATACATAATCTTATTCTAATCTTCATAACTGATATTGACTAACATTGTAGATATGGTGCAACACCTCAATTTCCCCTGAGCCCTTGACCAATGCATTGTGCGATGTCAAATTAATGTCCTGCATTCCACGCACCTAATAGTAACACATAACATTTAAATACTTACACTACTACAGAAAACACTTTTAACACCATTATTTTTTACATACAAAGTTGGTTATTTTGCGACGTTGTTCTCGACAATGTAGTAAATAAATGATACGCTCGTATGTCATTTTTTAAAACAAATTACGATACAACGTCGGTTTTTTAAAAGAACCGACACCGTATCCCCTTTTACTTTTTTTAATAAATAGATACCACATCGGTTTTTTTGAAAAATTGACGTCGTATCTCTTTAAAAAAAATATAAAGATACAACGTCGGTTTTATATAAAAACAAAAATTAAAGATACAAAAATCGACGTTGTATCTCTTAAAAAAAATTGTAGCGTTGAATCCAGATGGAGATCAATTGCAGCGGTAGCATTACAAGTAAACCTTTCTTCCTGTCCGATGACAAATGCGTGTGTGTCGACGGAGAAGCCTTTGCTGCCCCTCCCGCCATTTCACTATGGAAACCGGCAACAAAGATCGAAGCCATCGTCTGCCTCTCGCCTCTATCGACGCAGTGACGGTGATTGCGATGAGTGCAGCCGCCTGCCTCTCTCTAATCTGTCGTCCGTCTTTAGATCTATGTTACCATGGAAGTTACAAAGAGTGCAGCCGCCCGCCTCCTCCGGTCCGTATTCAGATATGTGTTACTGTCCGCCTCCCTCCGATCCGTCTTCAGATCAGTGTTACAATGGTGGTTGCGATGAAACTGCGAAAAAAGACGGACTGGTTTAGACCGGGAAGGGGGATTCGATAGGGAGACTCTATTTCCCCTTTACTCTTTGTTTTATGTATTGAGAGATTAAGTCATGTTATACAGGAGTCTGTCAACAATGGACGTTGGAAAGGTATTAAGATCTCAAGACAAGGTCCTTACGTTACACATTTATTCTTCACAGATGACTTGGTGCTTTTTGGGGAGGCAACAATGGAGCAAGCCGTAGAGATGAGATGCTGTTTAGATCGTTTTTGTGCTAGCTCTGTGTGACACCCTTTATTTAATATTCTATAATTATTCTTCCTAACTAATTTTGTAAAGGATGTAGTCTTTCAAATTAGCCCAATTTTTCTAGTGTAATTAAATCCCTAACTCATATGAATTTATTTAAAGCCCAATTTCCTAAGACTAAAATACCTTTGGACCTTAACTTTAGTTCTACTTATTAATATATATATATATATATATATATATATATATATATATATATATATATATATATATATCTTCTAGCCCAATTTGTATGGCATTAGCCCATGCTCTGAAATAAATAACCCATGTGTTGCAAGATATAACCTATTCTTATAGCTACATCTTCACCCTAATATATACACCATCTTGTATCTAATGTTTTTGTCATAACAATCCCTACAAATAATATCCTTACACTTTGTCTTCCTCTCTACTCCACCATACTCATTTCCCACGCCATTTCCTCCCCAAAATACAAGAAAATCTCCTTCATCTTCTACAAAGAAAACTCCACCAAGATTACTCTTTTATTCATCTTTCCAACAAAATAAAGTAAGATTCACCTTGCATTTTCCCTTCTCATTTCATAGCCTTTATTTCATGTTCTTATTTTTCCTACATTAGGGTTTTGGGAATCCTAGAGGTTCAAGATGGAGATAAGTTGCTAGGTTGATGCTTGGTGTTTGAGGATTGGTTGATAAGCTTAAAAGGTAAATTCCATGTTCATCAAAACCTATTTCCAACTTAGATAAATATTCTTGATGCTCTTGGAAATCCCTGAGTATATTCTTGATATTGTTCCTGAGAAATGCCTTGTTCTTCTGTGTTTTGGTGTTGAGCTATGATATCTATCATTGATTCCCTATGATTTATTGTCATTATAGTGTTGTTGGTATGGATTTCTTGTTGAGTTGTAGCCTTTGTTTTGAGGAAATGAAGTTGCTGATTCATTGAGTATTTGATTCTGCTACATACTGCTTCTGCTTCATTTTTAACCTTACGGGCTAACCTCGCGGGTGTTTGATGCTCGTGAGGGAAGCAAGATATCTTGCAGGGGTGTGTGGCGGGGATTGTTTTCCCGTTGCACATGCCCACCCCCTTCTTGCGGTAGTGCCCGTCGGGAATCATATGACCGTGAGGTCCTGAACAATCCCAGAATGCATCCTTTGATTCTTCCGTTCATTGTTGGTCATCCTTAGGTGCATTGTTGAGTTATTTCAGTACATTGTGTATTCTTTGCCCTCGATTATTGATCGTCATTCTATCTTGAATCTTAGTCCCTTGATATCCATTTGGCTTGTGTGCTACATGTGGTTATGTGTATATATACATTTCCTTGAATATATATATATATATATATATATATATATATATATATATATATATATATATATATATATATTGTATATTTGGATTGGTGGAATTAGAGAGCTTCGGCTCCATTTGGATTGGTGGAATATGAGCTTTGGCTCTACTTGGATTTGTGGAAGGGTGCTTCGGCCCCATTTGGATTGGTGGAAGAAGCTTAGGCTTCACTTTGGTGGATAAGGTTGGACTGGTATACAGGTTGGATCCTTGGTGTAAAGGTTGGATTGAAGTACAGTTGGATATTGATTTGATATTGAGCATTTGACTATTGTTATATATATATATGATTCCCAAACTATGTATATATACCACAGTAACTTGTTGATATGTGAACTCTAGGAATTGTATCTTGTCTATTGAATCTTGTCTTTCTTGAAATGGGTATAGTGCCCCAAGAATTGAGCATTATTGATTGAGTATCAGTCTTTGAAATCCTTCAGCTGAGTTCGTTGGTATGATATATATATATATATATATATATATATATATATATATATATATATATATATATATATATATATATATATAGTCATACCGTTGCAAAACATATTTTGATATAAAAGTATACTTATGTATCTTTATGTGTTGGAGTGGTTTTACTTAGCATTATTTGCTAATATTTGTAAAATGATTTCAGGTTGGCTTAGAGATGTTTCCCGAGAGAGCGTTGTCTAGTATGAAGGGTATAGTTGCTTTTGGATTAAAACCTTTGTATTAAATAAAAGCTTTGTATTTGGATTTGAGTAGAAAACTTTTGTAGCCTGTGCATTTGGGTTTAGAATAACCTAAGTGTAGCATAACACCCTAATGAGTTTATAGTTTTGAATTCGCTTCCGCATTTTCTTTGGATTTTCTGTATTTAGAATTTGGAGTGTTACACTCTGGCCGAAGGATTAGTCTCAATAAATCCTCATTGTTTTTTTTTTCTAAGAATACAGAAGCTGTTATGTGGTAGAAGATTGTCGATGCAGCATGAATCCCAAGTGTTCCCAACATGGGTAAATACTTGGGCATCCCATCAATCCATGGGAGGCTCAAGAGTGACTCTTTTGCTGGAGTTATAGACAGAATCCAAACTTTTTTAGCAGGCTAAAAGTCTTAGACGCTTACTTTTGCAGGGAGGCAAGCGTTAGCCCGGTCGGTTTTATCCTCCATTCCATACTACACCATGCAAACAACCTTGATACCGACTGGCATTCTATCTACTATAGAGAAACTCATCCAGGACTTCTTGTGAGGCAGCAACGAAGGGGAAAGGAAATTCCACCTTGTCAAGTGGGATATGATAACTAGGAACAAGGCTCACGGGGGATTGGGAATTAAGAAATTGGAGTTGATGAACATAGCATTTTTTAGCCAAACTAGGTTGGAGATTGTTGCAATGAGTTTTCACCTACAGATTGGTCATGTTGGTAGCCTAAAGGTAATATGTCAAATGCGTGGAGAGGTATCCTTAAGTCTGTGTCTATTCTACAAAAGGGAATCAAGAAGCACGTCAAGAATGGTAACAATACCCTATTCTGGCTGGATTGCTGGTTGGAAAACATACCCCTTATTGAGCTTGCCTTGGGTGTTATTTCCTCCTTCGACCATACCAGAACAGTTTCAAGTTATTGGGATGCTAATCTTGGTTGGTCATGGAGTCAACTGGATCAAATGCTCCCAGCTGAGATAATGAATTGACTAGTTGTTGTCATTCTTCAAGACAATCCTTTGATGAAGGATGTTATTGGCTGGAAAAATGAGAAATATGGAAGTTTTTCAATCTCCTCAGCCTACGACATTGTTGCAGGAGTTGCCGAGCCCGTGGATGCCGCCAAATGGAATAGCATATGGAGATTTAAGGTGCCTAACCGCATATGTACGTTCTTGTGGCTGGTTAGACATGACAAAATCATGACTAACATGAACAGGTTTGTTGGTCCCACAAGAGGTAAGGTGAAAGTCTAGAGGAGGGGGGGGGGTGGGGGGGGAGGGGAGGGGTGAATAGACTTTCAAACTTTTTCGCACAGCACAACAATTGCTAAGCCAGAGAGAAACCAAAACTCTTAACTAGATTGTTAGAGTATGGTGCACAACGAAAATAAATAAAGATAAAGTGTGTGTGAGATTGTGTAAGTATATCTCGTGTGAAGCAAGTAAAGAGCAGTAAGTAAAGAAAGCAGTAAAGAACACAAGACAATTATAGTGGTTGGAGGTGGTGTAATCCTCCTACTCCACTTGCTTTTATCTCCAACAGCAATTCACTATATCCACCACTTCTTGGTTCCAAGATACAATGAATTCCGTGATCTAGTGCTTTGATCACCAAGTCCGCACTAATCACGCCCAGTGACACCACACTGCTGCTTCGGGTTTCACGTCGCCGCGCTACTATCCCAGGATTTCACGACTCCGCGTTACTTTCCCCCGTCTTCCACACTCCGGTAGAAACGTATCCCGTGATCTAGTGCTTTGATCACAAAGCCCGCACTAATCACTCCCAGTGCCTCCGACACTGCTGCTTCGGATCTCACAGCTCCGTGCTACTTTCCTCCCTTTTCTTGTTTTGCTCCAAAACAAGTTTTGTCTTGCTTCCAACTTCGACACTTTGTTGTTGATCTTCAATGATGCGCTTAGTCTCTTGTAGATGAAGATTAAACACTCTTGATGATTTTCTCGTGATAGCTCTGAGTGTTTTCTCTCTTTGAAAATATCAAGTAAAGCACTTGATTTTTATGCTCTGTTTAGCTCTGCTTTTAGAACTCTCAGAATATTTCTCTTTGAAGCTCTCTGAGTTCTTTTTCTTTTCTCTCACTTGAAGATTTCTTTTGGTATGCTCTGTACCAAAATGAGATTTTTGCTCTATGTATTCTTGCTCTTATTTAGCTCTTGTTTCTCTTGTGTTCGTATTCCCCATCTTCAAGTCTTCATATCTTCATCATTTATAGCGGGTAATGAGAATCTGCCCGTTGGAAAGAGACAATCTCATTTTTTAATTCTTGTATCTTTTGTCAGAGATCTTATATTATCTTCTGGCAAAGTGTCAGAAAAGATAAGCTAGCCGTTGGTAGAGCTTCAACTTCATCATGCAAATGAGTTCCCAAACTTCATCTGATATTCCTCTGGTTTTCTCATGTTTCTTGGGAATATCTGGGTCTCAGTTTCGTGTAGAATGGCTTCTCTGATCAGTTCTGAAGTGGTTCTTGTTTCTTTGGGATTTAAATACTTCAAAATATTCTTCAATTTAATCCCATACTAGTTAGTAGTATTTTTCCTTGTGAGAATATTTTTACTGTAAGTTTTTCTTCATCTTCTTCATTCTCACGTCTGGGTGTTCTCAGACTTCAAACTGGCTTTGAACTTCCTCCCAATTTGAATTTCTCCTTTGTAATTGACATCCAATTGCAATTGACTTGTAATTGGCACCCAATTTGAATTTCTCCTTTGTAATTGGCACCCAAACTTCTCCTGGTGCTTCAATTGCTTCCCAATTTGAATTATTTGACTTTGACTTCGAAATTGGCTCCCAGACTTCTCCTATTGATTCCCATGTGAAACTAGCTCCGAATTTCAATTGTCCTGAAATCGTCTCCCAATTGCTTGAATTGATTCCCATGTGAAACTAGCTCCCAATTTCAATTGTCGTGAAATCCTCATGATTCCCATGTGAAACTAGCTCCCAATTTCAATTGTCGTGAAATCCCCATGTGAAACTAGCTCCCAATTTCAATTGTCGTGAAATCCCCATGTGAAACTAGCTCCAATTTCAATTGTCGTGAAATCCCCATGTGAAATTAGCTCCAATTTCAATTGTCGTGAAATCCCCATGTGAAACTAGCTCCAATTTCAATTGTCCTGAAATCCCCATGTGAAACTAGCTCTCCCAATTGCAATTTCAATTGTCGTGAAATCCCCATGTGAAACTAGCTCCAATTTCAGTTGTCCTGAAATCCCCATGTGAAACTAGCTCTCCCAATTGCAATTGCCCCGCCCCAAAGCCAAACTAGCTCCCAATTGCAATTCCCAATTGCAATTGCCCCGCCCCAAAGCCAAACTAGCTCCCAATTGCAATTGCCCCGCCCTAAAGCCAAACTAGCTCCCAATTGCAATTGCCCCGCCCTAAAGCCAAACTAGCGCCCAACTCCATCAGACTTAATTAATTTTAGCTTCTCAAATTTTACCTTGTAAAATTATTAATGGTGAGATTTGAACTTGAGCTATTTCACATAATAAATCAAACATCTTCCACTTCTTCCGTACAGTCTATTGTTTACATGTCTAATCATCTTTGATGTACTCTTTTCTTTCCATAGATGCTTGATCTCCAAGTCAAATTCATGCAATCTTCTAATCTTAATTTTCTTTCACGAAAATTCTTCTGGGAATCTTTTTGAGTAGTAGCGACGTGAAAATTATATCATTTATCTTCTGCTTCAATTTGTCATTTTCTCCAGACAAATTCTTGATTTTAGACTAGATATATTCTTCTTCTATTTTCATGCATCTTCCTCTGTTTTTCTGTTTTGCAACTTAAATAATTTCCCGATCATGGTCTAAGACTCTACTAGACCTATAAAAATAAAATTGGGGGTTCTACAAATACATATTTAGCATATCAAAACCATTACACTTTATTCCTAACAAGGTTCAATCGTGGGATATCTAAAAATGATAAGTGCACAATATGTGCTGACAAGACCGAAGATGCAGATCATGTTTTGCGCTTGTGCCCAGTAGCAGATGAAGTCTGGAAAGCGGTGTTGGTAACCTCTTATGATAAATTCAAAAGGCTTCCATTTACACACTGGATGGAGAAAGGCATCTCAGACGAAGGAAGTGGTAGCATCCCCTTCAGTATCAACATCCTATTCGCCAAAACAATTTGGTGGGTGTGGAAGTGGAGGAACGAGGTTGTATTTGAGGAACAACTAAACCTCTAAAGTTCAAGGTATCCTGGATTCGATCACAAGTCGAGGAGATCAGTAGGGCCTTCATAAGAACTAATGGCCTCCGGAGTTCATCTGAAATGCCGATCTAGAAGCAGCTTTGTTGGACTAAGCCACCAGAGGAGTTTGCCAAAGTGAATGTGGATGGCTCAGTAACCTCCAATGATAACATAGCCAATTGTGGTGGAACTATTAGGGACTATACCGGTGCTTGGAAACAAGGATTCATTTACAGTATCGAGAATTGTTCTCCATTCGAAGCTGAAGCGTGGGCACTATTGAAGGGCATCCAACTTGCCATAGCTATGGGGTACAACACGGTGATTTTCGAATCTGACTCGAAGGAGGTGTTAACGTATGACAAGAATGCTTCTTATGGTTTGGTTCTCGGTTGAGCACTTGTCAAAGAATGAAGTTGTACGGTTGGGAATGGTACGGAGAGAAATGATAAAACGGGGAGCAAGAACCACCCCAAGTGTCGTTCACTTGAGGATGATAACTTGGAGTTCGTGGAGAACTAAGTGTTGATTAACCAGACATCAAGCAAAAGAGTTCTACTAGGTGATGTTGAGTAAAAGGTGTATTAAAGGTAATAGTGAAAAAAATGCAAGGGTAATTTTTGAGTGATCGGTGAATTGGTAGGAGGTTTGCGGGTATGTTCATTACGCAACGTGTTAGTTTAAGGTGAAGGGCTTCAGGGAAATGGGTTTGCTCAACTCAAGAGAACTTACGCTAAGTAGAGGCGAACGCCTAACACTCTAGGAAACAATCCTTTGTCCTAGGAATTTTATCAAACACATAGCTTACGGTTCTTCCAGGACCTTATCCTCTCAGATCTGAGGGCGGGGAAAGTGGACGGCAAAGACTTCGGTTAGTCACGATCTCTCGCCAACTAACCTCTCTCAAACACCCTTGTGCCTTGTGGCCATCAAAGAACAAGGAGCCATACCAAACCACCAACAACAAGAGCATAACAAGCACAATCCAAATCATAAATCCCTAAGCATTGTAGATCCTAACACATAATCGCAACTCACACACCCTAAACCTCACATAAATTTAGCTACTCATCAAACATCTAAAGGATCTAATAAGATAAATCAAATTGCAACAATCCATCAAATCAAAGCACAAGAACAACAATATTTCAAAGGTGGAAAAGATTGTTTCCACAAAGAGCTATCAACTTGGATCCGATTTTGATGTTTAGATGTAGAACACTTCACAAATCTTTGAAGAAAATAAGAACCCTAATGAACTAAGAACACCTTCTCACTCTAGAAATTGTAAACTTGGAAGAAAAGAAATTGTAGAAGTCTCCCTTTCATCCTGTCCACCGTCTTCCTTTAAACTTGGAATTCCCATTTACGCCTGGCGTCACGCCGTGACGCCGGCGTAAATCGGAAATAGTTGTCTTCCGCGTCCGCTTCTGTCCGGCCTTTCTATTTCTGATTTACACTAGCTCTCATGTCGTGATGATCTCGTAAATGGGAAATAATTGTCACCTCCACATGGCTTTGCTTTTTACACGATCCTCACGTCGTGATGGTGTGCGTGAATGGGAAATAATTCCCATTGTTTCCTCCTTTTTGTGTTTGACTCGTGCGTGAATGACCCTTGGGTGCGCTCCTTCCTCGGCTTCGTTCCTCTAGATCTGTTTTTGCCTCTTTTTCATCCAAAAATACCTACAAACATACAAAGTATAGTAAGTCGGTTGTTTCTATGTCATATCATGATTTTTAGATAATTTGCAGTAAAACACACGCCTTCAAGGTTAAAAACATGCAAAAACACTCCTGCCAAGCTCCTAAAAACTAGCATATTTTGACGCTTATCACGTACATGAGCAGTTCAAGGCCTCCATGCATTATAACTCACAACATATTTGAAGCATGCAAGAAGGAGCTTCGTAGAATGGAAGTATGGCAAATCAACGCAATTTGTCGTGAGCAAAATCGAGTTGTAGACGCCCTCGCAAATAATGCCAAAAAACTTCCGGTTGGCATGCATGTTCTACCAGAACCACCGGATGTATTAGGACGCTTGATCGAAGAGGACAGTTCTGGGATTCCCGTTTGGCGTAGTGTTTTAGATTCTGTTAGTGTGTTGTAGCGAACGTTTTAACTTGGGTATCACCCTTCCAGTTAATTTAAAAAAAAAACAATATATATATATATATATATATATATATATATATATATATATATATATATATATATATATATATATATATATAGACAGATCAGGTGAGAACTAAGTGCCCAGGAGAGAACTAAGAATCAATCACACCGTCCACGTGCCCCAGATCTAACGGATTAGAAACACTTTTAAAAAAGAATTGTGGTGGCATTTTCGTAAATAATTGAACTTTGAAGTGTAAGTAAATTGTGCTAAAAGTGCAATTAACAATTTCATATAGCGCAAGTAAAATGTATTAAAAGTGCAACAAATAATGTACACTGAGCATCAATACTAAGTGCACCAAAAGTTATTATTAGTTACACCAAACATTATCATTAAGTGCACCAATGTAAAAGACGTTATCATTAGGTGCATCAATGTTAAAAAGGTAAATTACTTGTACTATTAATTGAAAATGGTTGCACTTTTAAGTAATTTTACTTGCACATGTTCACATTGAAATACACACATACACATCATGCACCACCACCAAAGCACTCAAAATAACTTATTGACCAGTTAAACCAGCCAAACTTAGTCAAATCAGCCCAATTTTGGCTTATTAGTCATTTGTCAAACACTAAATGCGAAAAGAAAAAAAAAATCAGCATCCCAAAAAAAATTATCACATATAGGCCCTATTTGGTAAAAATTTGGCCTATAGGCCAATTTTAGTTTATTTGACCACTATTAATTGTTTGATTTAGTTAAAATATCAATATAAATGTTTGATTAATTAGTTTTTTGCAACTCCAAAAGGCTAAAATTAAAAAAGCTACTCCAAGCAACTTATTCAATTAGCTTTTTGAGAAAAGAAATTATATCAAACAACTATCAGCTAACAGCTAATTTACCAAACATTTTTCTACAATCAGCTAATGTATCAACTATTTATACCCTCTAATTAACGTAATCAGCTAACAGTTAACAGCTATCAACTAACAGCCATTTTACCAAACTGGGCAATAATTCATTCGAAAAACGCATGGCATGTATCTCAATTATACAAATGTATATACAACTATATGCAATGATAGATATGTGATTTCGAAGAGAGTTAATACCCAAAAGAGTAAATACCCAAAATGGTCCCTCGACTATAGTTAAATTCACAAATTGGTCCTTGACTTTTAATTTTAACCAATTAAGTCCTTAACTTTGCAATTTTAACACGATTTGGTCCTCCGTCTATTTGACCGTTTGTTGATTGTGATTTTTGAGGATATATATGTAATTTCATGGTCCATCGTCGATTTTTTAAGGTTCCGGTTGCATTTTCAGACCGCACTGTTACATTTGAATCCACCGCCGAAAGCAATCTACCAAATCCTGTCGCCTTTCTTCATCCTCCCTTTGGATTCAATGTAGTTGAGTTCGTACCAGAGTAAAGAAGACAACGTGTTTCCGAACCGGTGCAACGTCATCCTGGAGGCCTCCATGTGCTCTGGAGACAAAAAATATCTTCTTAGATTTTTAATAGGAATATACTTTTTAAATTCTTTATTTTCGTGTCTTTCTCATCTCGCATATCTCTTCAAACTATTTCCCAAATTATTATTACCACCACCACCACATAATAATAATAATAATAATAATAATAATAATAATAATAACAATAATAACTTGCATGGGCAGCTCAACGGGTTATAGAGGTGAAACTTTGGAAGAATGACCAGGGAGTGTGGGAGAAACCTCTAGGGGGAGACCAAACAGAAAAAATGTACACGTTTTTCTTGTTATTATTAAATTAAAAGTTGTGCATACAATTGTTGATATATTTAGACTAATTAAAAATATTATTAAAAGCAAAAGCAAATATTTATTTAAAAAATAAAACGGTTGCTCATCAGGAAAAGTTAATTTAACCAAGTAAATAAGACATGTTATAAAATGAGGTTGGGGGGAAGGAGATCTTATTTAGAGTTAGAGACATGCTACTAAGCTGTAAGATTTTGGACGAAACTATCCTAGCTAGCCAAGTAACTAGTAAAAAGAATACAGTACTAATAATTCTTGAATTTTAGCTTTTCTGCAGGATAAATCCTAGCTGTAGCTCCAGATTGTCCCTCCCTATTAGGGATAAACTTCTTGTTCTGAACCAGTTTCCTGTTTGCATCACCGCTTTTTCCCCTCTCTTCTGTCATTGCGATTTCCAAAAATTACAATGATAGATTGTAAAGATAACAAAATATATATATATATATATATATATATATATATATATATATATATATATATATATATATATATATATAACGTATAGTATGAACGTGCATATATGCACGGGTGGGTAGTAATAGTAAAAGTAGGAAACTTATTAGACATGCAGACCATGCATGCCCGTTGTCTTATACGTAAACTGTACTGAAAATCATTGTATTGCAATTGGAAAGAGTAATTGAAGCATGCTCCATCTCAACTAAAAAACCTAAGTTGATAGTTGAATTGCACATATATGTTTTATTATATGCTCAACAAGGGTATATGTGAGGCATGGGTTATATATGATATAAGACTGACTGGGTATATTATATTAGAAGCACTGCACGCACCTAAGACGAAGCAGCAGAAATAACAGGCCGGCGATAGCAGTGCCACTTGCAACGGTTTGGACTGTTTTTAGCAGTAATGGCTCCTTGGGGGAGAGCCATTTACCATCTTTCGTGTTGGAAGCATTTTGTGCCACAAGATTTCCCTCCATATCCTTTGGAATTGTGTCACACTGCGGGCATACAGAAGATAAACGAACAAATTAAAGCAAATTAAAGATTGGATTAGATCAGAGTAGACTTGTAGTTTAGCTACCCTTACGTACCTCATTAGGAACCTCAGGGGACTGAAGGATGTTTGCATCATTTGAGCCATTTAGAGCGGAGCTGGAACACTTGTCGTCGTCGTCTTCCATAGCCAAGATGACTTGATCATTAATCTCAAAAGAATTTACAGCAGCAGCAGGTACAACACAACTCTGATCTATGTCATCAAATTCCAAATTAAGGGCCCGGTCTAATATAGAGCTCACACTAGCTATGGATGATACTTCCAAGTCATCGTCCTCAATATCATCACAATTTGTTTTCTCATGTAAAGCCTGATGAGGACCCGATCTTCCCCGAAAAGAATCAATACCCGTACTAAAAAAGTTTAACATATTATCTTCTCCATCTCGCAACACAGGAGTATTATTATTTCCTTCATGTCCACCAATAACTGAATCAGACAAGGCTAGGTAATCAGAAATATAATCATTAAACTTGTTTGTGGATGAACAATAAGATTCTTCGGTTTCCTCCCCCGCACCCATATACTTGCTTTCTGCCTCATCGGAGCCTTCAGAACAGGAATCATAGTTTCTATCACAGCCTTCAATTAAATTTCTCTACACCACATACATTATAACGTTATGTATTATTACCAAATGCAAATCTAAAAGTATGAAAGCATTTATGGCTCAAAAGAGTAAACGAACTCATGTAAGACAATATAATATGTCTACCTGCCTAACTATCGATCTTTGATAATTGTACGAGGAGTTATAACTGGAGGAAGTTGAAATGCTACTCTTTGATGTCTCCAAGCTTCTTTTGATTCCACCAACCATATCTTTTGGCATTGCTACTGCACATGTTACCATATCGAAGTTGGGAACCTATAACGGTAAATGAGCTTACATCAACTGCTTTGTAATGAAACAGATTACAGAATACCCTGGCATAATGACATACCAAAGAAAACTTATTCCAACTTCTTTTTTTTTCTTACATTCAATTGTTTTGACCTGACTTTCTTCGAGACTGCCCTCACACAGATGCATACTTTCCGAGTATTTCCTTTTTCCACAACATCTGATGGCAAGAAGAGATCAATACCATCCAACCCCAAAATTTTGCAGATCTAGAACACAGGGAACACTGCTGTTTAGACATGAACTGTATATAATACCACAGAATAACACTGCTGGAAATTATGGAATTTCCGACCACCTGAAAGTGATCTTAAATCAAGTCGAAAGCAAAAAGTGGTCAGAAATAGCAACAAAGGTTTTTCTGGATACCAAAAGTCAAAACAAGGCTTTCGACTTGATTTAAGATCACTTTCAGGTGGTCGGAAATTCCATAATTTCCAGCAATGCAAGTACCACCAATAACTAACTAAAGAAGTTTCATGCAAACACCCTGCCTCCTTCTCTTCTCTACACACACACACACACTGATAAATCAGTCAAGGTTAATTGTCTTACCAGTGTACATGAATAAGATGGTTTACTAAGCTATATATGGAAAAGATAGTATGGAGAAACGAGAAGCTTTACCGCTAGGAATGAGTCAACATTAGAATATGGCATATATCTCCCACTTCTCTTCCTAGAACCTATTGGTTTGTATTTCAGGTGTCTAAGCTCTGCATATTTTGCTGTCAGCATATTCCAAATTACTTTAGAAACTTCACACCTACAAAAGTTGACAGAAATAAATATTATTGATGTAGTTGCAAAATTGTCTGCAGAACATGTAAAGGCAACCCAGTCAAAACACTACACAATCTTTTCTAGTGCGACTCACGTACCAATTGGGTGGGGCATAAATTCCAGCTGAGAAAATTTTTGTGCAGCAGCAAGATCTTATTGAGGTTATTCAAGCCATTAATTATGTTTTCAAACATATTTTTAAACAAGTTAATTATATGGTATGGTATGCTAGCTTTAATGATTTGAATAATGTGATAGCCTTGCTCACCTAACACTTCAATAATGGCAATGACCCTGTTTGGTAAAAAATTGGCCTATAAGCCAATTTTGGTTTATTTGACAACTATTAATTGTTTGATTTAGTTAAAATATCTGTTTGGTTAATTAGCTTTTTTCAACCTCAAAATGCTAAAATTCAAAAAGCTACTCCAAGTAACTTTTTCAATTAGCTTTTTCAAAAAAAAAAAATTATATCAAACAACTATCAGCTAACAAGTAATGTTATCAACTAATTAAACCCTCTAATTAACACAATCAGCTAACAGCTAATTGCTATGAGCTAACAGCCATTTACCAGCCAGCTAATGTTATCAACTAGGTTTCTATATATCTAGAAAGTGAAACAAAAATTGAGAAACCTAGCTATCATAATGTTGAGTTAACAAAATTGTAAGCACTAATGCTTTTACTTATTAGGACAACTTGTATCACTCCAAGGACATTAGTGTGGGAAATCAAGATAATTGCAGTCTAAATGGTTTTCTTATGAATTGATTCTTTCCTTTTCCTCATCTTCAAATTTTTCTGGGCATCAAAAGGGGTGAAAATAATAAATGTTACCAAACAGAAGAGGACTATCCAATAAACGATGCCCAAGAGGCCAAGAACTTACAGAAGGTCACCATCTGCAAGCAAATCAGAAATGGGTATTTGCTCATCCAATCTCATGTTTAGAACTTCCCCAAGCCATATTCTTGTTTGAGTCTGATTTAAAATCCACAGGAAAAAAAAAAAAAAAAAAAAAAAAAAAAAAACGAAATTGAAGGAAAATAAACATCTTTGAAATAGTAGCGAAGAATCTCTCTTTCAGTTCAGAGTTATTTGCAAAGAAATATACTAGTAAAGGACATATATACAGAATGGTACGTGATGAATAATATTAGACCTGCAAGAAGACATCGTCGAGCTCGCGGAAGCTGGATTGAGAAGCGCCGCCGGCGCCGCCACTCACCTCGAGGCGGCCCATTTTGGACTTCCCGCCCAAAGGAAAAACTTTGGGAAGGTGTGTAACTTGTGATGGAAAATAAATACATACAACAACTACTAGTCTACTACGTAGTGTCAGAGAAATAAAAGCAGATGGAGGTTGAAGAAAGGAAATTTTTGAGGTTGTCGGAACCGCCGCGTAGACGCGCTTGTGTACGGTGTCCACGGAACGGTGTGTGTGTGGACTGTGTTTTACTACATCAACAACGTTGAGAATTTCTTGCGTAGTTCAGAAACCCCAAAGACAAAATTCACACTGTCGGATAATCTTTTTGTTATTTCTAGCTTTATGCCACGCCACGCCTTTGTCCCTCCCATCATTATTGTGTGGACCATAATCCACAAAAGTTGTGTAGACTATATTTTGTAATTGTAAAATAATGTATATTCAGTACAAAAATAATATACATTCAGTATAAAAATAATATATTTTTTGTTATGGTATACATAACACTTTGTGGACCATAATCTGCCTTTTTCCCCTCTTTGCTCCATAAAAAAAAAATTAAAAAACAAAAAAAAGCCTTTTGAATAGAAGTTTAAGATAAAATCATAACTATATCGCTTAATTAATATATTTATTGTAAATGTAACGGTTTTTGTGGCCATTATCCTAACTAGTATTTTCACCCGTGCGATGCACGGAATTGAATTGTTGTAATATACTAAGAATATTTTAAATCGATATATAATTATTTAAGAGTTAATTTCACCAGTGGTCGCTTATAGGGTTTCTATTACCATCATTAATTATCCCTAATTTATCATAATTAAATAATTTGACCAATTATAAAGAGAGATTATTAAAAAATGCACGGGACAATTTTTTAAATAAAAAATTTAAAAATTCATTAATAAAACATAAGGTTCTCATAGTTATTTCTTAGAAACTATTTAATAAAGCATTTTTTTTAGAAATTGGTGGGCCAAACCGCCTACGGCTGTTTGCGGTGGATATATCTCGAAAAAATACACAATTTCAAAAAAATATTTGTCCAAAACTGACAACCGAGTCAAAAGTGTTCCATTGCCGAACTTTCGAAACTTCACAGCTTTTGCCCAGAATTATTGTACGAATGGGAAAGAAGAAATCTATATATTTTATTGGGAAGAGAGATGTTTTAGGAATTGGGCGGGAAGTTAAAATTTCAGGGTTTTGTTTTTATATATAGTATAGATTAGATGTGCAAAGAGAACTGTATTACACTATTTTATAAATTTAGAATAGAATTTTTACCCAGAGTTATTGTACGAATGGGAAAGTAGAAATAAAAATATTTTTTATTGGGAAGAGAGATTTTTTAGGAATTGGGCGGAAAGTTAAAATTTCAGGATTTTGTTTTTATATATAGTATAGATTAGATGTGCAAAGAGAATTGTATTACACTATTTTATAATTTTAGAATAGAATTTTTACCCAGAATTATTGTAGGAATGGGAAAGTAGAAATCAATATTTTTTATTGGGAAGAGAGATTTTTTAGGAATTGGGCGGAAGTTAAAATTTTAGGATTTTGTTTTTATATATAGTATAGATTAGATGTGCAAAGAGAATTGTATTACACTAATTTATAATTTTAGAATAGAATTTTTACCCAGAATTATTGTACGAATGGGAAAGTAGAAATCAATAAATTTTATTGGGATGAGAGATTTTTTAGGAATTGGAAGGAAATTTAAAATTTCAGGATTTTGTTTTTATATATAGTATATATTAGATGTGCAAAGAGAATTGTATTACACTATTTTATAATTTTAGAATAGAATTTTTACCCAGAGTTATTGTAGGAATGGGAAAGTAGAAATCAATATATTTTATTGGGAAGAGAGATTTTTTAGGAATTGGGCGGAAAGTTAAAATTTCAGGATTTTGTTTTTATATATAGTATAGATTAGATGTGCAAAGAGAATTGTATTACACTATTTTATAATTTTAGAATAGACTTTTTACCTAAAGTTATTGTACGAATGGGAAAGTAGAAATCAATATATTTTATTGGGAAGAGAGATTTTTTAGGAATTGGGCGGGGAGTTAAAATTTCAGGATTTTGTTTTTATATATAGTATAGATTTCCCGCTCTCATGTTTCCTACACTTCTAATTAATGTACATGTATATATATCAACGTTTGATAATGGGAATGATGGGGTTTTTGAGTTATGTTTCTATCTCTGCTCTCTCTATTTACTTTATTTGTATTTTGCTATCTTGCGATCGAGATTATACAACATCCACATGAGGATACTATCAAACTTATAACACGTTATCAGTAGGAGTGCTCTATGCATCTTCGCATAACGAACCAATTCTTCTACTTTGGTCGTGGATCTGCACTGACTGAGAAAGGCACAGTGGAGATGGACACCAACATCAAGACGAGGCTCTAGAAATCGAAAACCATGCGTATCGTATGACAACATACGGACGACTAAGATGATGATCGATCAACGTCCTGATTTGATTTCTCTCCCGTTGGATCCCTGGCCTGACTTCCACGAGGATCTTCCTTAGATCAGCACTTTGATCTGATCAACCCCACCCATCCTCCACTGATGATCTATAAGTGGTCGATCTGTTTGCAGCGGATCTGTAGATGGCAGACATTTTAGTCGCAGATATGTACATGCTCTACTGGTTTTTTTCCAATCGCAATTCCATGATCGCCCGATGATAGCAGCAACAACAAGGCAAATTGGTGGATGCAGCTGCCTTTCTCTTCTCCCTCAATTGTTGCTTCTCCGGCCACCGCCTCCATCCCCTGTCTCGGACATTTAGCGCCGACAACCTCAGACTCCTCTCTCTAGCCGGCTGACGGATTTCCGACGATCAGGTTCAGTGATCTTCTCCGTCTCCTTGAGGTGATCACGAGGATGGCTGGTCGGCCTCTGGATCTTCTGGTGATTGACGAATAGGTGGCTCGACAGTCTTTAGAGACCTTGCGTCGCGCGGGCTACATCCGGTGGCCGGCAGCGATTTCATGTCTAGCGAACGGCAATCCAATTCCAAGGCCCGCCCAAACCTTTGTCGGGAGATCTCAGGTTGATCGCCATCAGCAGAGAGATTGTAACACCACGTGTTACGATCTTTAAGTCCGGATTAATTATGTAATTAATCCCGCTAAGAATAGTTAAAAAGGATTTAATTTAGTTAGCAT
This sequence comes from Ipomoea nil, assembly GCF_001879475.1. Classification (NCBI taxonomy): domain Eukaryota; kingdom Viridiplantae; phylum Streptophyta; class Magnoliopsida; order Solanales; family Convolvulaceae; genus Ipomoea; species Ipomoea nil. The sequence goes on from NW_017617304.1 coordinate 106,879, forward strand.
CTCCTTAATTAATTAATGTGGTCCACAATGGACCGTGGACCCTTGTCTATATTAAAGACCTTAAACCTGCTAGGAATAAAGCGAGTAGACCTTCTACTATTCAGATTCAAATTTGGAATCCTAAACCTATATATCTGTTAGGAATAAAGAAAGTAGGTCTTTACTACCCAGATTCTAATTAAGGATCCCTAACTCTATAAATAGGGGATTAGAAAGCAATTAGAACCCTTACCACCCATAATTATGTTACACGAAATTATTCTCAAGAGACTGGGCAAAGAGATTCCCCACCACCAAGCTTAGGGAGATCAATCGGAGGGAAATCTTAGGGAAGAACCTTAATAGCCAAGGGAGGATTAATGCATGTTCGGGTGTTGAGTCTATCCTAGGACTTGTATTTAGGGCTTTGCATATAGATTTTTTGATGTTCTTGTGGTTCCGGATGCTCCTGAACCGTTATGTGATTGATGTTGAGTCTTAGCATGTTTAACGATCGTGTTAAGACGTAATTGGAATGATTCTTGGTTTAATCTTCGTTAATTGAATCCGTGATATTGTTGTTGCGTGTCAGAATGTGTATGGACATGGTTTTGGGTTCCACGAACGAACCCCGAACCGAGAAATCTACCTTCGTGCCAGTGGGGGGTAGGTGGGGGGATGAGTCCCCACCACCTACCCGCTGCCCATACTGCCCGCCAGGCACCCGCTGGAATAAGGACGCCATCGACGGGTGGCCGGCGGGTGGTCCACCACCTACCGCCTACCCGCTGGAATGGCGTGGTGTGGCGGGATGTTTTTCCCCGTTTGTTGTTTCCCCGTGTCCCGTTGTACCCCGTTTGACGTGTATGAGTCTCGTATGATGCTTTGAGTACCGTTCTAGGAATTTATGTGTAGTGCGTATTGTTGTTATTATGTCTTGATTGTTATTGTTGATTGATTGAATGGTGATGAGTGTTGTGGTCATTGCGCAATGATCGATGTGACTGATGAGAATGAGATTGTGATTGGTGGAAATGAATTGTTGGCAGAAAGCACAACGAGTGCTCGGTTATCGTGCTAAAGGCACGGACCACCCCTTAGACTTGCTGGCTAAAGGCTTGAGTCAGGGTATAAGCACCGCGGTGTCATGTTAGAACTATATGCGATGACATCTTGGTAATGGTGCTAGAGGCACGGACCATGCAAATGACACTTCGGTGCTACCATGTTGGTGGACTTGTTGGTGATTATGGAGTGGGGCATGTAGTTGCTCCGGAGGAATAAGGGAGGCGATATAAGGGTGGCCTGGAGGTACAGGTTGGAACTAATATAAGGATGGAGAGGAGTAAATGTTGGAACTTGGTATAAGGTTGGAAGATGGATTGTGTGCTTTGATAATTACTTGCTAATTGATTGTCTTTGAATCCCATTGTTGCCTCTATTTGTTATTTATGAGCTTACTTGTATATTATGCCTTGTCTTGTGTTCTAAGGATGCATGCTAGTCTTTATGATTGTTCTATAGTGTCAAGTCTATTGTTGTGTCTTGAGTCTTGATGGCTGTGACGGCGATCCGGACGTCCGATCATAGAACTGATGAAATGGTTGGGGTCTCCCCTTCCCTAAGATTACTCGACGGTGGCCAGATTGAGGATCGGTCGCCAAAATTTTTCTACGGTGGTGGTGCGCAGCTTGAGATTTTCTGGCGTACTGAGCCGACGGACAAAGAGGGGGCTGGTGGCATTGGCTAATTTGTCTCCCATTCAGCTTCAATTCTTGCAGTAGATGCATGTGGAGGTTTCGTCGTTTGTTCCTAACCAATTTGTTCGCAGTCGCGTTGTTAGACGACGACTGCCGACATCCGCAATGATTGAAGTTGGATCCCCTGGCGTGTACCTAAATTTGATCTGGGGAGATTTTGGCCATTTTTCTCCCCCAAATAGCCATACAGGTTCCATTGTGGCTGGCAGTGGCCTTGAAGAAGAGAGGGAAATGCACAATCAGACCTCCTGAATGGATGTTAGTTGTTACTGATCGATGTTGATAAGTGCCAAAGACACTTAGTTTTGAGGTCTATTAGGGGTGTAATTTGAGCTCAATTATGATCCTTTGTGTACCATTTTGAGTCATTTAAGCTATATTGTGTATTGTGCTTTAAATTACCACCACACTTTGTGTTTTTATGAATTGTAAGAAGGTTTGAGCGAATAAGAGGCATGACAGCACATTCTAGAGCAAAGTGGCGCAAGGAAACAAGCCGGGAAGATGCAACGCACGTTAGACGTGCGTTGAGAAGAAACATAAACATCAACGCATGGCCCAACGTGTGTTGGACGCTCGCGTAGAACGGTCAAGTAACCGGCCAACGCACGTTGGGCGCGCATTGGAATGTCACTTATGCGAAATTAAGAGAGCTATTTAAGTGGCTAGGATAGATTAGAATAAGGGGTTTTTTTCCAAAGTCTCTAATTAGTTTTGTATAAGTTAATTTTCAGATTTTAGAGTGAGAAACATTTCATTTCCTAGCTCTACCTTTTCTCTAGCTCTAGTGAAGATCAATTGAGGAAAAGAGATTGACAACCTTCCAATTCAAGAGATCATCAATTGTAATTCATCTTTGGTACATTCTTTACTTTAGCATTTCAATTGTTAGTTTTAATTTCAAGATTGCAATTTCAATTCCTATGGCTTTGTGTGGCTAGTTTAGCTAGGGTTTGAATTGTGATGTTTTGATTCATGATGTCAATGTGACTTACGCTCTGTTTGGCAGAGCTTATTTTAAACTACTAATAAGCTATAAGCTCTATTTGGTAATGTTCCCTAAATAAGCACCTAGCTTAAAATAAGAGCTTATTTTGGGAACGCTACCTAAGATAGCATTTCAAAATAAGCTCCTACCTTCCTAACTTTTTTTCCATCTTTATCCTTATTAATTTAAAGAAATGACATAATTTACCCTTCCCAATTAAAACCCTTTTCTCTTCACCTTTATCCGCAACTTTTACCGCAAATATTATTATTATTATTATTATTACTAGTATTTTCACCCGTGCAATGCACGGAGTGAAATTGTTGTAATATATTAAGAATATTTAAATTGATATATAATTATTTAAGAGTTAATTTCACCCGAGGTCGTTTATCTTTCCTGACAATTCCAAATTTAATTCTAGACTATAGTTATTAATTATTACAATTTATTCTATGTTACAACTCTTACGTTAATATTCTTACTATTATTATTAACACTTAATTACTTTTAAATATTATTATTACCACTTATATTATTATTATTATTATTATATTATTATTATTATCATTATTATCATTATTATTATTAGTTTCTTTTCAAGTACTGTTAGTATATAATGGTCGTGAGGCACAATAATAATATAACCATAATTAAATATTCTTGTATTGTATTCTGGAGTTAATGCCATTTTTGGTCCTAGACTTATTTAGGCATTGACATTTTTCATCCTCCATAATAAAAATTGCCACTTAGTAGACACTGTTATTGGTCGTTGGACAGTTTTGATCCTCCGTCAATGAAGCCGTTTGTTGACCGTGAATTAGAAGGGCTTTTCTGTCTTTTTATGTCTTATTCTTCTAATCTTGTTTAGACTAGCACTACTATGACTCCTGTGAGGCGAGGTGGCGAGACTTGGCAGCTAAGTAGTAACCGTCGGTAGTGAGTAGCAGCGAGGTTCTTCTCCGGCGAGTTGTGGGTACGGCGGCGAGCATACGAGGCAGTAACTCCTTCCGGCGACGGACCAGTAAGGCAGATCTGGCGGTGCAGCAACAGATCCGGCGAGGTTGGGGCCTTCACCGGTGGTTTTTGGTTCGATGAAGCAGAGAGGGCAGCAGGTCGGCGAACCCTCCTATGGTAAATATCAGTTGTAGTTGTAGATGGCGCGATGTAGAATTTGCACCTGTAAGTCCCCCCTTCCATATTGACCACAAATATCCTTCACATCTCTCTCTCTCTCTCTCTCTCTCTCTCTCTGACCACAACTACTTGGTGCACAACCTCAAAAACTCTGTTATTCTACCTGAAATTCATTGAAGTTTCAAGCTGAAAATGTGGAATCCGCCGTTCCCAAAAATCGCATTGTCTGAGGTGTTGGAATGGCCGGTGTTGACTTCCTGGCTGCTGTAGCTTCATTCCCCAACCCGGATGATAAAATTCATAGCACCATCTTTGAGGTTCAAGGAGGTGGTAACACTGGCAATGCTTTGATAAAACCCGGATGATAAAATTCGTCTTGGTCTTAATCCAAGGATCATATCTAAGGTTGCTGATGACTCGCATGGCGAAAGAATACTTGATGAGCTTGAAAGGGATGGTGTTGATACATCTTTTATGGTGGTGTCCAAAGGAGGAAACTCACCATTCACATATGTCATTGTTGACAACCAAAAAAAAAAAAAAAAACTCGCACATGCATTTTCACTCCAGGATATCCACCCATAATATCTGAGGGTCTACATGCCCAAATCAAAATTGTCTTCAGCGCTTAGAGTAAATATTGTCTACTTAGATGGAAGGCTGCATGAGACTGCTTTGATTGTAGTGCAGGAGGCAAAGAGTATGGGCATACCTATTATAGTTGATGCAGAAAGGTTAAGCGATGGGTTGGGTGATATTCCTGACTTTGCTAGTTATGTTGTATGCTCGACAAAATTTCCACAAGCATGGACTAACGCCCTTTCTATTCCAACCGCACTTGTTTCCATTATCGTGAGATTGATGTCACATGTAAAATTCGTGATTGTTAGTTGGGTGAAGATGGTTTCTTAATGTTAGAAAGGACTGAAGCGGATAACCTCAGTTTGAAGAAATGGATGTAGCAGTGACCAATGGATGGAGAAATACAAGGATTAGAACATAAAAAGAAAGAAAAACCCTTCTAATTCACGGTCAACAAACGGCGTCATTGACGGAGGATCAAAACTGTCCAACGATCAATAACAGTGGCTACTAAGTGGCAATTTTTATTATGGACGATGAAAAGTGTCACTGCCCCAATAAGTCTAGGACCAAAAATGGCATTAACTCTTGTATTCCGTGAGTCACAATAATAATACAACAATAATTAAATATTGTTCAATTCTATATTCTTCTAGGATTTCTATTACCATCATTAATTATTCCCAAATTTACCATAATTAAATAATTTGACCAATTATAAAGAAAGATTATTAAATAATGCACGGGACAATTGTTTAATTAAAAATTTTAAAAATTCATTAATAAAACATAAGGTTCTCATAGTTTTTTCTTAGAAACACTTTAATAAAGTATTTTTTTTTTTTAGAAATTGGTGGGCCAAACCGCCTACGGCAGTTTGTGGTGGATAGATCTCGAAAAAATATGCGATTTCAAAAAAACATTTGTCCAAAACGGACAACGGATTCAAAAGTTATGCCTTGCCGAACTTTTGACATTTTACAACTTAAAAAAAAAAAATTAAAGGCCGGTTCAACCGGCAAGGCGGCCTTCCTCGTCGCGGCCAGCGACACAATTTTTGCAACACTGATATATAAAATAGATATAGATTAGAATAGGAATAGTATTACACAATTTTATAATAATACAATAAAATTTTAACCAAGAATTATTGTAGAAATCAATATATTTTATTAGGAAGAGTGATTTATTAGGAATTGGGTAGGAAGTTAAAATTTCAGGAGTTTGTTTTTATATATAGTATAGATAAATTGTATTACACTATTTTATAATATTAGAACAGAATTTTAACGCAGAATTATTGTACGAATGGGAAAGTAGAAATCAATATATTTTATTAGAAAGAGAAATATTTTAGGAATTGGGCGGGAAGTTAAAATTTCAGGATTTTGTTTTTATATATAGTATAGATAGATTGTATTACACTATTTTATAATATTAGAACAGAATTTTAACGCAGAATTATTGTACGAATGGGAAAGTAGAAATCAATATATTTTATAAGGAAGAGAGATATTTTAGGAATTGGGCGGGAAGTTAAATTTTCAAGATTTTGTTTTTATATATAGTATAGATTGTATTACACTATTTTATAATATTAGAACAGAATTTTAACGCATAATTATTGTACGAATGGGAAAGTAGAAATCAATATATTTTATTAGGAAGAGATATTTTTTAGGAATTGGGCGGGAAGTTAAAATTTAAGGATTTTGTTTTTATATATAGTATAGATTGTATTACACTATTTTATAATATTAGAATAGAATTTTAACGTAGAATTGTTGTACGAATGGGAAAGTAGAAATCAATATATTTAATTAGAAAGAGAGATTTTTTAGGAATTGGGCAGGAAGTTAAAATTTCAGGATTTTGTTTTTATATATAGTATAGATAGATTGTATTATACTACTTTATAATATTAGAACAGAATTTTAACGCAGAATTATGGTACGAATGGGAAAAGTAGAAATCAATATATTTTATTAGGAAGAGAGATATTTTAGGAATTGGGCGGGAAGTAAAAATTTAAGGATTTTGTTTTTATATATAGTATAGATTGTATTACACTATTTCATAATATTAGAATAGAATTTTAACACAGAATTGTTGTACGAATGGGAAAGTAGAAATCAATATATTTTATTAGGAAGAGAGATTTTTTAGGAATTGGGCGGGAAGTTAAAATTTCAAGATTTTGTTTTTATATATAGTATAGATTGTATTACACTATTTTATAATATTAGAACAGAATTTTAACGCAGAATTATTGTACGAATGGGAAAGTAGAAATCAATATATTTTATTAGGAAGGGAGATTTTTTAGGAATTGGGCGGGAAGTTAAAATTTAAGGATTTTGTTTTTATATATAGTATAGATTGTATTACACTACTTTATAATATTATAATAGAATTTTAACGCAGAATTATTGTACGAATGGGAAAGTAGAAATCAATATATTTTATTAGGAAGGGAGATTTTTTAGAAATTGGGCGGGAAGTTAAAATTTCAGGATTTTGTTTCTATATATAGTATATAGATAGATTGTATTACACTATTTTATAATATTATAACAGAATTTTAACGCTGAAATATTGTACGAATGGGAAAAGTAGAAATCAATATATTTTATTAGGAAGAGAGATATTTTAGGAATTGGGCGGGAAATTAAAATTTCAAGATTTTGTTTTTATATATGGTATAGATTGTATTACACTATTTAATAATATTAGAACAGAATTTTAACGCAGAATTATTGTACGAATGGGAAAGTAGAAATCAATATATTTTATTAGGAAGAGATATTTTTTAGGAATTGGGAGGAAAGTTAAAATTTAAGGATTTTGTTTTTATATATAGTATAGATTGTATTACACTATTTTATAATATTAGAATAGAATTTTAACGCAGAATTGTTGTACGAATGGAAAAGTAGAAATCAATATATTTAATTAGAAAGAGAGATTGTTTAGGAATTGGGCAGGAAGTTAAAATTTCAGGATTTTGTTTTTATATATAGTATAGATAGATTGTATTACACTATTTTATAATATTAGAACAGAATTTTAACGCAGAATTATGGTACGAATGGGAAAGTAGAAATCAATATATTTTATTAGGAAGAGAGATATTTTAGGAATTGGTCGGGAAGTAAAAATTTAAGGATTTTGTTTTTATATATAGTATAGATAGTATAGATTGTATTACACTACTTAATAATATTAGAACAGAATTTTAACGCAGAATTATTGTACGAATGTGAAAGTAGAAATCAATATATTTTATTAGAAAGAGAAATATTTTAGGAATTGGGCGGGAAGTTAAAATTTCAGGATTTTGTTTTTATATATAGTATAGATAGATTGTATTACACTATTTTATAATATTAGAACAGAATTTTAACGCAGAATTATTGTACGAATGGGAAAGTAGAAATCAATATATTTTATTAGGAAGAGAGATATTTTAGGAATTGGGCGGGAAGTTAAATTTTCAAGATTTTGTTTTTATATATAGTATAGATTGTATTACACTATTTTATAATATTAGAACAGAATTTTAACGCATAATTATTGTACGAATGGGAAAGTAGAAATCAATATATTTTATTAGGAAGAGAGATATTTTAGGAATTGGGTGGGAAGTTAAAATTTCAGGATTTTGTTTTTATAAATACTATAGATAGATTGTATTACACTATTTTATAATATTAGAACAGAATTTTAACGCAGAATTATTGTACGAATGGGAAAGTAGAAATCAATATATTTTATTAGGAAGAGAGATATTTTAGGAATTGGGCGGGAAGTTAAAATTTCAAGATTTTGTTTTTATGTATTGTATATATTGTATTACACTATTTTATAATATTAGAACAGAATTTTAACGCAGAATTATTGTACGAATGGGAAAGTAGAAATCAATATATTTTATTAGGAAGAGATATTTTTTAGGAATTGGGCGGAAAGTAAAAATTTAAGGATTTTGTTTTTATATATAGTACAGATTGTATTACACTATTTTATAATATTAGAATAGAATTTTAACGCAGAATTGTTGTAGGAATAGGAAAGTAGAAATCAATATATTTTATTAGGAAGAGAGATTTTTTAAGAATTGGGCAGGAAGTTAAAATTTTAGGATTTTGTTTTTATATTTAGTATAGATAGATTGTATCACACTATTTTATAATATTAGAACAGAATTTTAACGCAGAATTATAGTACGAATGAGAAAGTAGAAATTAATATATTTTATTAGGAAAAGAGATATTTTAGGGATTGGGCGGGAAGTAAAAATTTAAGGATTTTGTTTTTATATATAGTATAGATAGATTGTATTACACTATTTTATAATATTAGAACAGAATTTTAACGCAGAATTGTTGTACGAATGGGAAAATAGAAATCAATATATTTTATTAGGAAGAGTGATTTTTTAGGAATTGGGCGGGAAGTTAAAATTTCAAGATTTTGTTTTTATATATAGTATAGATTGTATTACACTATTTTATAATATTAGAAATAAATTTTAACGCAGAATTATTGTACGAATGGAAAGTAGAAATCAATATATTTTATTAGGAAGAGAGATTTTTTAGGAATTGGGCGGGAAGTTTAAATTAAAGGATTTTGTTTTTATATATAGTATAGATTGGATTACACTATTTTATAATATTATAATAGAATTTTAACGCAGAATTGTTGTACGAATGGGAATGTATAAATCAATATATTTTATTAGGAAGAGAGATTTTTTAGGAATTGGGCAGAAAGTTAAAATTTCAGAATTTTGTTTTTTATATATAGTATAGATAGATTATATTACACTATTTTATAATATTAGAACAGAATTTTTACGCACAATTATTGTACGAATGGGAAAGTAGAAATCAATATATTTTATTAGGAAGAGAGATATTTTAGGAATTGGGCGGGAAGTTAAAATTTCAAGATTTTGTTTTTATATATAATATAGATATAGATTGTATTACACTATTTTATAATATTAGAATCGAATTTTAACGCAGAATTGTTGTACGAATGAGAAAGTAGAAATCAATATATTTTATTAGGAAGGGAGATTTTTTAGGAATTGGGCGAGGAGTTAAAATTTCAAGATTTTGTTTTTATATATAGTATGGATTGTATTACACTATTTTATAATATTAGAACCGAATTTTAACGCAGAATTATTGTAGGAATGAGAAAGTAGAAATCAATATATTTTATTAGGAAAAGATATTTTTTAGGAATTGGACGGGAAGTTAAAATTTAAGAATTTTGTTTTTATATATAGTATAAATTGTATTACACTATTTTATAATATTAGAACAGAATTTTAACGCAGAATTGTTGTACGATTGGAAAAGTAGAAATCAATATATTTTATTAGGAAGAGAGATTTTTTAAGAATTGGGTAGGAAGTTAAAATTTCAGGATTTTGTTTTTATATATAGTATAGATTGATTGTATTACACTATTTTATAATATTAGAAAGAATTTTAACGCAGAATTATGGTACGAATGGGAAAGTAGAAATCAATATATTTTATTAGGAGGACAGATATTTTAGGAATTGGGCGGGAAGTTAAAATTTAAGAATTTTGTTTTTATATATAGTATAGATAGATTGTATTACACTATTTTAGAATATTAGAACAGAATTTTAATGCAGAATTATTGTACGAATGGGAAAGTAGAAATCAATATATTTTATTAGGAAGAGAGATATTTTAGGAATTGGGCGGGAAGTTAAAATTTCAAGATTTTGTTTTTATTGTCGGAATGAGAAAGTAGAAATCAATATATTTTATTAGTAGAAGATATTTTTTAGGAATTGGACGGGAAGTTAAAATTTAAGAATTTTGTTTTTATATATAGTATAGATTTTATTACACTATTTTATAATATTAGAATAGAATTTTAACGCAGAATTGTTGTACGATTGGGAAAGTAGAAATCAATATATTTTATTAGGAAGAGAGATTTTTTAAGAATTGGGTAGGAAGTTAAAATTTCAGGATTTTGTTTTTATATATAGTATAGATTGATTGTATTACACTATTTTATAATATTAGAAAGAATTTTAACGCAGAATTATGGTACGAATGGGAAAGTAGAAATCAATATATTTTATTAGGAGGACATATATTTTAGGAATTGGGCGGGAAGTTAAAATTTATGAATTTTGTTTTTATATATAGTATAGATAGATTGTATTACACTATTTTATAATATTAGAACAGAATTTTAATGCAGAATTATTGTACGAATGGGAAAGTAGAAATCAATATATTTTATTAGGAAGAGAGATATTTTAGGAATTGGGCGGGAAGTTAAAATTTCAAGATTTTGTTTTTGTATATAGTATAGATTGTATTACACTATCTTATAATATTAGAACAGAATTTTAACGCAGAATTATTGTACGAATGGGAAAGTCGAAATCAATATATTTTATTAGGAAGAGAGATTTTTTAGGAATTGGGCGGGAAGTTAAAATTTAAGAATTTTGTTTTTATATATAGTATAGATTGTATTACACTATTTTATAATACTATAATAAAATTTTAACGCAGAATTGTTATACGAATGGGAAAGTAGAAATCAATATATTTTCTTAGAAAGAGATATTTTTTAGGAATTGGGCAGAAAGTTAAAATTTCAGAATTTTGTTTTTTATATATAGTATAGATAGATTGTATTACACTATTTTATAATATTAGAACAGAATTTTAACGCAGAATTATTGTACGAATGGGAAAATAGAAATCAATATATTTTATAAGGAAGAGAAATTTTTTACGAATTGGGCGGGAAATTTTATTAGAAAGAGATATTTTTTAGGAATTGGGCAGAAAGTTAAAATTTCAGGATTTTGTTTTTTATATATAGTATAGATAGATTGTATTACACTATTTTATAATATTAGAACAGAATTTTAACGCAGAATTATTGTACGATTGGGAAAATAGAAATTAATATATTTTATAAGGAAGAGAAATTTTTTACGAATTGGGCGGGAAGTTAAAATTTAAGGATTTTGTTTTTATATATAGTATAGATTGTATTACATTATTTTATAATATTAGAATAGAATTTTAACGCATAATTGTTGTACGAATGGGAAAGTAGAAATCAATATATTTTATTAGGAAGAGAGATTTTTTAGAAATTGGGCGGGAAGTTAAAATTTCAAGATTTTGTTTTTATATATAGTATAGAAGTATAGATTGTATTACACTATTTTATAATATTAGAACAGATTTTTAACGCAGAATTATTGTACGAATGGGAAAGTAGAAATCATTATATTTTATTAGGAAGGGAGATTTTTTAGGAATTGGGCGGGAAGTTAAAATTTAAGGATTTTGTTTTTATATATAGTATAGATTATTATTATTATTATTATTATTATTATTATTATTATTATTATTATTATTATTATTATTATTATTACTTGTATTTTCACCCGTGCGATGCACGGAATTGAATTGTTGTAATATACTAAGAATATTTTAAATCGATATATAATTATTTAAGAGTTAATTTCACCAGTGGTCGCTTATAGGATTTCTATTACCATCATTAATTATCCCTAATTTATCATAATTAAATAATTTGACCAATTATAAAGAGAGATTATTAAAAAATGCACGGGACAATTTTTTAAATAAAAAATTTAAAAATTCATTAATAAAACATAAGGTTCTCATAGTTATTTCTTAGAAACTATTTAATAAAGCATTTTTTTTAGAAATTGGTGGGCCAAACCGCCTACGGCAGTTTGCGGTGGATATATCTCGAAAAAATACACAATTTCAAAAAAATATTTGTCCAAAACTGACAACCGAGTCAAAAGTGTTGCATTGCCGAACTTTCGAAACTTCACAGCTTTTACCCAGAATTATTGTACGAATGGGAAAGAAGAAATCTATATATTTTATTGGGAAGAGAGATGTTTTAGGAATTGGGCGGGAAGTTAAAATTTCAGGGTTTTGTTTTTATATATAGTATAGATTAGATGTGCAAAGAGAATTGTATTACACTATTTTATAAATTTTGAATAGAATTTTTACCCAGAGTTATTGTACGAATGGGAAAGTAGAAATAAAAATATTTTTTATTGGGAAGAGAGGTTTTTTAGGAATTGGGCGGAAAGTTAAAATTTCAGGATTTTTTTTTTATATATAGTATAGATTAGATGTGCAAAGAGAATTGTATTACACTATTTTATAATTTTAGAATAGAATTTTTACCCAGAGTTATTGTAGGAATGGGAAAGTAGAAAAATCAATATATTTTATTGGGAAGAGAGATTTTTTCGGAATTGGGCGGGAAGTTAAAATTTCAGGATTTTGTTTTTATATATAGTATAGATTATTATTATTATTATTATTATTATTATTATTATTATTATTATTATTATTATTGTTGTTGTTATTATTATGAGATTTGCAACAATATTGCTACTTCATTATGAGATGCTAGATCATGATTATGCTAATAGTTTTATTTCAGGATGTTAATTTTTTTTAAAGACAAAATGTTAAATTTTAATATGTAAACAAACTAATTTAAATTTTATGAAGATGTCCTTTTTAGTTTTTTTACATTCATTATCTTATCAAAAAATAATTTTATCAAACACTTTCAATCATAACAGCTAGCTTAACAGCTCTTCAGTTTTCAGCTCCGAGTTTATAGCTTTTCAACTTTCATCTCCTTTTCAGCTTTCAGTTCCTAGCTTATAGCTTTTCAGCTAAGTTTGCCAAACAGAGCCTTAATTCTTAGATTAGGTATGGAATGTTGCTATGCTTTGGGAATCTTGTTGTGGAGGATTGTTTTGTATGCATCTTAGGAGCTAGGTCACCTCATAGGGTTGTGCTAAGCAAGTTATCTAGGCAAGAGATTGCTAGATCACTTGAACCTTCTATCCTTTGACATTTTCTAGCCTAATGACCCGAATGGACTAGGTTAGAAAGGAATTTGTTAGGAATATATTGTAAGATTTTGATGAGCCAAATGTATATTTGAAATATCAGTATTCCCCAAATTTTATTTCTGTTTGAGTCAGTTCTGGTTCATAGAGCATGGTGCACCTATCCATGCAACCCACGTAAGTCTTGAAGTTCGTACCTTATTTAAGGAGAATTAAGTGGGATTATAGCTTAAGATATTTTTGAAGCGTAATAAGTCACCAAAGTTTAAGTTAGAAAAGTTGGAAAATAACCTTGTGTTGTGTATGCTAAATGGTCTATGGTTCAAATTTCTTGATAAGCATTTTTGGTTTTGTTGGAAGCACTACAACAATTCCCATGGATCTTTTTACAAATCTCTAGATAAGCATTTTTGGTTTCGTTGAAAGCACTACAACAATTCCCATGGATCACACCACCTTTTTCTAAACTCTATAGTCCAAAATTAAACATTCTAAATAGAATTATAGAAAGTAAATTAGGATATACTAAGGTAAATATCCAAACCCAAAGACATACTAGGGTAAATATCCAAACCCAAAAAACTAGGATTATAGAAGGTAAATTAATTAATTAAGATATACTAGGGTAAATATCCAAACCCAAAAAACTGAGGGGAATGTCACCATAGTTACCCACTCACGAGCAACTGCACAGGCTAAACAAACTACTAAATACGGGAGTCAAAGCTCAACAAAACATCAAAAAGGGGAAGCAATCCCCGGTGTCTACGCAATAACAAGAGTATGGTAGTCTAACTACAACCATCATCAAAATGCTAAAAAGGAAAGAGGGATATTGATCTAGCATCTACTAAAACTAGAGCTACGCACTACTCTATCGATGCGCGCTCTCATCATGCACTGGCCCACCTGAAAGGGGTTATAAAAACACATATGAAAATAAATCCGTTAGCATAAAATGCTAAGTATAAAGCCACTCAACCATGTTACATACTATAGATTTAGGTTGGAAAACGTTTTGCATTCATACACATTCTCAAGTATTAACATAAGCAATCAAGACCATTAGTCAAAAGAACTCAATAGATATACTTATATACTTCTATATGCTCAACAACCTATACTCATATCAACAGATATCAACTCATAAATAGTGCTCTTGCAAATAACATGTACTGGAAACTGTGATACAACTCTTCTATTATGCTACTATGTACTTCTTGCAATCATGATGATACTTCCAAGATAGATAATGAACGAGAGATATAACTAGCAAGTTTGATCATGCTTTCATGCTATTACTCAAGCAATGAATGATACTTCACTTCTCAAATACTCAAGATAAGACATATGTTATGCCATGAATGATACTTTACTTCTCATATACTCAAGATAAGACATATGATATGCCATGATGTAATTCTACAAATGAAGATATGATACTATATAAATACTTATGCTCTCAATCTTTATATAAAAAGAATACTTTTCTGTGGAGGATCTCTGTTGAGTCACTTGGCTCACTTTTATCTTCTTTCTTTCTTTCTTTCTTTCTTTCTTGCTTTCTTTCTGAACTCGTGGGGGGAGGTAAGAACTTCACGAATCGTAAATGGACCTATCCAGGCTCGGCAAATCTGGCTAGCCTAATACTCATCTCGCCCACAAAACCGGTACTCGTGGTTTTTAATCTCTGTGGAATCAGGTATCGTACATTTAGTGTGCACACCTCCCTAACTAGGATTCCAAGCCCAGCGGGTAGTATCGAACCTAGCAACTCAGGATTTTTCTACCAAGTTACTTTTAAAAGCGGCATTCTCTGACCGAATCTTTTCTCTGTTTTGTCGGTGACTTTACCGATCTTTCTTTGTTCATTCGAAAGGACATAGTCCTAACGGGAGCCTCCAAAATCATGGGGTTTCCTTACTTTATAAAAATAGCATATATATATCTCATGCAACTTCTCTTTCTCATGTTGAAAATCTAAATAACATGCAAACTTCTCAATGCATATAGATATAGATTTTCCAAAATAGATATAAGGGTTTTGAAAATAGCTTAAGGCTTTACTTTAAGCCTTCTACTGTACATAAATCTTTAAAAGTGGCAAACTAGACTCTTTAATGCAAAGTTTGGAAAATAGTGACTTATGCAAGAATTTCAATAATCTCATCAATTCTTCTATTCATAAACTTTTTTTGAATGCTACTAGCTCTATTACATTGTAGTATCTGTTCATATACTTTCTCAACCTACTGAAACACAAAAAGCTAATAACACCTCCACTGAGGCTTAAACTCACAACCTTCCTAATGGAAGTCCAACCCAGGTACCATTGGACCACATAGTCCTGGTTCCTATTCATAAACTAAGCAATGCAATTAGCACAATTAATCGAATAATTCTTGTAGGCAAATGCTAACATAATACTTCATAATTTTGAACTCAACAATCAATCAAATACTCAAGGACTAAATATCATACTTTGTCTGGATAACATGCTTCTACTCAAAAATCATACAAATACAACTCACACTAGCGTGTCGTTACGAGCTCGAGTGTCTGAGCCTCACAGGCCCACGAATCCCAGTCTGAAATAACACATAGCTGAGCCTCAAGGGTCTGGCCTCTCCTGTTTTGACCTAGCGGAGCTTGGTGACGGGCCTTGAGAGGCCTTGTCACTTGGCTTCACCAAGCAACGGACTGGAGTGACAGATCTCCTTGGATCCGTCACTCTGGTCCGTTGGTTCACGGGTCTAGCCAACGGGTCTCTTCCAGATCTGTTGGCTAGGGCCTTAAGGCCAACTGGTGAACTAGGCAGGGTGCACCAGATGCCTCCAACTCCATTTTTCTCAACTCAGACCTCAACAAAACACTTTCAAACAACCACGAATCAATCATCTAAGATAATCAACATACAATAAACATATTGTCATGCATTCTCATTCATTTCTAAACATCAAATCTCAATAAATCTAACAACATAGGGCTAAAATAATAGATTTGACAATCCATGGTTTATACCTCTGAACTTGTTAAGCCTAGTGTGAATCCCTCCTCTTCTTCAACAATGGCTTCCACCCTCACCTCCTATTTTCCTCAAACAATAGCATAAACACATACAGCACCAATCACAAACTCAAACATATACTATAAGATGAAAGAGATGAAGAGGATGTATGAAGGGTAAATGTCAGTGGATGAAAATGAAAGGAGGAAGATGAAGATGGATGGAGGAAAAGCTTACTTTGATTTCTTTCTTCTTTCTCAGGCTTCTTAGCTTAGAGTGAAAGAGGCAGTGGAGGGATTGAAGATGATCAAATTGTAACACCCTCAAAACTAGGCATTATTTAAAGCATTTAAACTTAGAAATTAAAGGTAAATCTAACCATCATATAATAATTTGTAGTACAAAATTATCTAATATAGCAAATAATTATATCAAATAAATAACTAGCAAGTCTCCCTAGAAATTAAATGATACAACTATTCAAATAACTTAGAAGAATATTTAATACTCAAATACATAAAAATTATATAACAAAATAAATAAATAATCTCACAACATAATCAATTTCGATGCTTCAATTTACTAAACTAAGCTAAAGAAAATTAGCCACGTAGGAACATTGATAACAATTTTAGAGAAAAAGAGATAATCAAGAGGGGGAAGAAATGAATGAAGGATGGGCTTTCTTCAATGCTACTGCGAACATCTATTTATACCATTTTTAGAATGTTTTCAACCACCCATTTTCTCCAAAGTTCACGTTGCT
This sequence comes from Ipomoea nil, assembly GCF_001879475.1. NCBI lineage: Eukaryota > Viridiplantae > Streptophyta > Magnoliopsida > Solanales > Convolvulaceae > Ipomoea > Ipomoea nil. The sequence goes on from NW_017617304.1 coordinate 124,045, forward strand.
GTTGATGGCCAACGACTTCTTCCGCCGCTCAAATCGTCAAAATAGGCGTTGTAATTGACGAAGTCTTTCAGCTGCTTTGTCCATAATTATTCATAATCCCAATTTCCCTTGGTTTTATTATTCTTCGCAATCATTATACCCTGCACCACAGTGCACATAGCATTGTGCGCCCCGCGCCTCCTAAAACGACGTCGTTTTGTTAAGTTGTGTAGAGAGTCGACACAACAGAGTGTATGTGTATTATGTTATATAATTATGTACATTCTGGTATATAATTATGTACATTTTTTTATATAATTATGTACATTTTTTTATACAATTGTATACATTCGAACACGCGATTTTTTTAACAGTTAAAAGTTTATGTGTATTCAGTTATACAATTATGTACATTTTCATATACAATTATGTACATTTTAGTATACAATTATGTACATTTTCAAAACATGAATTTTTTTTTAACAAGTCAACAGTAAACACAAAAAAATAAAATTTTCAAAAAAAAAAAGTACAAAACGATGTCGTTTTGCACCCGGACGCACAATGCAATCTGCGCCCTGGTGGACGATATAAATTGCATATTCTTCGTTGGCCAAAGAAACATATTAAATTAATGGCTCAACAAAATTTAAATAAGATAATGGAATGGGCCATGTATGTTGATTATTCATAATCATAGTGCAGCCCAAATGGGTAATTAATTCCATAAGCTAAGCATTTCATTATTATTGAAGCCCAACATGTACGTTAATTAAATAAACAAGAAATGTTGCAATATAATACTAAAACCAACCAAAATCATATAAATAAATTATGCTTATCAACATTGACATTAACTAAGGGTGTGTTTGGTTCGCACATAGGAATCGGAATCGGAATGGATATCAAATACTTGGTAATGGTAATGGGTTTTAGTGAAAGTATTTAACATGTTTGGTAGTAGAGTGGAATGGGAATGGTTACTAATAGTAGTGCTTGAGAATGAATAAGGGAATGAAACCCTTATTGTATTTGGGTATGGGTTTTTCAATTGATGGGGTATTCGAAATCCATAGTAGTGTTCTAAAAACTTATCAACCAAACAACAACAATCACTTTCATACCCATTCCTATGGGCAAAACCCACCAACCAAACACACCCTAAATCTACTATATATATCTACTATACTAATAAGAGCCCAAGAGAGTTAGGCCTATAATGAGTAGAAAAAATGGCGGTCACAGATTTTAATCAAATGAATGGCTTAGATTGATTAAAAGATTGATAAGATTTAAATTTTACACTAAAATTTCCTAAAGTACCCACACATCGTTACTAATTCCATTAAAATTTTAAGAATTGTCGTTAGTTCACCGTTAACTTACTCATTGATTTCAATAATAAAAAAAAAAAGGTCTTAGGTTCGAACCTCATTCCAATCAAAGTTGGCATAATTAGTACTCTATTTTACTCTTATTAAATTATATAAATAATAATTTAGTAGCTACAACAAAAAATTATAGATATACATTTCTTTAATTTAGAATTATGTGTCCACAGTACCTTTATTCAAAAAAAATTATTCATTATCAATAAATTAAATAAGAGAAATAATTGTATTTTATATTGTCTTTATTTTTCTACAATATAAAAATTCTTTATATTCAAATTTATTAATTGATTATATTCGCTACATTGTCCTTAGAATGTCTTAATTCAGTGAAAAAAAAAATTATTCATTATCAATAAATTAATTAAGAGAAATATTTTCATTAGTTATATTGTCTTTATTTTTCTCAAATGTAAAAATTTTTACATTCAAATTCATCAATTGATTATATTCACTACATTGTCTATTATTATTATTTTTTTTGCACTATTTTTCTAATTAAATATCAAAGTTATAATACAAAATAATGCTATATATTTGTTTACCAAGTATTTTATTAATACCATGAAAAAATTAAAAAAATATATATAATTAATAAAGCCAACCATATTAACTACTTGAGAGATTTTGTGACAAATAGAGTATTCAAATCACACAACAAATTGAAGTGAGAACTACCTTGCAATGTCCTTGTTTGACAATCAGCCGTTAGCGCGCGGATTATATTAGCGGATTTGACCAACGAATTTATTTAATTATTAACATTGGGTAGAAAAAATGACCGCCAAATTATTAAATCAAATGAATGGTTCAAATTGTTCAGGTTTTATTTTTTTAAAAAAAATGTTTCTAATTTATCCTTAATTATATGATTATCCATTTAACTTTTTCGTTAAATACCGTTAATTCACCGTTAGTCTAATTATAATATTAACGTCTAATATAGAATTATAATTACACCATTAATCTAATTCTAGTATTAAAGTCTTAATAGAACTTAACCACAAATCCTAATGTCGAAATCTCCTCAAACAATATTAGTATATATTTTATATTTTATGCCCTAATTTTTATTTGTTCTCCCTTATGTCCCGTATTTGGTTTCAACCATACCTATACAATTATTTTATTGACAATTATAATCAATCTTGACTATATTATCTTGCATTTGTAAACTTAGAATTACCTATTTAACCCGCACGGGCTTAGCTCAATGGTTTAGTGGGCAGTATTTGGGAGAAGAGACCAAGGTTTGAACCTCGGCGGCGGCAGTGCGGGAATTATATCCAAAGTGGGCAGATTCCTTGTTCGCACCGGCATTTGGTCCTGTCTGCTGAACCATTGAGTCACCGTGATTTACAACTTCCTACAATGCTCTGTTGGGTCAGAGTGTGGGGGGCCCTTGGGGTAGGGGACTCAACCTTTGGGAGAAGAATTACCTATTTAAATACGCAAATTCAACATTCAATTATCTATGCATGAACAATTTCAATATAATCTTGCCTTAATATACTTTAAAGTACTTATTTAAAAAAAAAAACATTGGGCATTATCCCAATCGCGCAATGCGCGTAAAAAACTAGTATACTAATAAGAGCCCAAGAGAGTTAGGCCTATAATGGGTAGAAAAAATGTCGGTCAAAATTTTTAATCAAATGAACGGCTCAGATTGATCAGATTTTAATTTTTCCTTAAGATTTCCTAATTTATCCTTAATGAATATGATTATCCGTTAACTTTTCCGTTAAATATTATCTTTTTCGTTAATTTCTGTTAGTTCACCGTTAACTTACTCATTGATTTCAATTAGAAAGGTCTTAGGTTCGAACCCTATCCTAATTAAAATTGACATAATTAGTACTCTATTTTACTCTTTTTAAATTAAATAATAATTTAGTAGCTACAACAAAAAATAATACATATGCATTTCTTTAATTTAGAATTATGTGTCTACAATGTCTTTATTCAAAAAAAATTATTCATTATCAATAAATTAAATAAGAAAAATAATTTCATTAGTTATATTGTCTTTATTTTTATCCAATATAAAAATTCTTTACATTCAAATTCATCAATTGATTATATTCGCTACATTGTCCCTACAATGTCTTTATTAAAAATAAATTATTCATTATCAATAAATTAATTAAGAGAAATAATTTTATTAGTTATATTGTCTTTATTTTTCTCTAATGTAAAAATTTTTTGCATTCAAATTCATCAATTGATTATATTCACTACATTGTCAATTATCTTTTTTGTGCACTATTTTTTTAATTAAATATCAAAGTTATAATACAAAATAATGCTATATATTTATTTACCAAGTATTTTAGTAATACCATGAAAAAATTTAAAAATATATATAATTAATAAAGCCAATCATATTAACTACTTGAGGGATTTGTTGATAATAAAAATATTCAAATCACGCAACAAATTGAAGTGAGAACTATCACGCAATGTCCTTGTTTGACAAACTGCAGTTAGCGGTTAGCGTTAGCAGATTATATTAGCGGATTTGACCAGCGAATTATATCAACGGTTGGTAAAAAAATATTTTTAAAAAATTAGCTGTTTAGATTAATATGTAAAATGACCTAAGGGTATACATATATTTAATAATAATAATAATAATAATAATAATAATAATAATAATAATAATAATAATAATAATGATTGTTTTAAAAAATAAAAAAATATAATTAAGTCAATCATATTAACTACTTGGGGGATTTATTGACAAAAAGAGTATTCAAATCATATAACAAATTGAAGTGAGAAACTATCCCGCAATGTCGTTGTTTGGCAATCAGCAGTTAGCTCTTCAATATTAGCATATATTTAATATTTTATGCCCTAATTTTTATTTGATCTCCCTTATGTCCCGTATTTGATTTCAACCATACCTATACAATTATTTTATTGACAATTATAATCAATCTTGACTATATTATCTTGCATTTGTAAACTTAGAATTACCTATTTAAATACGCAAATTCAACATTCAATTATCTATGTATGAACAATTTCAATATAATTATGCCTTCATATACTTTAAAGTACTTATTTAAAAAAAAAAAAAACATTGGGCATTATCCCAATCGCGCAATGCGCGTAAAAAACTAGTATTATTATAAAACAGTTATTTAACTAATTAATTATTAAACTCTAAAAAGAAATAATTATTAAATAATTATAAATAATTAATACAAAAATATTATAAAGATGTATATAAAATAAGAGTATAAAATATGTCTATCACTAAGTTGGACACAATTTTGAGTATTAGGTTTTTCAACAACACTTAGTCTACTCCGCCTCTATCTACTCTTCACGTAGAGAAAAGATAAGTTGAGATATCTTTTCTTCCAACTAAAAACTTGGCTGAAGCTGGATGAAGACGATGATGCTGATCAAGTTTTCTTTAGATTTGGATGTAGAATATAGAGCTTTTTCTCTTTCTCTCACTAGAACTTATTGAGACAACTTTGTATGCAGATGTATGTATTGTCCCGAGCTCTTCTAGGTTGATGAGAGATGCTATTTATAGAGGAAATTTGTTATGTTGGAAGTGAGAACAAACTTCATATTACCCTATAGTCCAGTAAGTAATATCCTTTGAGGTAACGAATGCATGTGAAGTGTCAGTAATATAGTCGTTGGTCCAAGAGATGTGAAGACAGTTGTTTTGTCTCACGTCACTTCATGGGGATAAGGCTTTCAAGGATAGCATGACTTGGAGATTTGTTCCTAGGACTCCTTTTTCTTTTGAGAGTAGGAAGTGTGCAATCAACATTAGACTGTTCAATACGAGGATGATCAGTTTTCACGAATCCTTAGGAATGGTTCGTGTAAACTCGTGACTAGTCGTCCTTACTTAGTTACCTCGACACTAAATGATTTATCTTTGACCATTTAGTTCTTGAAATCATCAAAAGGTGGATCCTTCCATGATTAAATCACTTGCGACCTTTTGGTCTTCTCTTGATCTTATTGTCTTCAAAAAGTCTTGATTTGTCCTATCATTGGTTGCAAAGAGAAGCTAACTACTATTTTGAGAAGCTAACTACTATTGATTCGATCATTTTGCTAATCTAACTACTCTGAGTTCACAACATAAGTGACTCGGTTTCTAATACAACAAATTGGGGTTTTATAAGAGACTTAATTTGGTATCATCAAAATCTAAATACAAAATGTTCCTAACACGAGACCATTTTTTAAAGTGAAAATATTGTAAGGATATAGAGAAATAGTGAAGGAATTGCAAATTTGATGATGTTGAAGTAAGACTTAATTTTGAAAGTGAGAGATTATTGCATGGATAATGTTAGCCTAACCACTCAACCAACTCACATCTCAAAACATCTCTCACTCATTTGCATATCTTTTCTTGATCTGTAGCTATATATATTAGGGTTTTGAAATCTGTTAGAGTTGTACCAGTTTGTAGGCCAGAGGCAAAATGATCCAAAAAATTTAAAGGCACAATGTCGCATGTGTTATAAAAATAAGAAGAAACAGAAGTACGTAAAACTCACATCTTTATTATGCATGAAATAGCCTTTTATATAGGCATTACAAAACTAACCACATACTAATGAACTGCGCACTAACACCACGTACTAAGAAACTAACTGAGCACTAACAGGAACTAGTAAAACAATGCCAAAATACTAGGACATACATTATTATTTATTTCAATAATATTTAACATTCCCTCCCTTAAACTGAAAAATGTCAAGCTTTCAGTTTAGGTGTGATACTCAGAGACTCATCCAAAGTGCAGATCCCAAGTAGCTTTCGTAGCTTTTGAAATGCAGAGAGCTTGAGTGACTTGGTAAATAAGTCAGCAACCTGATCTTCACTTCTGCAATAAATAAGATTAATAACTCCACCATTTGTGAGGTCTCTCAAGAAGTGGAACCTGACATCTATATGCTTAGTTCTTCCATGCAAAATAGGATTGCTGTTATCACAAAATATTGAAGTAGATCCTATTTGCTTGAAGTGTAGCTCCTCAAGAATATTTCTTAACCATACAGCTTGGCAAGCACATGTAGACGCAGATACATATTCAGCTTCGGTTGTTGACAAAGTGACAATCAGTTGCTTCTTTGAACACCACGAAACTGCTGTTGATCCCATCATGAATACATAGCCTGATGTACTCTTTCTGTCCACAAGATCACCTGCATAATCACTATCGGTAAAGCCGTATAGCACTGGTTTTTCACCTTTTTTATAGAATAAACCATATTCAATGGTTCCTTGCAAGTAACGAAAAATCCTTTTGGTTGCTTGCAAATGTGCTTCTCTTGGGCAATCCATGAACCGACTAATGAGACTTACCGCATGCATTATGTCTGGCCTTGTTGCAGTCGGATACATTAAACTGCCTACGATTTGCTTATAAAGCGTACTGTCCACCTCCTTACCTTCATGAACTAACTTCAAACTTGTCTCCATAGGTGTACTTGCAGAATTGCATCCCTTCATTCCGAACCTTTCTAAAATGTCTTTCACATATTTCTTTTGACAAATAAAAATTCCATTAGCAGTTTGCTTCACTTCAATACCCAAAAAATAATGCATCATTCCAAGGTCAGACATATCAAACTCAAGCATCATGGACTTCTTAAACATTTCAAACATCACACTATCATTTCCAGTATAAACTAAATCATCCACATATAGACACACAATGAGCATCTTCCCCCCTTCACCAACCTTAACAAAAAGTGTGTGCTCATATGGACACTTCTTAAAGCCTTCTTTTAAAAAATAAGTTTCTATACGATTGTACCAAGCTCGTGGAGCTTGTTTCAAACCGTATAAAGCCTTTTTTAATCTATAAACTTTATGCTCATTTCCAGCCTTAATATAACCAGGGGGTTGGTGAACAAATACCTGTTCAACTAAATTACCATGCAAGAAGGCTGATTTCACATCTAACTGGAAAATAGGCCACAAGTTCTGTCCTGCTAGAGATATTAGCAGTCTGACAGTATCAAGTCTTGCTACGGGAGCAAACACTTCTTCATAGTCAACCCCAAATTCTTGTTTGTATCCTTTAGCAACGAGACGGGCCTTATACTTGTCAACATCTCCATTTTCCTTCAACTTTGTCTTATAAACCCATTTAACACCGATTGCTTTCTGCCCTTGTGGAAGCTCAGTCAACTCCCATGTATTATTTTTTTCAATTGACTGCATTTCTTCATCCATGGCTTTCTGCCACTTCATATCTTTCACAGCAGTTTCAAACGTTGTGGGATCACAATCTGAAAATAAAGCAAAATGAGTGAATGCATCTTCAGAATCAATGCCAGTTACTTCATAATCTGACATCCACGCCGGCCTTCTTCTATCACGTTGTGGGCGTGGCGTGGCTCTATAATACTTTCTGATGGTATGTCAGAAGATAGTTCATTTTGTTGATTGTGAGGATCCACTGTAGGCACGTCATCTTCAGTTTCTTCAACAAGTGGCACTGGAACTTGTTGAACAACATTGCCATTCCAAGGCCAGAAACAATCTTCATCAAATACCACGTCACGGCTAATCACAATTTTATTGGTAATAGGATTGTAAAGTCTATAAGCTTTTGATTCATGACTGATACCAAGAAAAATGCATTTTTCTCCCTTGTCATCTAACTTTCGCCTCATTTGCTCTGGAATACGGGCATAGGCAATGCACCCAAAAATTCTAAAATGATCAACATTGGGTTTCCTACCACTCCAAGCTTCCTCGGGTGTCATATTCTGAACAGCAAGTGTGGGACTTCTATTCAAAATATAAATGCTCCAATTGACTGCTTCAGGCCAAAACAATTTTGGAACATTACTCCTCCTCAAAAGACTTCGCACCATATTTAAAATAGTGAGCTTTTTCCGTTCACTTACACCATTCTGTTGAGGTGTGTAAGCTGTTGTAAGCTGCCTTTTAATTCCATGAGCTTTACAGAAAGTATCAAACTCACCAGAATTGTACTCTCCACCACGATCTGTACGCAGGACTTTGATTTGTTTGCCAACTTCATTTTCAACAAGCACTTTAAAATTTTTAAATGCAGTAAAAACCTCTGATTTCTCTTTTAAAAATTGCACCCATGTTTTCCGACTAAAGTCATCAGTGAAGGCAATTAGATATCTCTTACCTCCATTAGACGATGGATTTATTGGTCCGCAAATATCAGAATGAACCAACTCCAACGGCTTACTTGCCCTCCATGACCCTTTTTGTGGAAATTGATTACGATGTTGTTTGCTTAGGACACATTCTTCACAAACACCTGAAGGAACGGTAATTTGAGGAAGACCTTCCACCATATTTTTTTGCTGCAAAACTCTCAAACCGCTAAAATGTAAATGACCATAGCGAAAATGCCATAGCCATGTTGCATCCTTTACTTTTGTTGAGAAGCAAGAATAAGATGTATTATTGAGATAAAGTGGGAACATGCGGTTAGGAGTCATTTTAACTTGAGCAATCAATCCCAACTTTGCATCTTGTATGCGGCATACCCCTTCCTTTATTGAAATCTCATATCCCTTTTCTTGCAGTTGACCCACACTAAGCAAATTAGTCTTTAAGTCAGGAACAAAAAGAACATTAGAGATAATGTGAGTGATGCCTTTGTTTTGAAGAGTAACAATTCCCTTTCCCATTACAGATACTGTAGAATTGTTACCAAACTTCACAGTATTGTGAAAAGTTTCGTCTAACTGGGAAAACATCGTCTTATCCCCACACATGTGATTGCTACATCCGGTATCTAAATACCACATGTGTTGAGTTTCTTCATTCACATGACACGCTAGCAAAAGAGATACCTCCTCTTCTTTTTCTACAAAGTTGGTTTTTTCTTCATCTGGTTTAGTCAGATTGGTTCGGCAATCTGATTGATAGTGGCCAAATTTGTGACAACGATAACACTCAACCTTTGACAAGTCTCTCGGTTTATTGGTTGTTGAGGTATTATGGCCACCTCGCCTTCCTCCTCTTCCTCTACCTCTACCTCTACCTCGTCCTCTATTTCCCCTCGATGATGGATGATTTTCTGTTGAGATCTTCAGTGCTTGTTCTTCATTTTCCCGATGAATAAGTTTCTGCTCATGAATCATTAAAGAACTCTGTAATTCATACAAGGAAAGTTTTTCCACGTCGTTAGCTTCCTCTATGGAGCACACAACAAAATTGAACTTCGGTGTCATGGATCGAAGAATCTTTTCAACAACATCGGAATCCTCTATTTTGCTACCATGATTTCTCATCTTGTTGACAATCGCGGTTGTACGAGAGAGATATTCTATAACAGACTCTCCCGACTTCATGCGGAGTGTTTCGAACTCTGTACGAAGTGCTTGAAGCTGCTGCCTCTTTGTTTTTGTAGAACCTTCATACTTTTTCTGCATGGAGTCCTATATACTCTTTGAAGAATCTTTGCAGAGTATTGTATCCAAGATGGGACGTTCGATGTCCTGAAAAAAGATAATTTTTTGCTTTGCGATCTTTCAGTTTCAACGCCTCCAATTTTGTCCGTTGCTCTTCCGCCGTCCCTGCAGTTGGCTCTGCAACTGCAGTCTCAATAACACACCAAAGTTCCTTCGACCTCAGGAAATTCTCCATTAGCATGCTCCAATGGTCGTAGTAGCCATCAAAACGAGGAATAGCGGGTTAAACAAAATTTTCAGCTGCCATGTCTACCGAAAAGACTCTCTCTCAATATTCACTTCCTCTCACTTAGAGCTACTGCTCATATGAATATTTAACTTCGCTTTGATACCAAATGTTATAAAAATAAGAAGAAGCAGAAGTACGTAAAACTCACATCTTTATTATGCATGAAATAGCCTTTTATATAGGCATTACAAAACTAACCACATACTAATGAACTGCGCACTAACACTACATACTAAGAAACTAACTGAGCACTAACAGGAACTAGTAAAACAATGCCAAAATACTAGGACATACATTATTATTTATTTGAATAATATTTAACAGCATGCGCAAAGTATTGCCTTTTTAGATGGAAAAATATCAAACTTTATAAGGGTACAACAGCTCTCCAAGTGTATTAGATTAGTATGATATATATGATATAGAATTGAAAGGTCTTCACCCCATTAAAATTTATTGTCACAAACCTTAAAAGCATCTCAAAATTCCCTTTGCTTTCAACATTTACTTAATGCTAAGCAATACCAACTCAAAATATCATTTCTAAGAACCAACAGAAATAATGATGTAAAAGAAACGATTTTATTATTCCAATATCATATTTAAATGACCCTTCATGAAGCAGAAAATGATTATGAATTTGATATTCCAATGGGTGGGCTCACAATACTATAGTTCATGTAGAGATTAAATTAGTGAAAAACAACAATTTTGTAATAATGTATTTTGTAATATAGAATTCTATAGTAACTACTTTTTCTCTCTATAATTCACTCTAGGGTTTTTGCAGACCTACTAGGGTTTTCCTAGGTTTTACGACAATTTTTGTTCTAATCCTTCCTGAAAGATGGCCGATGATGTTGTTATGGATGACGAGGTCAACCGACGTGATGAGGGGCTGGCCGAGATGGAAGAAGCGCGAGGTAGGGGTTTAACGGAAGGTGTTGAGATGCGCCGGATGATGGAAGGAATGCATGAGCCACGGCGGACTGCTGATTGGGGGCAAGTAGGGAGGGAATACGGAGTGAATCCTGGATTGCAGCCGACAGCCGAGTTACGGGAAGGTAGTGGTAGGGGGAACGTGGCAAAAGCTTGAGGCGTGAGGGAGGTGTGTTGGCAGGTGAAGTGGGCGGCTTGCATGGGGGTGGCGTGGGCGGTTTAGAAGGGGTTGATATAGGCAGTGTGGGTAGAGGAGGCAGTAGAGGCAGAATGGGGACGGTTCAGCATGGGAGGGGGGATGGGGGGTCTACACGGCAGCAAGGGGTGTTGGGGGTGTGGCGGAGTTGACGGATAGATGGGCGGAGATGGCGTTGATGGAGGAGGAGGGGGCGGTGTTTGTGCCGGAGGGTGGAGATGCGGTGGTAGAGGGTGATGGGGAGGAGGAGGAGGAGACATGGAGGATTGTCGGGCGGTTTTTGACGTAGAAGATGATAAAACTGGACTTTATGCGGCAGGTTCTGGCGTCTGTTTGGCAACCGGTACGTGGAGTACAGGTAACGGAGATTCAAAGGGGTTTGTTCTTATTTGTTTTTTCCATAAGACGGATATGGAATACGTGCTGAATGGGGGACCCTGGGCTTTTGAGAATAATGCTCTTGTGTGTCGAGAGGTGTTGGATGGGGTAAATCCTGTGGATGTAGAGTTGGATATGATTGACATGTGGGTACAGTTGCATGATATGCCAAAAGGGGTACACGTCGCATACAATTCTGGAACAGGCAGGGAATTTTTTGGGCACTTTTGTTAAACATGATGACCGATTTGAGGGGGCGCCATGGCTAACGTTTCACCGTATTCGGGTGTCAATCTCGGTTGATAGGCCACTCAGAAGAAGGATGAGGTTGATGAAGAGAGATGGGACTACAGCATAGGTAAATTTTTGGTATGAACGGCTGCATAAGTTTTGCTACTTTTGTGGTTGTATGGGTCACTTGCATACTTTCTGTATACACGCTAGGGAGGCTGGAATTCCGGTGGAAAGGTACCTGTACGGCCCGGATATGCGAGCTGGTGGATCCCGGAGCGCTCCTAGAGTGGTTGGGGATAGCTGGCTTGTTCCGGTTGGCGGGAAACCACGACCATTGGGAGCCAAGCTACGTGTGGTAGATGGGGGACAAGGAAGTGGGGGTGGCACACCCACGAGTATGTCTAAGGATGAGGTGGTAGTGGCTACGGCAAAGCGACGCAGGCATGGGACGGAGGGGGGAGAAGATAGTGGAAACGATGAGGTAACAATTGCGGTTGGTTCAAAAAACTTGTCCATGGCGGGAGCTGGTGTTCAGCCCCGCCCATCATCATGAGTACTTTGAGCTGGAACTGTCGTGGCTTGGGCAATCCACGCACAGTTCGACAGATTGTGGGCCTAGCGTCCAGTAAGAAGCCGGATTTTGTATTCTTGATGGAGACCAAGGTACCACGGATACATGCAGAACGGATCCGGGTTACGCTTGGGTATGAAGGTTTGTTTTATGTTGATAACGATGGTTTGAGTGGAGGAATGGCGCTTTTATGGAAGAAGAATAATACGGTGAGGCTTTTAAGCTACACGCAGAGTCATATTGATGTGGAAGTAAGCTTGTTTAATAAGTTATGGCGCATAACATGCATCTATGGTATCCCCGAGCGTGGTAGGCGGGAGGAGACATGGGATTTGCTTGGTACTCTGAAGACTAGATCCTTATTGCCCTGGGTGGTGATAGGAGACTTTAATAATCTCCTATATCAGCATGAGAAGAAGGGGGGAAATCCGTATCCTAATAGTCTGTTACGGGGTTTCGGAGATGCTGTGGATGACTGTGGTTTGATTCAAATGCCAATGAGGGGCCACCAATTTACGTGGCAGAAGGGAAAGGGGACGCCGAATTGGATAGAGGAAAGGTTGGACAAGGCCTTAATAACGAATGATTGGGGTCTGCTCAATGAGAATGCATGGTTGGAGAATATTCAAACCCGGGCCTCGGATCACTCGATCCTTTTCCTCAGTATTAATGCGATTTGCATGCCAAGGGGAAGGGGGCCGCGGAGATTCAGGTTTGAAATGGCTTGGTTATTAGATGAGGAGTGCAAAGAAGTTGTAGAAACGGCCTGGCAGGAAGGGAAGACGGAGGGATTGCTGCATTGCCAGCAGTTGTGTGGAGAAAAATTAATGCGGTGGGGGTGACCAGTTTCATAAATTCGGGAAGCGAATTAACCAGCTATAGCAGAGGCAGGATGCCATACGAGATAGACGAGATTTGGTATCGCTAGCTGAGTACCAACAGATTGAGAATTCCCTGAAACGAATCGAGGCCCAGGAGGATGTGTTCTGGAGGCAGCGAGCTAAGCAGCACTGGCTACGCGGGGCTGATACGAATACAAAATTTTATCACAGGTATGCCTCTGCACGTAGGAAAAAGAATTTTATTTCTAGTATTAAATGTAATGCTGGTAACTGGGTGGAGGAGGATGATATGCATGCTGCTATACAAAATTATTTTGACAATATTTTTGCCTCTAGTGGATTGAGTTGTGATGATCCACTTTTTGGGGTCCTAGCCCCACGAGTAACGTTAGAACAGAATGCGATGCTTGACCGCCCTTTTCAAACTAATGAGGTTAAAGAGGCTCTCTTTTCAATGTATCCGGATAAGGCACCGGGTCCGGATGGGTTAAACCCGGGTTTTTACCAGCAGTTTTGGGGATAGTGGGGGAAGATGTATCTGGCTTTATAACGAATGCTCTGAATTCCTGTGTATTCCCCGACGGATTGAATGAAACTAACATTGTTTTGATACCGAAGAAGGAGTTGCCTGAGACAGTTGCAGATTTAAGGCCGATTGCGTTGAGTAATGTCATTTACAGAATTATGGCCAAGATGATAGCAAATAGGATGAAAACACTAATGGGAGGATTAATATCAGAATCCCAGAGTGCTTTTATCCCGGGAAGGCTAATCACTGACAACATTCTAGTAGCAGAGGTGGGGCATTATCTGAATAGAAAGCAATGTGGTAGAGTGGGGTGGAGTGCTTTAAAGTTAGATATGTCAAAAGCCTATGACAGAATGGAGTGGAACTTTCTTGAAAGGATGCTGACTGTTATGGGTTTTAGTGAGAAGTGGATAAAGCTCATTATGTTGTGTGTAAAGACTGTTAATTATACTGTAATGATAAATGGTATAGCAGGGGGCACGTAAAACCAACCAGGGGACTCAGGCAGGGAAACCCTCTCTCTCCGTATTTATTTATTATTTGTGCAGAGGCTCTCTCGATGGTATTACAGTATGAACAGTTGGCAGGCTCAATACATGGGTGCAGAGTTGCAAGGGGGGCGCCACCTGTATCGCACCTATTTTTTGCAATATCCAGGAGGCGGGAGTTATAAGGCAGTGCCTTGCAAGGTATGAGAAATTGTCAGGCCAGGTGGTGAATTATAATAAATCAAATATATGTTTTAGCAGAAATACCGAGGAGGCTGACAGGGTGCAGATAGCGGATTGTCTGGGGTGGTGCAAGCACCCAATTTTGGAAAATATTTGGGCCTACCTTCCTTTGTTGGGAGAAATAAGAGAGCTGTTTTTTCATATGTGGAGGAAAAGATCAGGCAACGAATTGGTTCGTGGAGTAAAAAGTTACTTTCTCAGGCTGGTAAGGAAGTGTTATTGAAAAGTGTAGCGCAATCTATGCCTACCTATTCGATGAGTGTTTTTTTGTTACCTGAGACAGTTTGTCAGTCAATTGAGTGAACTATGAACAAATATTGGTAGGGGAATGGAAGAGAAAGGGGTATACATTGGAAGGCATGCGACAGGTTGTGCATACCAAAGAAGTATGGTGGTATGGGTTTTAAAGAACTAAGGGCTTTTAATCTAGCGATGCTGGGTAAACAGGCATGGCGTTTTTTGACGGACCCAGGATCACTCGTGGCTAAAATTTATAAGGCAAGGTATTATCCCACAACCAGTTTTACAGATGCAACTATTGGTAATTGCCCAAGTTACTGTTGGAGAAGTATAATGGCAGCTCATGCAATGGTAGTCTCAGGGGTGCGAAGGAGAATTGGGAATGGGCAGACAACTTTAATATGGGGACATCCGTGGTTACGAGATAATCCTAGCCGGTTGATTCAAACAGAAATGTCACAGCAATTGAGAGAGGCACGAGTTGCAGGATTAATTGATTTACAGACTCATACCTGGGATCCACATATCTTGTCTGACTTATTTATTCCTGAAGATGTGGAGCGAATAAATATGATCCCTGTGAGTCCTGAGTATGAAGACTCATGGTATTGGATGAGTGACCCCAAGGGGACATATACAGTAAAGAATGCCTATAGGCATATTGTGGGTGATTATGAGAATAATCCGGCAAATTTTGATAAATGAGTTGCAATGTGGAAAATAAAAGTCCCCCCAAGTGGAAAACTTTCTTGTGGAGAGCCATATGTGACATTCTGCCAACAACCCTTAACTTGATATTTAAAAGGGTGGAGGTGGACCCAACATGCCCAATGTGTGGTTTAGATCATGAAGATGTGATGCATGCTTTAGTACTCTGTGAATATTCTAGACTTGTTTGGAATATAACACAATTGCCTATTACTAATATTATTGCAGACTCTTTTACAACATGGCTAAAAGGGGCTATGGCGGTCTTAACGGAGGAGCAGACCCAGTTAATGGTAGCAATATTATATTATATTTGGAGAACCCGGAATTCAGCTGTCTGGAAGGGATCAATGATGCGGCCTGCCCAATTAGCCAGAGCAGCCACCGTAGCACTACAGGCATACGGCGCTGCCCATGTCCGCCGAACCGAGCTGGCAGCGGCATTGGACCACGTGAACGGTACAAGGGAGGGCGGACTAAGGTGTTATGTAGACGCGGGTTTCCGGCACGACACGGGCGAGGCTACGTACGGCATGATAATAATAGCGCCAGATGGATCTTTTGTGGCAGCAAGGAATGTCAATTTACCGATTTGTTTTTCACCACTTATGGCGGAGGCCCAGGCATACAAGGAAGCACTATCCTGGCTACTTGAACGAAACAACACATCAGTAAGTTTACTCACGGATTGTATGGAATTGGCTACGATTATCCGACACCATCACACGCCGATCCATTCGTACGTTGGGGTCACGATTGACCAGTGCAGAACATTTATGTCTTTATTTAATCGTATTACTTTGGATTACATCTCTAGACAGGTTAATTTACATGCGCATACTTTAGCTACGTTAGCATTTACACAGGATCAAGCTATGTACTGGGATAGCGCTATGTACTGGGATGCTATCCCACCTGACGCTATTTAGGCTTTGATTCATTAATACAATCGCAAGATTGACCTTCAAAAAGTAATAATGTATTTGTTCCATGTACAATATTATCACACAAAAACAATTACTGGCAAATGAGTTTATTCACCCATGTTGAAAATTTTTCATGATTAATATACATGTTCTTATGTTTACCAAACCAATTACATGTTCTTATGATTACCAAATCAATTATTCGACCAACTTGACTCAGATTACTATTAAAAACTATTTTTCACCCATACATGGGTGTTGCATGCATGATGGACATACAAAGCAAAGGAAGTGGTACATGAAAATATATTTCTCTTAGGCTAACTTTATCCTTAACTTTAAAAAATAAATCATACATCCACATCATCAAATTTATAATTTTTCACTATTTCTCTACACCTTTACAACACTTTCTCACTTTCAAAAACGATCACACTTTTCATATCTCATATTCACATTACAATAAAATAACAAAATAAAAAGAAGGTACAAAAAGGTTACCACATACTACCATGCGACAACTTTTTTTTTTTTACTTTGCAAACTTGTAATATACACAAGTAACAACAATTTTTTTTTTAAAGAAAGTATTTTTCACTTGCATAGACACATTATTTTGCAAGCCTCATCCTTTTAAGAGTAAGATTAACCTTATTTCAGTCTTAACACGTTGACAAATAATCCTCTTAATTCACCTGATGATTGAATTTGTCATGCAACTAAATTTAATTGTTAATCTAAAAAAAAAAAACAAACAAAAACAAAAACAAAAACAAAAAATCTAAAAAAAAATTATCTAGTTATCCTATTGCTTGTGTAAAAGATTGAAAATAAACCATGTTCATGCTTTGAAGACTATTCGATGCCATCCTCTTTAATCATTGCTCTTACAAAAAAAAAAAAAAAAAAAAAAAAAACCACATATCCAACCACCCATCTCTTCCTTTCAATTCAAATCCAGGCAAATAAAAACTGTTATAATATAAGATTAGGTCATGATCACTCAACTGAGCTATAATGCACATGGGCCAAACCACACTAAAAGATAGAATCCAACTAATTAACTAGTCTAACCCGTGACGTTATAAACTCATATATTCTCTCTTATTTTATAGGTGTGGAACTCTCAACACAAACAAATCAAAACAACAATTTGCACCTCCAGAAAGTTACTTCCTGTGTCATTTCAAAAACAGATGGGGTGGCTACATATAATTTCCACTATTTGTTCGGCAAAAAAAGGGGGAAGATACAATCATAATTTTCCAGTAAAGCTTATATGATAGCTGCCACAAAATACAAAGTCATCAAATAATGAGAGAATTTCTTGTATTCTATCAGACTAAAGAATTGATCTGTCAGTCTAAACCGTGGCGTGATTCATTACAAATCTAGAGCTTCTTCTTTTCTAGACTTGCCGCAGCACGCCTTTGTCGGTGCTTCCACGCTGGCATCTTCCCCGGGAAGGCCCACCTCAACAATCGTTCCCACGAGTAGCAAAACAGGAACATGAGAACTGCCCATAGCAACAACTTATCTCTCAATCCGGTTGGCAACGGGACTAACTTCAACCAGTCATTCAAGTTCCTGAATAAATCAGAGGTGATAACAGTGAAAAAACAAACAGCACCCAACAGGGAGTAAAGAAATGGTTTGTTTTCTGATATGCTCTGGTTGAAAGGACGGCCCATGTAGTTCACCGCAAAGGTAGCCACCTGCAGCATCATGCTCACCATGTATGAAACTGTATTCACAAGGTTCGGATGAAAATCGGAGTCTGGCTCGATACATTCATCTGGCATGTATTTGTTGGCTTCATTGACGGAAGAAATCAAGAAAAAGAGGTGAATGGCAAATTGCCCTAGAAGAGAGAGAAAAACATAGGCGCAGAAGATATTTGGATGAGGGCGCTCAGCTGAAAGGTTTTGAATTGGGCGAGCATGCGAAATGAATAGAAAGAAGGCAGCAGTAAATACCCCACTGATTGTAGCCTGGACGTCACCAAGTTTGACACCATCCAAGTACATCACACTCAATACATAGGCAGTCGCAAGGCAGTTAAGTCCAAGTATTTTAAACATCTGGAGGGTGGTTACTAGGGTACTGCGACCTTGACGGATGATGTCTGTGGTAGGGGCTACTGAAGCATGCTTTGCAGTGAATGGTGATGCCATTGAGGCATCCCCAAGTTTAACAATAGGGGCTTGACCATCACCGCCCTCATTTAGCTCATCCATCAGTTTCTTCAACTTCTCCCGTTGCATCTCTGCCGGTGTAAGATGGCGGTTAGCAGCTTGGCTACTGGTGGATTCTGACCTTGAACTACCTCTACTATTCACACTACCATCTCCATTCTCTATTGCAGGCTTGAGTTTCTTTGACTTGGGATTTTTTGGGGTTTCATTTTTAGATGGTGCAGATTTCTCACCCTTAGAGGGCGGAATTGCATTCAACAAAGCTACTCCAACATGTGCCTGAAGGAAAAGAATTACATTAAAATAATACCCTGACCAACCACTTTCAGCAACCTAGCTAAAAAATGTAAAGGCACAGGTTTTGCAATCATGCTACTTCAATTCTCCTCAGTATAAGCAAAGGCAATTTTTTTTGTTATTGTTAATGGGGACAACTTGGTCAATTCACGGCAATCTGCAACAATTCACCTCTTGAAATTCACAAATAACAATCTAGAACATTGAACCATGATATACCTGCTTCAAAGCACCAACATCGTTAGTTCCATCACCACACATCAATGCTATCCTTCCCACAGACTTAAATGTGGTCATAATAAGTTCCTTTTGCTCAGGGGCAACCCTTGCAAATACCTGGAAAACAGAAGACCCTTTTTACAAACTAAAATAAAAAGAGATCAAGCAAGAGAGAGAGAGACAAGCGTGTTTTATTCAGCACAACCTTGACATATGGAATTACTTTAAGTGTAGCTGATGTCTGCTGCAACATCTCAACACATTCACCTCCAATACAAAGATCATAAGTTTCTGAAAGAGCTTCTACTTCATTCTCACTATTAAATCAATATAAAGAAGAAAGTCAGAATATGAATAGAAATTTAAAAAGAATAAAACCATTCAGAGTGTTTATGTACATAGACATAAGTCTTCCATTTTTTTAACTCCTAGTAAAACCAGAACAAAAGGTGTGGACTGTAGAACAGACAACACTATGGAAACATGGAAAAATTCCAGTCATAGAGCCCACAATATGAGAAGAAATATAACTGTCAGAAACTACTAAAGCAGGGCAAACATGCAAATATTAGAAATGGTCTTTAAATACAGTTATATGTACCTGTAACTGACTATGTCAGTCTCATCAGGCGAAACCCAGTCATATTTTTCACTGTTCTTTGCACGGTTAAGAATCATTGCTGGTTTGGAAATGATGTGAACTTGACTAGCTACATGGCAAGCTGTCAAAGCTTGATCACCAGTAATCATAACCTAAAAATAACATGGAAATGAGTATTTTATCAAACCCTAAAATTATGTGGAGATGAGTACTCAAATTACAGTGTTACACAGAGATCTGAGATATCTACATACCAAATCATGTGATGATTTTTTTAACTCAGACAATACAGTAGCTGAATCTACTCTGATGGGGCAATTAAATACCTGAATTTTATTAGAAGAAGATTGAAATAAACAAATAAATAATAAAGATACCAGATGAATTATATAATACATAAAATGAGATGGAGTTACCGCAAAGCCAGCAAAAGTAAGGCCACTTTCCACAATGTCTCTTTCCAGGCTTCTGGCTTCACTAACCTTCAACAAGTTGTAAAATATAACAGACATCTTAGAAAGATAAAGAATGCAAGGGGAAAAAATGAAAAAGCAATAAGGAGGGGAAAAGGTACATATGTACAACATTAAAGAAAAATGGCGCAAAGACACAAATGACTTAAATACTTTCAGTCCCCAATAAAACAAACCATGCATAAGGGACCACCACAATGCAGAAGGCTAAGATCTTGAGCTCAGAAAACGACATAGTATTAGTACCAGAGGATCTTGAAATGCCAAAGATCATAACGAGAGTTTTGCCATACTTTTATCCAATGATCATGCATAAGGGATCACTTCAATGCAGAAGGCCAAGATCTTAAAAGCTTAAAAGCCAAATAGGATCAGAGGATCTTGAAATGCCAAAGATCATAACAAGAGTTTTGCCATACTTTTATCCAATGATCTGCCTACTTCCCTCAAATAAACCTAAAAATGTTTGGCTTTTGAATACTGTAATCTACTATAAAATGTAAGCACAATTTTTCTAGGATCTACAGTTCACATGCTTCTAAGACAGATAATGGTAAATGGTAAATGAAAATAATAGATTTCCTGATAAAGGAGTCTTACTGTCATCTCCGGAAGAGGTTTAAAAGCCAGGGCCAACACTCGTGATCCTTGACGGGTGTATTTCTTGTACGTAGGGACATAGAAATGTGGAACATCAACAAGTCTATCCTGAATTGTTTCTGGTGCACCCTGAAAATTAATTGGAAACAACTTATAAGGGTGGCTCTGAAATGATCAGCTGCTCACCCTTCAAGGTTAGATGATGGGAAAATCACACTCATGCAACAGGCAAAAGGTTTCTCCAGCTTCTTTTTTTTTTTCCGACCGAGTGGGTGTTTGGGGTGGATATATTCAAGCTACTTGTACATGGCAAGAATGGTAATTACTTTTTGCATTTTTAGGAAAAGTATTTCAACATTCAAATGCACAAGTAACAACAAAGAAGTCTTTTATGTGCAGACTAAGAAATTGATGTATAGGATGGTTAAACATAAAACATGTTTGTAACTAATCTGCTAAGAGTGTAATAAAAGTACTAGAATGGTTAAACATAAAACCATGTTTGTAACTAATCTGCTAAGAGTGTAATAAAAATACTGGACAAGATCAAGCTAGCAAACAAGCAACTTACATAAATAATGGACAAGAGCACGCTAGCAGACAAGCAACTTACATAATGCTATGAAGTCAATTTTATATTAGAGTAATTTCATAAAATATGAAATATCCATGATTCTCTACTTCTAAAGGATTCCTTATGACACACACACACACAAAAAAAAAAAAAAAAAAAAAAAAAAAAAAAAAAAAAAAAAAAAAAACCTCCCTCTGTCCAACTTAATTTGTCTTCTTTACCCTTTTAGTTCATCTTAAAATAATGTCCACTTCCCTAATTTACATACCACTACCACTGACTTTTTTACTTACAAATTTACCCTTTACTCCTCTTAACTTTTCTAGGTCAGTCCTAATACATTTCCTTTTAGAAAGTACATGTGACAAATCTCTAATAATTAATTAGATAGTAGTTATCAACAAATTTATGTTATTCTACTCCAATTCAACTATAGAGCACTGTCTAAAAGCCCATGCCAACTCCCTAAAATTTTTTAAGAATATATATAAAAATCTCTATGTGCAAACCTTTACAAAGGCAAAAAATTGCTCCTGCATCCGAACAACCACTGCCATTCTCTTCAAGTGAGATGCAAAATGGTGCCTATGCACAATTTGAACAGCATCACCTCCACCCCTGCAGGAGTAGACAATAATTCACAACATATGAGAAGAAAGAGTATTGTGTTCAAAGTGCTATTTTCAAATAAGAAATGGAAGCCAATCGAGATAAAGAAATCAAAGAAATGCTCAACAGAAATGGAAAAAATTTCAAAATTATTTCAAATGGATTTTAACCATGAGGTGTAGAAATTAATATGAAAATTAGTATGTACCAAAAAAAAAAGAAAAAAAAACTTAACATTGATAAAAATCGTTGCAATTTAGATACCTCTAGCCAGATAGTTCTTATCGTTGATAAAAACCCACATACATTCCTAGATAAATGTATGCTTGTATTTTGCACAATGGCGTGCCACAATCATTTAAAAAAAAAAGATTTAGTTGACCTATATACTCTTGGAAGACAATACCAACATACATACAGATAGATATCCATAGAGGAGATACAAGAAAGAAAGAGATGAAACAAGATAAAATTAGGAAAAAGCTTGATTAATCCAACACTCTTGTAAAAATGACAATTCAATGGTATGCTTACTTTTTTGGCATGGCTTTTTCATCTGATTTGTATGACCAATCAATCCCCTTAAGTGCAGCCTTCTCCAGAGGATCACCAACCTACATTACCCAAAAAAGGGATAAAATTGGCCGTAGAACATAGAGAAAAACACACAAGATTGCCCCCAACAGCTGAAACTACCAGAAAAACACACGGCAACTTCCCTATAATGGTCTTCAATGTGGCCGTTCAAGCAAGAGATGCAGGCAAGAAGCAATAAAAATTTGCTTATTATTTGGTGATTCATTATATGTGATGGTATAAAAATACCAGTAGAAGTCGGCTAACTTGCAAATTCAGGTTCTTCAAAGGCAGCCAACTTTTCTCCATTCTATAGGCATGGATTTTATTTTAGCAGGCCAAAAACTAGAACTAGAGACTTCAAAAATGTAGTGAATTGCAGATTATCAATAGGAACCGATAGTACTTCATAAAAACTCAAAATAAAAGAATTGATACCATGCACATCACTGAGGATGTAGCCTAAGTTGGAGAACACACACGCTCAGACTAGATTCTATGCTACAGGAACCTATGCCCTTGGTCAACAACATAGTTATCACGGCGCCCTGTTAAGTCGCGGCACCCCCCGACCGCCTTGTCGCTTAGCCGACTAGGCAACCGCCCAGGCGACAGGTTAAGAAGTAAATATAAATATATATATATATATATATATATATATATATATATATATATATATATATTGTTGGAAATATCTCCTTGAGCAGCCACTCCTCAGCCTCATTAAGGCAGTTTCTCCTTGAGAAGAGGAGTAGTTGTCTTGGGCAGACTGTTCCATTTATTTTCTCTTTCATTTATTATGTTTGTTCCCTATGCTCTTTCTTTTGCCTATATATTGTGTTGTAATCTGATGTTCTAAGTATGAATGTAAGAAATAGAAAGTACTTTCAGTTCTTCTTCAAGCCTTTCAACATGGTATCAGAGCCACCTTTTTGGGGCCTGAAAATTTCTCCTGTTTCCAACCGATGAACACTGTTCATCTGTCCATCTTGACGATCTGGTGCAGCAAACCTCTGAAGGAAGCGCCGGCAACTCTGGCCCTCTTTTCCGACCAGCAGAAACCTCCACACGCGCTTCCACGCGCCGCCTCCCTAACTGCCCTCCGACGCCACGCGCCGGCGCGTGACATCATCTCCGGCGACCTTTTCCGGCCAAAATTTCCAGATCTTCTTATCTTCTTGCTGCGACCCTACCCTGAGTTTTTCTCATTTTTCTGACCACTAT
Source organism: Ipomoea nil (assembly GCF_001879475.1). Classification (NCBI taxonomy): domain Eukaryota; kingdom Viridiplantae; phylum Streptophyta; class Magnoliopsida; order Solanales; family Convolvulaceae; genus Ipomoea; species Ipomoea nil. Next base: position 147,768 of record NW_017617304.1, read on the forward strand.
GGCAGGTGAAGAAATTATTAACCGTGTCCAGAATACTCCTCTCCTAGTTCAAACTAAAGTATATGTTCCAAATCTCTCTGGGAGTTCAACTATCACTACTGAAAAACTTTTTGGGTTCCAAAATTATGAAGATTGGGCATCAGCTGTGGAGCTATGGTTTATGGGTCAAGGGGTGGTTGATCACCTCACTACCACAGCTGAAGAAATTTATAATGAAAGGAATATTTGGGAGAGAGTTGATGCCCAATTATGCAGTTTATTATGGCAGTCCCTTGTTCCTGATTTAATCCCCATGTTTAGACCTTTCAAACCTGTTTTTCAGTGTGGAAACAAGCTCAATCTCTTTATACCAATGACATCTCTCGCTTTTACTTCATTGTAAGTGAGATATTAAACATTAAGAAATCAGAAATATCCATGGAAAAATTTCTGGGGAAAATCCAAGGACTCATGGCTGAATTCAATAAACTCATGCCTATTGGAGGATCACCCGAAGAGCAACTTACTCAACGTGACAAGTTCTTTGTCGTTCTTACTCTTGCCAAGCTTGAACCAGAATTTGAGCAAGTCCGAAACAGTATACTCGGTGATGGAGTTGTGCCAAACACCAAAGAAATGTTCAAAAGACTTCTTCAAGTCTCTTCTATTCATAATGGAAATACATCATCATCAACCATTACTGATCATTCTGCTCTTACTACTCTAAGTCATCATGGTCACAATAGAGGAAGAGGTCGAGGTAGCAGCCGTGGTGGCCGAGGTGGAAGACGGAATTCTACTACTCGTTTTTGTGATTTCTGCAACAAACAAGGGCACACTCGCGAAGCTTGCTGGAAACTTCATGGAAAACCAACTGTGGTTAACATAGTTCAATCTGGAGATTCAAATATTGAGGACTCAAATACACAAGTTATCTCAAAGGCTGAGTATGCAGAATTCTTGCAATTAAAGGCTGCCAAGACAACCATTTCTCCTGACATCTCCCATACTGCTCTTGCTTCACAATCAAACTCAGTTTGGGTTTTAAACTCTGGAGCCACCGATCACATATCTGGTAATCCCTCCTTTTTCTCCCAAATTGATTTCTCAGATTCTCTCCCATCTGTTACCTTTGGTGATGGATCAAAGGGAAAAGCTAGAGGAATTGGAAGAGTCACTATACATTCCTTCTCTTTAGACCATGTGCTTTACATTCCCGGTTGCCCTTTTAACTTGATTTCAATTCATTAGCTTACTCATTCTCTTAACTGCTTGGTTACCTTTTCCTCTGATTCTGTGGTTATTCAGGACCGACAGACGAGGGAGACGATTGGTACGGGGCATGAATCACGAGGACTCTACCATCTTCTATGTTCCACCAAGACCAACACAGCTTGCATGGCTACTCTTTCACCCCTCCTCAACCATTGTCGTCTAGGGCACCCAAACATCAATAAATTAAAACAACTTGTTCCCAGTTTGTCCAATTTAAAAGAAATACAATGTGAGTCATGTCAACTTGGGAAGCACTCAAGATCCTCATATCCTAGTAGAGTAAATAGGAGGACTAATACACCATTTTCTTTAGTTCACTCCGATGTTTGGGACCATGTCGTGTTCCAACCACCTTGGGGTTCTCATATTTTGTTGTCTTCATTGATGATTTTTCTCGATGTAGTTGGGTCTTCTTAATGAAAAATCGTTTTGAACTTTTTGATGTATTCCAAAAATTCTATAATGAAATCAGAAATCAATTTGGAGTTTCTCTCAAAGTCCTTCGCAGTGATAATACCAAAGAATATTTTTCAGACTCTTTCACTTCATTCTTTTCCTCACATGGAATACTCCATGAATCTTCCTGTGCTAGAACTCCTCAACAAAATGGTATTGCTGAACGGAAAATTCGTCATCTTGTTGACACAGCCCGCACTTTGCTCATTCACCACAAGGTTCCTAAGAAATTTTGGGGGGATGCTATACTTCATTCTTGTTATCTCATAAATCGAATGCCTTCCTCGGTCTTGCAAGGGAAAATTCCTCTTAATCTTTTACTCCCACAGGAACCTCTCTACATACAAGCTTCCATTACGGGTTTTTGGGTGTACCTACTTCGTCCATGATTCCTCACCAGGACGAGACAAACTTGATGCCAAGGCAATAAAATGTGTGTTCATTGGGTACTCTCGCCTCCAGAAAGGTTTTAGGTGTTATTGTCCTAAAACACACCGTTTCTATATCTCCTTTGATGTCACATTCTTTGAAACTACCCCATTTTTCCTTTCCACTTCAGTTGAAGAATCTGACTTCTTAGGAAAACCACTTGAAGCCACAGAAATTCTCCATGTCCCTACTTTCACAGAGCATGTGTCTCCTGATATTCCTGAAAGAACTACACCAATGCCAACCACTCAAGAAAGACATAGTTCACCATTTTTGTACACCTACCAGCAGCGCAATCGTCAAGGTTCCCAAGAGGATGAATGTTTGGCTAATTCATGTCCCACACCAGCGTTGCCCACTGACACGGTCCAAAATACCACAACAAACTCTCCCATTGCCAGTCGAGTAGGTAAGCGATCCACTCGAAATCCTTATCCTATTTATAACTTCCTTACACAAAAACGATTGTCTCCGTCATATTGTGCTTTCATTACCAGTTTATCTACTGTGTCTATTCCCAAAAGTGTCAAAGAAGCATTAACTCATCCAGGATGGAAGCAAGCAATGATTGATGAAATGGAAGCACTCCACTCATCCGAAACTTGGGAGTTAGTTCCTTTGCCTCCTGGAAAAACTGTGGTTGGTTGTAGATGGGTATATAATGTGAAGGTTGGCCCAGATGGACAAGTTGATAGGCTTAAAGCCAGACTAGTGGCTAAAGGGTACACACAAGTTTTCGGCATTGACTACACAGACACCTTTTCACCGGTTGCTAAGATCACATCCATTCGTCTCTTCCTCTCAATGGCAGCCAATCGTCACTGGACCTTGTATCAGTTGGATATCAAAAATGCCTTCTTACATGGGGACTTGAAAGAAGAAGTATATATGGAGCAGCCCCCTGGCTTTGTGGCTAGGACTGGAACTAATCTTGTTTGTCGCCTCAAACGCTCTCTCTATGGACTGAAGCAATCTCCACGTGCCTGGTTTGGAAGATTTAGTGATGTGATCCAACAATTTGGCATGATTCAAAGTAAAGCTGATCATTCTGTTTTCTATAGACATCTATTTGGAAAAGGCATATATTTAGTGGTTTATGTTGATGATATTGTGATCACAGGGGATGATATGGAAGGAATAAACGAATTAAAGAAACATTTGTTTCAACACTTTGAAACAAAGGATCTTGGAAAATTGAAGTATTTCCTTGGTATTGAAGTTGCTCAATCCAAACAAGGTATCTACATGTCACAACGGAAATATGCTTTGGATATTCTTGAAGAAACAAGCATGACAAATAGCAAGCCAGTTGATACACCCATGGATCCGAATGCCAAACTTCTTCCCGGACAGGGGGAGCCTTTATCCGATCCAAGCAAATATCGAAGATTAGTTGGCAAGCTATTATATTTGACTATCACTCGTCCAGATATTTCCTTTTCTGTGAGTGTTGTTAGCCAGTTTCTACAAGAGCCATGTCAAAGTCATTGGGATGCAGCTATCAGAATTTTAAGATATGTGAAAAGATCTCCAGGTACAGGATTACTCTACAAAGATCACGGACATACAGAAATTGTTGGTTACAGAGATGCAGATTGGGCAGGATGTCCTTGGGATAGGAGATCAACATCTGGATACTGTATTCTATTTGGAGGTAATCTGATTTCTTGGAAAAGTAAGAAACAAGATGTGGTTGCACAATCAAGCGCAGAAGCAGAATACCGAGCAATGGCACTAGGGACTTGTGAACTAATTTGGGTGAAGCAACTCCTCACAGAACTCAATTTTTGCAAATTCGGTCCTATGAAATTAATATGTGATAATGAGGCAGCTTTACACATTGCATCCAATCCTGTCTACCATGAAAGGACCAAACATATTGAGGTTGATTGCCACTTTATACGGGAGAAGGTTGCATCCGGAGACATTGTCACCACATTTGTTGGGTCAAATGATCAACTTGCCGATATCCTCACTAAATCTCTTCGTGGACCTAGAATTGATTTCATTTGTAGCAAGCTAGGAGCTTTTGATTTGTATGCTCCAGCTTGAGAGGGAGTGTTGGAAATATCTCCTTGAGCAGCCACTCCTCAGCCTCATTAAGGCAGTTTCTCCTTGAGAAGAGAAGTAGTTGTCTTGGGCAGACTGTTCCATTTATTTTGTCTCTTTCATTTATTATGTCTGTTCCCTATGCTCTTTCTTTTGCCTATATATTGTGTTGTAATCTGATGTTCTAAGTATGAATGTAAGAAATAGAAAGTACTTTCAGTTCTTCTTCAAGCCTTACAACATATATATATATATATATATATATATATATATATATATCTTCTTCAAGCCTTACAACATATATATATATATATATATATATATATATATATATATATATATATTCTAAACAATTAAACATATTCAAGTATTCAACATACATCAAGTCACCAACTACTCCAACTACATAACACACAAGTAGAATAATCAATAATATCCACCAACATCCAAGTTAAAACTCTCAAAGATCCATCAAAAAGTCATCCATATTCCCTTGCCCCTCATTGTCATCATCATTATCTTCATTTCCTCCCTCTTGGTCATCATCATATTGAACATCATCATCATCTTCAATTTCTTCATCATCATTTGGAAAAGGATCTTCTTCTTCATTTTGTTCTTCCCCATCTATCCTAGAACTATAAGTATTGTGGCATCGTGAATAGCTCAAGATTGGTGCACTCGAATGTTCCCCCACGTGAGCTCTCGTAGGAAGATTACGGCCATCAAGGTTGTTTGATGCACCAATTACTTCATCAACAAGCCGCCATGAAAGATCTCCCCTGGGATGAACATCATCACTAGATCCACTACCATCAACCCATTCATTGTTCCATTGGAACTCTTCTAAGACCAATGGATTAAAGTTGGACATTCTTCCCGCATCTTTATAAACCTATTTGCAATTTTACGGTTGTATTGAACATAGACCAAGTCGTTCAATCTCTTGTGCTCTAAGCGGTTTCTTTTTTTTTTTTTATGGATCTAAAAAAGTAAAAGTAGAAAAATAAACAAGTTTAAAATTTATGTATACTCGGAAAAATTATACTTACTATAATACTATTTACTAATTAGAAAAATTATACTTACAAACTCAAATGTGCTCCAATTGCGCTCACAACCAGAAGATGAACAACATAGGCTTGTGATGCGCATTGCAAGTGATTAAAGCTCAATACTAAGTCCACTAAAAGCATTCCACCAATCAACTACAAAAACAAGTTTAAGATTTATCATATTAAGTATACTTTGTAGTTACTTAGTATTACTTACGAGTAGTCTTTGATTTTTGTTGTTTGACGACTAATTGCATCCCAAAGTCTTCTCTCATGTTGTCATAATTATCAGCTTCATTGCTAATCTTCATTTGCAATTCATCATCGGTAATCACCTTCAGAAGTATTGCATTGAACATGGCTCGTTGCTCACGAGCATATACACCATCCTTCGCCTTAAGATCAAAATATTTAGAAGGATTTAAAAACAATGCTGTTCCATATAACTTCACTCCCATTTGATCTTCCCATCTCCCCTCAACAATAGTCATCAACTTTGCCAACAACTTTGGCTTGCTTGCAAATGTTTCATTGAGTTTTTTCTTAGAAGCCAACATAGCCATAGAAAGATCGGGCATAGCCGGAGTTATATCACCATCAACGATCCTCAATACAATCAAAAAGGGATGTGATTCCTTCAAGCAATCCTCAACAGCAATCCAAAATCTAGATGAAAGCACAACGTCACACACCCTTTTACCTGCATCTGTGTTGGCTAATTTAGAGCTAATCCAAACCTCACTAGCAAATAAATTCCTCAAAGCATTCTTGTGCTTGTACAAACTTTGAAATGTGAGAAATGCTGTGGTGAATCGAGTAGCTCCCGCTCTCACAAGATCTTTCCCACCTGTTTGCTCTATAAGAATTCAGTCGTGTCTATAAATAAAAGTGGTAATATTTCTACCAGTTGCAATCTTGAGCTTAAACTCCGCCAACTTTTCAACGTCCTCTAGCATGAGGTCAAGACAATGTGCTGCACAAGGAGTCCAAAATAATGTAGGAATCCTCCCCTCCAAAAGTCTGTCGGTCGCCTTATAATTAGCTCCATTGTTGGTCACTATTTGAATAACATTCTCTTTGCAAATTTCTTCAACTTTTTTCTCCAACAATGCAGGTAACATTGTTGCACCTGTGACTCACTCGATGCATCAACCGACTCCAAGAAGAAAGTCCCCTCGGGACTATTGGCAAGGAAGTTAATTAAGTGTCTACCTCTCCTCTCAGTCCACCAATTTGACATGAGTGTGCACCCGTATTACTTCCAAACAAGCTTGTGTTTTTCTTTCAACTTGTCAGTCTCTTTTCTTGCATTCTCAAGGAGAGGTACCTGTAACTCATGAAAGCTAGGAGGCTTCAATCCCAGTCCCATTTGTCCAATTGATTCAATCATGATTTCAAAACGCCTTGAATTTGACGCATTGAACGGTATGCCATTCTCATAAAAGAAATTTGTTATATGCATCAATGTCCTCTCTCATTCTTCCTTATGCTTTGTACAAGCTTCAAGTCTTCTTTGAGTAGCTTCGAATGTCTCTCATCAACAACTTTTCAGGAGTCTTTCTAAGAAGTGTTGCAACTGATTGATTTTGTTTTCTCACTCTTTGTTGCGGTTCTGCAAATCTTAAAGTGGATTGTTTTCTTTTACTCGCCGTCTTGGAATGATGATGTGCAAGAATTGGCATCCGGGACGGCTAGTAAAAGAAAACAATCCATTTTGAGATTTGCAGAACCGCAACCGAGAGTAGGAAAACAAACTCAATTAGTTGAAGCACTACTTAGAAAGAGTCCCGAAGAAGTAGTTGATGAGAGGCATTCCAAGGGTCCTATTCAAAGAACACTTGAGGCGTGTACGAAGAGTAAGGAAGAAACAAAGAGGGCAATAATGCATATAGCAAAAACTTTTTATGAGAATGACATACCATTTAATGCGGCTAATTCAAGAAGTTTTATAATGGTTGAATCGATTAAACAATGGGAACCGTGATTGAAACCTCCTAGCTTTCATGAGTTACGAGTACCTCTCCTTGAGGACTCAAAGCAAGAGACTGATAAGTTGAAAGAAAGACATAAACTTGCTTGGAAGCAATACGGGTGCACACTCATGTCTGAAGGGTGGACTGATAAGAGAGGTAGACATTTGATTAACTTTCTTGTCAATAGTCTCGAGAGGAGTTTTTTCTTGGAGTCGGTTGATGCGAGTGAGTCACACAATGCAAGAATGTTAGCTGGATTGTTGGAGCAAAAAGTTGAAGAAATTGGAAAAGAAAATGTTGTTCAAATAGTGACCGACAATGGAGTAAACTATAAGGCGGCTGGCAAACTTTTGGAGGAGAGGATTCATACATTATTTTGGACTCCTTGTGCAGCACATTGTCTTGACCTAATGCTAGGGGACATTGGGAAGATGACGGAGTTCAAGTCCAAGATTGCAAGTGGTAGAAATATTACCACTTTTATTTATAGACATGGGTGAATCTTTATTGCTATGAGAGAGCATACGGGTGGGCAAGATCTTGTGAGAGTTGGAGCTACCCGATTTGCCACAGCATTCCTCACTTTACAAAGTTTGTACAAGTACAGAAATGCTTTGAGAGCTCTATTTGTTAGTGATGATTAGGTTCGCTCTAAATTATCCAACACCGAAGCAAGTAAAAAGGTGTGTGAGATCGTGCTGTCGTATAGATTTTGGACTGCTGTGAGGATTGCTTGAAGGCATCACATCCCATTTTGATTGTGCTGAGGATCGTTGATGCTGATAGTACTCCAGCTATGCCCGAGCTTACGACGGCTATGTTGGCTGCTAAGAAAAAGCTCAATGAATCATTTGCAAGCAAGTCAAGGTTGTTGCGAAAGTTGATGGCTATTGTTGAACGGAGATGGGATGATCAGATGGGAGTGGATTTATATGGAGCCGCCTTGTTTTTAAACCCTTCTAAATATTTTGATCTTAAGGCGACGGATAGTACATGTGCTCGTAAGCAACGAGCCATGTTCAATACAGTACTTCATAAGATGATTAACGATGATGACTTGCAAGTGAAGATCAGCAATCAAGCCGATAACTATGATAACATGAGAAAAGACTTTGGAATGTCATTAGCAGTCAAGCAACAAAAATCAAAAGACTCCTCATAAGTAATACTATTATACTAAGTAAATAACTACCAAGTACAAAGTATATTAAATATGATAAATCTTAAACTTATTTTGTAGTTGATTGGTGGAATGCTTTTGGTGGACTTAGCATTGAGCTTCAAACACTAGCAATGCGCATCACAAGCCTTTGTTGTTCATCTTCCGGTTGTGAGCGCAATTGGAGCACATTTGAGTTTGTAAGTATAGTTTTCCTAATTAGTAAATAGTATTATAGAAAGTATAATTTATCTAAAATTTTAATACATGAATTTTAAACTTGTTTATTTTTCTACTTTTACTTTTTTAGATCCATACAAAGAAAAGAAACCGCTTAGAGCATAAGAGATTGAACGACTTGGTCTATGTTCAATACAATCGTAAAATTGCAAGTAGGTTTCAAAAGATGCGTGAAGAAGGGTCCAACTTTAATCCATTGGTCTTAGAAGAGTTCCAATGGGACAATGAATGGATTAATGGTGGTGAATCTAATGATGATGTTCATCCCGGAGGTATCTTTCAGGGAGGCATGTTAATGAAGCAATTGGTGCATCAAACAACCTTGAGGGCTCTCATCTTTCTACGAGAGCTCACGCAGGGGAAGTTTCACGTGCACAAGTGTTGAGCTATTCACGACGCCGCAATGCTTCTACTAGTACTTCTGGTTCTAGGATAGATGAGGAAGAACAAAATGAAGAAGAGCATTTTCCTAATGATGATGAAGACATTGAAGATGATGATGATGTTCAAGATGATGATGACCAAGTGGGAAATGAAGATAATAATGATGACAATGAGGGAGAAAGAAATATTGATGACTTCTTGATGGACCTTTGAGACTTTTAACTTGGATATTGTTGTCTTGTTGATTATTCTACTTGTGTAATTGTGTGTTATGTAATTGGTAACTTGGTAACTTAATATGTTGAATGCTTGAATAGTTGAATATGCTTAATTGTTTAGAGTTTAGACTTTAAGAATGTTTAAACTTTATATATATATATATATATATATATATATATATATATATATATATTGTACTTCCTAACTTGTCACCTAGGCGACAAGGGTGACTTAACAAGGCGCCGTGATAACTATGGTGTTGAATACTTGAATATGTTTAATTGTTCAGACCAAGGTTATCAAGGCGGACTTTCTAGGCGAGATGCCACCGACTGCCTAGTCGACTAGGCGATGACTAGGCGATGAGTATTAAATAAATAAAAAGTATATATATATTGAAAATATCTTGTCTTGGGCAGCCTTTTTGCTGGCATATTTACTTCAAGTAGATGAATAGTTTTTCCTAGAATAGTGAAAAGTCTAGTATTTATTGTATATTGAAAATATCTTGTCTTGGGCAGCCTTTTCACAACCCTATTTACTTAAAGCTGTCTTGAGAAGATGAATAGTTTTTCCTAAGGTGGTGAGAAGTCTAGTATATATTGATAACATGCCAGAGTGAGGGAGTAGGTTTTGCTCGGAACAGGAGGACGACGCCGGAGCTTGAACCGCGCCGCCATCAGAGCCACCACGCGCCTCCACGCGCCGCCGCTGTGCCGCTGCTCCGACACCACGCGCCGGCGCGTGAGGCAGATTCCGGCGACCTCTCCGGCTGAAAATTACACCGGTCAACTCGCCTTAGTGTGTAGGTTCTGCCCATGTATGTTTTGTGGAGTTTTGGGTTGTATTCTACACTTAGGCGAGGCGAGCATATTAGGCGTTCGGTCTTCACCGACCGGACGCCTAGGCGTCGCCTAGATAACCCTGGTTCAGACTTTAGACTTTAGATATATATATATATATACACATGTATGTATATATATATATATATATATATATATATATATATATATATATATATATATATTGTACTTCTTAACTTGTCGCTTAGGCAACAAGGCGGTCGGGGGGCGCCACGACTTAACACGGCGTTGTGATAACTATGGTTGGGAATATTTGTAACAAGCTTGGACCGTATGATTTATACTCTCCAGCTTGAGGGGGAGTGTTATGACATATGAAACCATAGGCAGATGTGTAGGTTAGAATGTTGGTTGTATGTTGTTATAAATATCTCCTATGAAACCATATCTCCTGCAGCCTTATGGCATATGGTTTCATAGGAGATAACATGTCTCTTTCAAAGCTCCTTTTTAGCCTATATATTGAGTTGTAATCTGAAGTCCATTGTATAATAATAGATGGAGTAATAACAATCAACACTTACCAGCTTATTATCAACAAAAACCAATGCATGGCAAGAGGCAAGAATTTCCAGAGCTCGTCTTGGGACTTTACTCATATCTCTTTCCAAGTCTTCACTATCTGTCAGCCCACCAACTCCAGAGAATTCCTGACAGTTGAAACATCAAAATGTCAAAAAATGAAGTGCCCAAAAGGCCAAAAGGTGAGATGATATTGCCAGCTCCATACCATGTCATCTGATGTCAACGTCCCAGTCTTATCAAAACAACATATATCAACCTGCAGAAGGAACCAAACTAAGTTGAATTTTGCAGTATAGAAAGGCAGCTAATCAATTTAAAAGTAAGTTTTCCTATTCAAGGTCAAGTACTATTTCATCTCTAGTTTCTCATAGTTCAGAATTCTTGAACTAAAAATACATATCGACTTTCGAGAATTCCAATCACAGAATCTATTTTGTCCCCTCTGTTCTCAACAGCGGGGAAAAAGGAACAAAACTAACCTATTTATGACAGTGTTAAAGCAGTTTTAACTGAGTACAGACAAAGCTAAAATAATTATTTTGCAGGTAGTTAAAGATAATGGTAATGGGTCAGCCTCATTTCCCCAATAGTTGCTCTTCCAATGACCAAATAACCATATATAAGTGAGTGCAGTTAATCAGTTATGCATTTAAATAATGTCCAACAAAATGAATCATCAAATGCTTGCAGAGGAGAGAAGTTGGAAATACAGCACAAAACGTTTCATTGATAAATATCAAATCTATCAATATAATATTCTAAAAGGGGTTATGTTAATTATATATGGTTAATGTTCATAAATGTGACAAATGTCAGTTAATACTATAATTGCATCCTTAAAAATCCAAAAATACCTTCCCGGCAAATGGGATTCGAAATGGCTCAGTGCAAAATATCCCACGTCGTGCTAGTGCAATCAAAGATGTATTAACCGCTATTGATAGTTCCATTGGTAGCTCAGGGGGGATGACTGAAGTAATAATCAGGGAACAACTGAGAACCAGCTTGTATTTACTTCTTGTTGGGTCCTCAAGCCCCTGCATTAGGAAACCCATATCAGAAACAAGACCATTTCACATCATATTCAATAATTAAATTCAGCATAAGTTTACAGGAATGCCATATTCACAAATTTACACTATACACTATAGCTCCACCTTAGAAAACTTAGAAAAACTATTTTCCTGTTTTTCAGGTTTATAATCACATAAAGATATGTTATACCTTTTTAAGAACATAGCCAGCTGCTATTAGTGCAAACACGACCAAAAAGAGAATGAATAGTCCACTTTCCCAGCTGTTAGCAGTTACCTATGACATAGAAATTAAGGCATCATTATGATCTATCCAGTGCCTGCATAACCTTGATCAAGCAGTGTTTTTACAGAATTACCCTCTCAGTGGAAAATAATATAGTCCGCATCAATTTTCCTTGGCTAGTCTCAAACCCAGTTCTTAGAACAACAGCCAAGCAGCCACCATCAGGGGTCTTCATTTGATGTGTCTACACATACAGAACCAAAAAGATCAAAATATGAACTGACATAAAAGAATTGTATAAAACAAAATAAAGCTATAAATGACCTTATCCGGTGTGTGTTGCAAAATCTTTGTTCCACCAAAAAGGACGTGAGCTTTATCTCGTCTAGCTGATAATTTCTCACCAGCTCCTCTACCCATGATTGAAACCTGAAATTAGCATAGGAAACTCTCTTTCACCATGAAAAATAAAAACAAAATAATGCTCTGTACAAAAAAAACATCCATCTTCCGTAGCTCACACTCATGCCCCATGGATAGAAATTTAAGATGCCAAAAAAAAAAAAAAAAAAAAAAAAAAAACGCCAACAATAACATCTGCTAAAATTAAACAATTCTCCTTTGCATATAAATAATTACATAGTCAGCGTGTTTACAGTTCCTACCTATAAAAACAACATTTCCGTTATTATATACTGTACTCATTACTCACTACACATTGCAAAACTAATTGTATTGATAGAAGCACAAGTTACAAAATTTTAGTGACTGGAAACCTGATATGGAGAAAACAATAGAAAGTGCAGAGAAAGATCACATGTATTATTTTTTTTATGAAGTTATGTGCCAATCCAAGAAACTCTTTCAGAACTCAAAGCCATTGTACTGAAAATTCCAAATTATTGTGATCCACTGATCCTATCTTCTGTATTATCAGAATCTATCATAACTTCTTGCAACCAAGCATTGCTATTAGAACTCCAAAAGTTCATTCCACCATGTTGAGCAAAAGGTACTAGTGGAAATAACATTCACCGCTCATAAAAATCAATGCCAAATGAGTGAATGACAAAGGAAATAAAAAGAAACTAACCTTCCATTGGGGAGTGGATTCACCAGTCAGTATAGCTTCATTCACAATAGCACTTCCAGCTAGCAAAAGCATGTCAGCTGGCACATTCTTGTCCTCTCCACTTTGACCAACAGAACGCCCAATGGACACAACATCTCCAGGCAATAGGTCAGTTCCAGATAATTTTACCCACCTAAAATAGAAACTCTTATTGCATGGGAAAAATCTATCCATATTTTCTACATCTTATAAGCATCATATAGTAGTAACAATAAACTGAAGAAAACAAATAGTATTTGAATAACATACTTGCCACAGCGATACACCATCAAAGTCTCACTATCAACTCTTACACGTCTAAGCTCAGATAGAGTCTTTATACGGCTCTTAGCCATTGTTGACTCAAACATAAACAGCATAAACAAGGTGAACAAACTATAGTACCAGTATTCATCTAAACACCATAAACCCACACAAAAGACCTGCATAAACGAGCAATAACAAAAAATGAGAAAATTGGCAGATTATAAGACGAATTAAATTACAAAGGGAGCATCAAGAACTCAGAACAAAAAGGAATACTTCAATAGGGCTGAATAGAGGAATGACTATAAATCATATCAAACCTGGAATACAAAAAAAGGTTCCATGCATTGTTCTTTCATTAATTTCTGAAATGTGGGCTGAGGATATTCAAATCTACAGTCAGGAAAGTAAAGATTAGGAGCAGAAGGAAACAACTAAGATAATGCAAACATGAATCTGACTTCAATAAATAAAAAAAATGTTGCACTTCATTGCCAGGAATGCAAACAGGGGCCAAGCAAAGGTGAATGTTGCAAGCATAGGAAATATTCTAAGAACAAGGTCAGAGGCTAGTTCTGAAGCTTTCATTGTCATGTGGAAGGATTAAAACCTGGAAACTTATCTAGAATATTTTATTTTACTTTCATTTGCTGGTCTATTTTTTTTTTTTAATGGAAAAAATACTTTACTAAAAAGAAATGCAGGACAGAAAATAGGACACTTTCTTAAAATTAATTCAATCATTTCAATGTTGAAACTGTACAAGTTGCATTGATGCAAGTTGGATCAATAAATTTCAGTATAACAAAAGAGTTGCTCTCCTATATTACGGAAAGTAGCCAATACATAAAGACCACAGAAATAGCATGTCGTCTAAGCCCAGTTGAAAGAATATTGATTCTATTTTTTATTTTCATTTGGTCTTTTCTTTCTATCCTTTTTTCCATTTCAAGGTTTTTCTTTTAATTTTTTTATGGACCAGGTGAGGCCATGGCAGGTTAGGAGTATAAGAGAAGTATTCTGAAGATGCCATCTCCCTTAGCATTCCCATATTTGAAAAGAATTTTGTAATTAACTAAATAGAATGATACAGAACAAAGATGACTCACACATTCCGGCCCCATTTCTCAGTAGCAGCAACAACTTTAGGTTCAGTTCCATGGCCAGTATTCTTAAGATAGTATCCAAATGTTTCCTTGCAAGGATAAGGAAGCTTACAGAATGTTCCCTTCTCCTTTGAATAGATAAATCGTTGCTTCCTAAAATCAAAATAAATCTCATCCACATTTTCAGTGGATGAAGATGCCAGCTGCAGAAGCAAGAGTTTACACTAAAAGCTAAGCAATATTGAATACTTGGGAGTCACCATGAACATGAATCCAATTCATACTTATGATAATTGACATCCTTAAAACAACATTATCAGGATCCCTTAAAATCCTCACACTTTTTTTGCATAAAAATTTTATCAACAAGAGAAAGGGAAGATACAATTTTTACGAAGATGCTAGAATGTAGAAGGGGCAAAAGAGAAAGCAGAGTACAAAAACACAGTGCACAGCGCTTACCATTACATCTGCCACATTTTCAGGTTAGACTGCAAGGCAATCACAATCAATGGTAATAAACATGGAAGAAGATGAGGAACAATGGCAATTAATCTACTTGTATGGTAGTAATTAAAGCTATGAGCCCTTATAGAGCATTCTGCCTCATTATTGATTCAGTGGCCAGTGGGGAGGGTTAAACTAATAGAACTGATGATCTTAGATGAAGTTGCCCACCATAATATATAAAATAACACATATTTTTAAAAGTAGAAAATAGGAATAGAGCAGTTTATTTAATTTTTGGAAATGTTGTATAATAATATACTTGGTAGCAGTAATGCTAAAGACATTTTTTATTGATTAGCAAACATCAAATCGAAGAAGAAATGAAGAATGAAGTAAAAATAGTTGAAGATATTGAGTGGTAAAGTTCATGTGCACAAATTCACAAAGTTGCTCTATGTTTCCTAATTTAGTGATTTTTTAAGATGATAAAAGTACCAGTATTACGTAATTAGCAAACAAAAATAAATTCAAGGAGACATCATAATGAGCCCAAATGAAATCAAGTTCCAAACCTTTCTAAGGTAGAGTGGCACAACTTCTTTAGAGCCACAGAATTTTGCCGGAGTAATTTTGCAGGCATCAGTAAGATGAATGTCATCAACCTGTCACATGAAGATTCAATTATGTTCAGATTTCAACTCAACTGGATGAACTGAACAGGTGTTGGGGACAAAGAATCACTGAAAAATCAACCTACCATTTATATCACATAATTAGTTTAAGGAGGTTGTTAAAGGGAGGAAACTGTATACTGTAACCCTTCTCATACAGTTTTTATCAAAACTTCTGAAGTTGGATGCAATAAAAAAAAATGTAGGCCATTTATATCACTCCTACACCCAGATTAACCAAACACCAGTAAGGGAAGTACATTTACCTTTCCAAGGAGAATAAATTCTATTAAAGCACTCCCCCTTCCTTTTACCTCCTTGAACTAATATTAGTACTAGAAAAAAAACAAAAACAAAAAAAAAAAAAAAAAACACTGTCCTGGTGAATTCCAATTTTATTAAGTTTTAATAATTCAGTAAACATTACCAGCATCTTTGTTTCCACATAATACGAACTTTATTATAGAATGGCCATGTGACATAAAGAATCAACACATACGATCTCCCACCCTCACAAGTTACTCTACATTTTTTTCTTACAAGTAGTTGGAGAAGTAGTAAGCACAGAATTTATCAATTGCGAAAAATAGACATATACTACACTACTATATCCACAGACGCTCAAAGTCCTAGCATTTTTAGTGTTGAAAATAAAATTCAATTCAAAAATACTTAGACACTTCAATCTCACGAGGGAAAAAAAAAAATCTTCATTAAAGATTCCTGCACTTTCGGTAATTTGTAGACATCGTAAGATGGAACAGAGTAAAAGAGGAGAGATTTATTGAGCAAATAAAAAGCAGAAAAAAGTGGACCTTAGAATACTTGATAAAGCATTTGAAATCAACGGACCAAACAGTGAAGAGGAACACGAGAATGTGGGAAACTGCGATGCCGCCGAGAACTATACAGGCATCAACGAAATCCAAGCTAGGAATAACCGCAAGTAGCCACAACACATACAAAGACACGAAGGGCCAGACGTCCAAGCGCCATATTCGGTGCCTCTTCCTCAGCAAATCCACACTATCCACCACTTTCCCACCGACCCGAAACCTCATCATCTCTGCCGTCGGCGATAACCTAAGTATTGGAACTCATCGAAACGCTTTTTCAGGTGAGGAGAAGAAATCAGTGAAATAAGAAATGGTGTACATAAAGGATATATGTTTTCTGGCATTTGCAATATATACAAATACTGAATAGAAATGATCAGATTATAGGACATCACTTAAAAGTAGAATTAGCTGCCATCCATAGAAGGGCAAAAATATTTAGAAAGTCAAAAGACACATTACAAAAAGAATGTTCCTACAGAAACCTTCTCCCAACTATTTAAATTTGGTATTCCAATGTAGTATAATCAATATTTTAGCAAATTAGTCATTTGAAGGAATTTGAACATATATACATAATTGAATCTTAGTCAGTTGGTCTATAGTGCTAGTAAGACAAATGATAATGTACTACCAAATAATCATTAGGACACTGGCAATCTCAAGTAAATACTATATAAATGTATGTTACTTTAATATCAAAGAAATTGCTAATAGTAATAAATTTATTAAACACAGTACCATCCAACACCTTACTTCATTCACCAGTCCACACGAGTGTCCATAAAATGGATGCTAATATAAACAAACATGGTACTACAATATGTAGGATCTGGTTCCAATCAGTTCAGAGCAAAACTTAACACACATGCATTATATCCACTGCATATTATCTCTGATAAATACTTGAAATTTAGTGCATGCCCAATGCATCTGAAATAATGTATCTATGAAATAAAATACATTCTGAGCCTATTAATATTATTGGATTTGATTAAACATGTTACAATGATTAGACTGCTAATATAAAACAGTCAGGTTTAATAAATCATTGTTTGACTCGGGGATTCAAAAGCTTCCAATACCTATAATGTATAAATTGGCTATAACACGCCTGCAAATACAAAGACCTTAAAATGTAACTTAAATACTCCTATAACAATTCTGCCTCATTAAAAATTTGGCAGCAAACAGAGAGCACCAGGATTTTTTAAAATCAGAAATATGTAGAAGCCTGTGCTTTCTACTGTATTCAGACACAAATGATATGGGGATAGTCATACATGATGGTAATATTAGATATGTATACTGTATACAGATTACACAAGCTTTATTAAAAAATATTAATTGTTTGAAGCTTAGAGCTGTCGAAACCGCTGGGCTGGGCAGGTCCGCCAAAGCCCGCCCTATGGTGGGGTGGGCTAAAAAGCCCTCCAATAAAACAGGTCTAAGGGAGGTCGGGCTGCCCCGGCCGGCGGGGTTAGGAGGGCCCGTCAAAGTTAATATACTGATTTATGTTATGTATGAATATCATCAAAGAAGCAATATAAAATCAACATTTAATCATTTTATCAATATATCACATATTCACAAGAAAAATAATTACCAGTAACACTAAATCGCTAATCACAGATTCACAGAGAAAAAGTAATTAAATTTATGTTATGCGTGTTCAGTGTTTACCTCAAGACCTCAAGTAGGTAACTAGATGACTCAGAGACGAGCAGTCGGCGTGGCAAAACGCACTAATGTGAGATGGCTGAGTCGCTGAACGGGCTGAGGCGTCGAGCGGACGCACCGTCGCACCACGCTGAGTCACTGTCTCGCTGAAGTGCAGAACGGAGGGCTGCCTGAGCGGAACAACGAAGCTTTTATATATTGGGGATCGTCTCTGGAAGAGGAAAACCGAACTCACCTTCACCAAAGACTAGAACAGAAAGGGGAAAAAAAAAAAAAAAAAAACAATTAAGAAATTGGGGATTTAGATAATAGGGTTTTGTTTTCTAAATTCACTAAATCAGTAACCTATATTGGGGATTTTGAAAATTGCAATGTGCGTGAACTACTCAAGCCTGAAGAAATGTTAGAGATTTCTAATCTATCTAATCTAAATCTACATTTTGAGTTTTGCTTAAAAGACCTCTAGATTCTCCACAAATTAAGACTTTAACCGTCAAGATTACTCACCATAGAAACGGCTACATATAATTGGTCATGGTTAAAAACTGATTTTTTCAGTAACAAACCAACATGTGAAAGCGTTTGACCTTGACTTTTGTTGATTGTCATTGCATATGACAACATAAGTGGAAACTGCTTTCTTTGAAACTTAAATGGAAGTCTTGGGTCAGAAGGAGTTGGTAGGATATAATCCCGACCGACCTTCCTTGCGTACATTCTGCTTGCCCGACGACCCTGGCAGCTCATCACTCATCCGCTTACCTTCCCGACCGGTCAGTATTGCCCGATCGTCTTCTGACCGACCCTGTTTCTCGACCGCTGTAACTTAGCTTCACGGACAGGAAGGAATTACGTGTCAGCTCTTAATGTTGACAGAAGGTTAGCCTTAGCCTTTGACACGTGTTTATCGCGTGTATAACATGCCGGTTTACCGGGTTGGGATTTCTCCGCCATGGAGCTTATAATACCAGCGACAACAATGGTGAAGGGACTTTTGGAAAGATCAAGAGGCTTTACTCAGAGCTACCCGACCGCCTACAGTCGGCCCTCGAGTTAGGTTAATTAGTCTAGACATTGGTACACGTGTATTAACACTATCATTTTGGCGCCGTCTGTGGGGATCGGTACAAAAAGTCACGAACCACATATACCAGGTTCCAATCATGTATCCTTTCATGTACTAACAGGATGAAGACGCAATTAGTTCATCTGACCAGCACACCCAGCATGGTCCGACCGTAGATCTCAACCTGTCACCCGGACGTCAGGCAACATCTGATCTGGTTAATTTCATACACCCAACGCAGCACGTGCCCGGGCAACCGTTTCCTTATGCGGGATTCCCGCAGGCTGCTTCTTCCGCACCTTATGGATATTGGCCAGGGACCCCAGTCTATTATCAACCAGGCCCTCATCCCTCATTTGCTAGCATTTACCCGCCTCCACCGTTTGGTCCGACGTATACAGCTCCAACCCCAGTGCCTCAGCACCCGACTGTATTGCAAACCGAGTCGGAGCTTCCACCTGCTCAACAGGGACGGCGCTCGACTCGTTCTCGGTTGGAGTCGTAGGGGGTGGGGGCCCGGGAGGATCCACATCAAGAATATGTACCTCAAACGCAGCAAGAATATGTACCTCAAACGCATGACCCTGAGCCACAAGCACAGCGTGCAAGCGCATTCGAGAGGCTCCGACCACCAATGCAGCAACGCTTGGGACCCCAAGATGCTGACCGACGATCAGTCGATTCGCCCATGAGGACAGTTAGTGTAACACCCCACTTTTCTTAAACCTAATTACAGTTCTAATGTCAAAATTTACATAAACTAAGCAGCGGATAAATAACTTAAATAATAAGCTAGTGGGTATGTCACCGCCACAACCACCACCTCAAGATGATTGCACATGCTAAGGATGGAACTAACTCATTAAATCCAAATAACATAGTAAGTACTCAATTAAAGTCATAAAGGGGAGAAACACCCCGATGTCTATCATCCAACATCCAAAAACATAAGTCTACAAATCCATCAAATAAACATCATAACAATACTAAGAGTTTAGACTACTAGATCTACTAAGCTAGTCTAACTCGATCATCTCTCAAACGCTGGGCCCACCTGAAAGGGGTTTTACAAAACAACACATAAACAAGTACGAAAACACCCGTTAGCACGAAGTTAAGTATAACCACACTCAATCCTGTAAAGTACTACAATATATACTTTGGAAAATCATTTGATCACAACTCTAATCAAGCAATCTCAACACTTAGACAAATTTAAGATACATCACGGACTTTCTATATGCTTGCAACCTATAATATCAACAGGCATGCTTCAAATATGAATAACTCATCAACATGAATACTCCAACACATATTTCTCATAAAAATCTCATCATAACGAACTCAAGCTATCAATCAATCTCATACTAACAACCAATACGAAATTATCTTCATGCTCTCAAGTTCTCATCATGAAAACTAGATATATAAGACATCAAAATGCAACTAAAGCAACCATGCTCAGTATACAATCTCGGTTAATCATTCTCATATGCAATCTAGTGCAAAACTATACTCAAATGCAATCTCGTGCAAACATTCTCATTATGCAATCTCGTACAATACTATAAGTATACTCATACACTCGTTTGTAAAATATAATATTTTTCTGTGGAGGTTTCTTAGAGTCACAATGACTAGCTTTCTTTCTTGCTCAAACTTTCTCATACTTTCTCGTTTCTCTTCTTGTGCGAGGTAGGTACTCTGCCGCATCAAAGCCCTAGCATACGGTGCAATCTCGTGCATCCGCCACATCCGTAGCTACGGAACCTCTAACTCGTGGGGAGGTAGGTCTTCACGAATCATGAATGGACCTAACCGGCTCGGCAATCTAGCCAGCCACATACTCAACTCGCCCATAGAACCACTCTCTTGGTTCTTTATCTTTCTTTCTTGCTTTCTCTGTGGAATCAGGTATCGTACTTTTAGTGTGCACACCCCCTAACTAGGATTCCAAGCCTAGCGGACAGTCTCCAACCTCATAACGTGGAAATACACCGCGTTACATGATAAATCTATCGGATCGCAATATCCGTTGCTTTCTCTTTTACTCCGAAAGGACATAGTCCCAACGGGTCCTCCAAAACCTCACATATATAGATAGATAATATATATATCTCTCATGCACCAAACTTATGCATGTCACATCTCAACAACTTCTCAATGCAACAAGATAAAGACTTTCCACATGCTCATGAGTTTTGGAAAATAGTACTTAGGCTCACGTTGGCCATTTATGCACTTTTGAAAAATGATACACTTGGAATGCAATTTACTGTACAACATGCTTCAAATCTATACATACATCACATTGAACTCTTAAGAACAACAATCATGCTAGTTGCAAAAAGACATGCTTTGTACTTTTCTACCAACAAAATAGGCTTCCAATTCCATTGAACATGCAACATATTCTAGTCATGTTTTTCTAATAATTATTATTCACAAAGTGATCATGCTTCTCTATTCATTACATAAATAGCATCAGGGGAACAAAACAGAACAATTCCTAATACAGTGAACTCAAACAAACATACTGTGAAGCAATTTCATCACTAAATCCATCATAACATGCTCATTTCTAATCCAAATTCAACGAAATCAAAACCAAAACGTGCGTCAAGACGGCCCCGAGGTACCGAGCCACAAGGGCCCGTGACACCTGGTCCGAAACGACACGTAGCTGAGCCACAAGGGCCCGGCCACTGCACAAGAACAACTCACGGTCCATGGGGTTATACACTTTATAGATCAAAAGCTCTTAGGTTAAACCTTTCTAGGGATACATAGTATTTCCCAAAATATACGATGTTAATAACTAAGAAATTTTAGGGAAAAAAAAAGAATAAGATTCTTTTTTGAATGCTACTAGCTCTATTACATTGTAGTATCTGTTCATATACTTTCTCAACCTACTGAAACACAGAGAGCTAATAACGCCTCCACTGAGGCTCGAACTCACAACCTTCCAAATGGAAGTCCAACCCGGGTACCATTGGACCACATAGTCCTGGTAAAAAAAGAAAAGAGAGAATAATAATCAAATATCTTAATAATCAAATATACACCTCATACATAATCATATAAGTATATATTCTCAAAATCAAGTATAATATTTCCCCAAAACAAATATACTCATATATATAATTCTTGAAATAGAGCTTTCTTGGCAACTCATAGCTTTTGGTAGTTTAAAACCTTCTCATACATATTTATGATTTTCTATAAAAATACTTTTAAATTTAAATAACCCTTCAAGCCCAAATAATATAATATATACTTCAAGATAAATTCTCAAAGGTTGAAGTAGCTTAAGTGGAAGGGATTCTAATTAGTAATTAAGAGGTTATGGTTTCAAATCCCACTTTAAATAATTTTCCAAAGCACCACACATCAATTAAAGCTTAAAACATAAAATACCAGCAATAAGAATCAATCTCAAGCTCTCCCTCTTACTCATTAGTACACTTACCAATGAGCCACCACGAACTATAGTGATAGATTTTGTCAAGATCCGTTACTATAGTCAGTTAGCTCCATGGACTATGGTGACAGATCTTGTCAAGATCCGTTACTATAGTCCGTTAGCTCCCCAGGAAGGTTCTCTGCTACTGCTATCCTATTAACACTTCAACAGATGAATACTTCTCTAAAATCACATAGCAAGATGACAACAAATAACATATATTTCATCACTTTAAACACTCAATACATAAGTATAAACTCACTTGAACAAATAAATCACATATTTTAGGGCAAAAATACTAGATTTGGGAATCCATGGGTTATACCTCTTCTTGTTCTTCTTCTTGTTGGGATTCCTTCTCCTTCTCTACTTAGCTAATACTTCCTTCACCACCTTAATACCTCTAACAACCAAACACACACAAAGCTTAAGAGGACTCAGAGGTTGGGAGGCAAAAGGAAGAATAAATGATCCAAGAAGATGAAATGAATGGAGGGAAATGAGATTTAGAATGCTTACTGTGTTTCTTGTTTCCTTGGCAGACTTGGAGAGTGGAAATGAGCAAATGAAAGAGATCATGAGAAGAATAAAGGGTAGTGAAGATTATATAGGCCCAAAACCCTAGGAAACTTGCCAATGATTGGTGGAGAGAAAAATGGTAATTTGGTGGTTGTTCTACAAAGATCAGGCAAGGGAGAAAAGGTTTTTGGTCCACCTTGCAACATGGACCAAGTTCTAAAAAGGTGATTTTAAATAGTTTGGGGTCAAAATGGATTTTTCCAAAGATGATTTCTAAACAAACACTTGGTTCAAATTTCTCCCAGTCTCACTTAGATTGGTTTCTCAGTTAAAAGAAACTTGGTACGCGAAGTACCCGAAAATTTAGGATTTTGGAATTAAAATAAGTTTTGGTGTTGAATTAATTTAAAATGTACTCAAAATAATTTATTCAAACACCAATTTATCGCAAAAATTTTTAATGGAGTGAAAATGGCTACTTTGGAATTTCTAAAAATTGGATTTATAAAATTAAATTTTGGGTTGTCACAGTTAGCCATGGGGATTCATCAGAAGCCGGAGAAACCCGAGCCCCACGACATCAGAGAGCTCGGGAGAACACTCGGAATGCTGTTCAGGCCGATACCCGAGGGTTATTGGATCAAGTCCGACAAGAGTTTAGTCGATGGCGACGAGAGCATGGGTTAGGCGCGTCAGAAACTGTCGTCTCACCGTTGTTAAGAATGCCTTTCACAACTGAAATTATGGCTCAACGATACCCATACGATCTGCGTATACCCAGTAACAAAGATTACGATGGTCGAACGTACCCTGAAGTCCATGTAAATTCATACTATGGAAATATGTTGATGATGGGGGTCACTGATGCGGTCATGTGATGGGCTTTCTACTCTACCTTGTCGGGACGAGCAGCTGATTGGTTCAAGTCATTAGAGCCAGGATCAAGGCCACCGAATTTGTTCAAAGGTTTGTAACATCAAAGACCGTTCGTAAGCATTTCATGTACCTGGAGAAGGCGAAGCAGTTGGAGGGGGAAACCTTGACCGAGTTCCTCGTCAAATGGAAGAATGCCATCGGGGAGGTCGAGCCAATGGATGACTTGACTGCGATCCACATGATGCACATCTCTCTGCGTGCTGGTGACTTTTATCAGGACTTCATTCTCCGCCCACCCCTAACATATGAAGAAGCGCTCCGCCGGGTGACGGATTATGCAAATGCGGGGGAGGCAAATGCGGTTAAAAGGTTGCAAGAGGTGGGGTCGACACAGAAGCCCATGGGACGGCGAGATGGCCGAGCATCCGATCAGCACGGCAAAGGTCAAGGTCGTCAGGCTGATTTTACGCCTTTAAATTGCTCGGCCATGGACCCTCTGCGATATGAGCAGTTGTGTAATCTCATCAAGTTACCTGACCCCATGCGAGATGGAAAAGACAAGTCGAAGCATTGCGCCTTTCATCGTTGTCGGGGGCATGACACTGAGGATTGCACGAACTTAAAGCAATTGTTAGAGGATTTGTTGCGGGCGGGGAAGTTAGACAAATGCGTGAGAAAGAAGGATGAAGGTAAACGGTCGTCAGGAAAGAGGGGGCCCAAGCAATCGGATTCCGATAGAAAAGACGGTGACCCTGAACCGGGCATGAACGTTCTTTACCTCGATGTCTTTCAGAAGCTGAAGTTAGATCCCATTTAATTGACCCCGATTGCAACTCCATTATCGGGCTTTACAGGAGATACCATCCACCCGGAGGGGAAAATAACTTGTTGGTTGAAATAGGAACACCTTCGAGGTCAGTCAAAACTCAAATAGAATTCGTGGTGTTTGATCTGCATTGTGTTCAGAAGGTCAAGATTAGACGATACTTAACCCAGCTTTGTGAATTGAAATCATAGCGATCCTAAGGGAATTAGCCGATATATTTGCATGGGAGCCGAAAGATATACCCGGCATTGATCGGTCCGTCATTTGCCACCGGTTGGCCGTCGATCCCTCCGCAAAGACGATCAAGCAGAAAACGAGGCACATGTCGAGTGATCGAAGAGAGTTTGTTCGCGAGGAAGTTAAGAAGATGGCGGCAATTAGTCATATCCGACCGGTAACGTATCCAGAATGGGTGGCTAATATAGTATTGGTCCCCAAGCCACCATCTTGGTGCATGTGCATTGACTTTATCGACCTGAACAAAGCATGCGCTTTGGACCCATATCCCTTGCCCAGCATCCATCAAATGGTGGACGAGACGGCGGGGGCTGATTTGATGAGTTTTATGGACGCTTTCAAGGGATATCGCCAAGTCATGATGGCCCATGAGGATGAGAGTAAGACTTCATTCATGACGCCAGACGGACTGTACTGTTACAGGGTCATGCCGTTCGATCTTCGGAATGCGGGAGCAACTTATCAACGGATGATCAATACCCTGTTCGAGAAATTATTGGGTCGAACCATGGAAGCATACATCGACGACATGCTCGTCAAAAGTCAGGATCGGGCGGATCACGCTCGAGATCTCCATAAGTGCTTTGAGATCATGAGAGCTTATCAATTGCGGCGAAACCCAAACAAATGCACTTTCGCCGTTCAAACGGGCAAGTTCTTGGGTTTCATGATGACAAAGAGAGGAATTGAGCATAACCCCGCTAAAGTCAAAGAGATACTCGACATGCAACCACCCGCAACTGTTCGGGACGTGCAGCAACTCACAGGAAGGTTGGCCGCTCTAAGCCGCTTTCTTTCCAAGTTAGCCGAGTGAGCTTTACCGTTCTTCAAAGTGTTGAGAAAGGTCAATGGGTTCGTTTGGGATGAGGAGTGCCGATCGGCCTTTGAAGAATTGAAGGAATATTTGATGTCCCCGATTGTGTTGTCTAGGCCAGAACCTGGTGAAGACCTTGACGTATGTTTAGCTGTGTCCAATCGTGCTGTTAGTGCGGTGTTGTGTCGTACAGACAAGGAGGGGGTCCAGAGGCCCGTTTACTATGTTAGTCACGCATTGCATGGCCCGGAGCTTCGATATTCTCGCGTGGAGAAAGCGATTTACGCCCTATACATCGCGACCAAGAAATTGGCTCAGTATTTCCAGGGTCGACTGATCCGTGTGTTGATCGACCAACCTATTGGTGCATTCTTCCACACGGCTTCGTCTTCCGGGCGTTTGGTTAAGTGGGCGTTGATGTTGACTCAGTTTGCTATAGAGTACAAACCCCGACCGGCCATAAAAGGCCAAGTGTTGGCGATTTTGTTGTCGAGTGCACCGCACGAGATTCTCAGCCCCGAGTATTGGAGGACCTTGACGCCGTGTGGTGGATAATAGCAACAGATGGCTCTAGCAGTAAGAAGGGCGCCGGAGGAGGAGTAGTGGTGACTAGCCCGGAAGGCTTCAAAGTATATTACGCGTTGATATATCAGTTCACACCGACCAACAATGAGGCGAAGTATGAAGCTTTCATCGCTGGTTTGCAGTATGCCCGGGATTTGGGGGCTAGTTATGTTCGAGTGCAGACCGATTCCACATTGGTCGTAAGCCAGGTCTTGGGAGATTATGAGGTCAATGGCGAGCATTTGCATCTATATCGCGATTTAACGATGGAAAAGCTGAGTTTCTTCAGAGCGTATGCCGTACGACATGTACCACGGTTAGACAACACCGATGCGGACATCTTGTCAAAGTTAGTGTAGAACGCTCCCGAGCATATTTCTCGGATCGCTCAGATTTTGGTGATCCTGACACCTAGCGTCGATCGATTACCGGTCGCTCTAGTTCAGTCAAACGAAGAAAATTGGATCACGGACATACTTGGGTATTTGCAAGACAGTCGGTTACCGGGCGACCCTCAAAGGGCCAGAACGGCCAAACTTCGAGCACCAAGATTCCAGATACTAGATGGGCGCCTTTACCGAAGATCTTACGGCAAGCCCTTGATGCGATGTTTGACCGATTTCGAGGCGGAATTAGTCATGACTGAACTACACTTGGGCTTATGTTCATCTCACCAGGGTGGTCGTTCTTTGGCTCGCCGCATCATGGTCATTGGGTATTATTGGCCTTCGATACAACTGGGTTGTGAAAAATTGGCCAGAGGATGTGAAACATGTCAGCTGTATGCTCGGGCACCCGGGCGCCCTACAACCTTCTACCAGTCGGTTAGCACAACAATCCCGTTTGCCCGATGGGGGGTAGACATTGTAGGCCCATTCCCTCAGATCTCCCGAAGACGCCGATTCATCATCGTGGCCATTGATTACTTTTCCAAGTGGATCGAGGCAGAATCCCTGGCTACAATCACCTCGCAGCAATGCGTTCGGTTTTTGTGGCGGAATGTTGTTTCTCAACTCGGTGTCCCGGTCCAGTTGGTGACCGACAATGGCCGACAATTTGAGGGACAGTATTTCCAGAATTTCTTAGCAACCATCGGAACTACTTCTATACGCTCGTCGGTCGCGTACCCCCAGGGAAATGGTCAAGTGGAGAATGCAAATCGAACCATTTTGGAAGGGTTGAAAAAGAAATTACACTCGGTGGGTCGGAGTTCAACGGACAAATTACCGTTCGTTCTGTGGACATATTGAACGACTCCTCGAGAAGTAACGAAGGATACCCCATTCGCACTAGTATATGGGGCTGAGGCTCGCCTTTCGATAGAGGCCTGGATCCTGACCGCGAGGGAGAAGACGTATGAAGCAGATGAAATTGATCAACTCCTTACTCTGGATCTGGATTGCTTAGAGGAAAAATGAGAGTTGGTTGTTCGCCGCACGACAGAATACCAAAAAAGAGTAAAGACCACTCGGGATGTCCAGGTTCGACCGCGATATTTCCAAGTGGGGGATTACGTTTTGCGCCGAAGGGAAGCCAGTCAACCACTTGAAGAGCGAAAGTTCGCTCAGAGTTGGGAAGGCCCATATGTCATATCGGCGGTCGTGCGACCTGGTACTTACCGCTTGGAAACCACGACTAGAAGATCGATTATAGAACTTGGAACTCCGAGAATTTGGTGTTGTTTTGGCACTAAGGAAATTTTACGTTTATTTTTATCTGATGTAAAGGACGCATCGGGAGAGATTGCCGACCTGCACGTTGGCAAGCCCGTTGATTGTGCCGCTAAGTATGTAAGGTCGTTTGGGGTATGTTAGCCAACCTGCGTGTTGTGCCCTCCGACCGACCTAGTTTTTAGATGCTTGAGATAATCTATGTAGTCTAAGTTTTGCTTAGTGTCCTTTCGGTCGGTCCGCACCTCACCAAGAAGTTCGGACGCCCACCACAGCAGGAGCCTTACATCAAGCCGGTCATAGCCGATGAGGGTGACAACCCGACGACGATAATGTCGCTTAAACTTAATCCGGTCTAAATCGATGAGGGGACAACCCGACGACTATAATGTCGCATAAACTTAATCCGGTTAAAACCGACGAGGGCGACAGCCCGACGACCATAAAGTCGCTAAGAACTAGACGATCGAGCTACGACCGTAAAAGGGGAGCTCGACAAGATCGTTTGATTGATGCATCACCTAGGCCACTGCCAAAGACACTCAACTTTTGTGACTTCGACAGTGGGGGGGCTGAAAGGTGCCCGAACCCTCGAACCCATAGCCCAAACAAAAGCAAAAGTAAAACGAGCCCAAGCAAAAGCAAAACGTAAAGCAAAACACTTGGGCGTTAAAGTAAAACGTAAAGCAAAACAAAAACACAAGTATAAACGTTCGTCATGGGTCGAACGAGCAAAAAGCATTCACAAGCTAAACCGACTCGCGAACGGTCAAACGTAATTTCTTTGTGCGAGTGGAATTAATCCATGCTCAATGCATACTAAGGAAAATAAATTACGAAGGAAATAAGGGAATAAAAACGAATGAAAACAAGTTAGAATGGGTCAAAATTATCCAGCAGTCGGTTGCTCGGTACAAGGGGACCGAGCTCCCCGATCGTCATGCCTTATAAAACCAAAAAGTTTTAAAAAAAGTCAAAAAAGGCTCATGCGCCCGGGGCGTCAGATTTGGCTGCATCTTCTTGAACGAAGCCTTGTCGTTCATTTGGACCTTCCTTCACGGGGTCAAGATCGGTGATGGCTGGCGTTGGGTCGGTGTACGGCGCATGCCCAGGGTCGGGGACGCCATCTGGGAGGTTGGCTATAACCGTTTGAAGGTCATCACCTTCAAAGACTTCCTCCATGATGGTTTGGGCTTCTTTCCGCATAGCTCGTTGCCCGGAGGCGTATGCCCAATGCTCAAACGACCACACCAAATCTTCCCCGAGCTTCTTCTTCATAAAAGTCCGGAAGAACTGTTCAGCAGACCCCGCGTCGCGGCAAAGGAAAGCGGCCAGACCGTCCATATTCCCTAGACGGGTCTTTAGTTCCTCAGCATCTTTCTGAGCGACTCGAGCCTCTTTCTCGGCCATCGTCTATGCCTCCTTAGCGTCTTTAAGCTCCTTCCTTAGGTCGGTGATCTCTTGATCTCGCCGACCAATGACTTATTTTAGCGCTTTGACCTCGTTGGCCATTAAGGCCCGGAAATAGAGATCAGTGAGCACGCCGATTAGCTGCAAAATAATAAGTCGTGAGTACATAAGCCGACCAGCTAAAGATAAAATTGTTCGTTAAGAAGAAATCAGAACAAACCTGGATTAGATCATGCACTCCGCGCTCGGCGACTTGATTGCACGTCTAGCTCCTCAGGTTGTCCTCGTTTGGAAGGAGGGCGTTGATCTTGGACACGAGCGAACTAGGCGATCCCTCGCTAGATAAAGCCGCAATCAAAGGAGTCTCGAGCGGTGGGCTTTGTCGGCGGCGTCATTTTAGCGTGATTATCTCCTCTGCCTCGCTCCCGCCCACCCTCTCTTTACCCCTCTTGCTGGGGACTCGAATGGTTTGAAGATCGGCCGCTGAACCTGTAGGCACAGCCGCCACCTCCATGGCGACAACTGAGGCCGCAAGAGGTTAGCAGGTCAGAACGGCGGAGTCACCCGACGCATGGGCGGAACCTGAGGAGGCCCTGCTGCTTTTCTTCCCAAGCGTGGAATTGGCTCGAGGGGCGCAGGCTGCGCCGGAGGGAGCGGTCGGGAAGCCACGAACGGGTCCCATACCTGCAAAGACCAACGGACGAGATGCGTTAGTCAGTAAGCAATCAATGAAGTTAGACCTGAGAACGTGATAAAAGGAAACCTTCATCGGTTGGATCGGCCGGCGGAGGAGGAGCTACAGCGATCGTAACATTGATCGGCTGCGGCGTATACTTCAACTTCAAGTCATAGCGAAGAGGAGGCAACCGAGCGTTGTCGTAGGCCTCTTTCGACCAGAAGTACTTGTATTCGTGATACTCGCACGAAATGCGAGAGGTTGCTTCTCGAAGGACTTCAGTCGCCGGCGATTGTACGTGTTTCCTAAAATGCGAAGCCCACGTCCGATCGACCGGGAGTATCCAGGGGTACTTAACTGAAAAAATTCTATTCTTCCACCATCGGTTATTCCCGGGAAGGTCGGGGATTGAACAGAGGTAGTCGCGGGACTGAGCATCAAGAATCCCCCCCCCCCCCTTAAGTGGCCGCAAGGGGCTTGACTACGTAGATGTAGTTGAAAAGCTCTATCGTGCACATTGCGTTATGCTGGGCGCAAATTTGCGGGAATCATGCGATAATACGATGGGTGTTCAGGCAGATCTGGCTCGGTAAGACCCGATAGTAACCTAGAAAGGTTGTCAAGAAAGGAGAGAAGGGAAAGGTGATCGGAGCCTTCAAAGAGTCGAAGTGAATCCCGATCCATTTACCGTGATGGCGTTCCTTAATGCCTCCAAGGGACCTCCGAGTGTCAAAGGACACCCGACCATTTAGGAGGGCAGCAATCTCTGTCGCCTCTCTAGTAGTCAGCAGGCCCTCTTGTTGGTCGACGGTCTCGCTATTACGAAAAATCATCTTAGGACCCTCATCCGCTGTGGTCGGGGGATCTTCAGTGGTGGCCGTAGTTAAGGCCCCCAAGGAGCGAGGTGACAAATGGAGATCGGGGCCGACACCGAGCGTTCGGGTTGGCGTTTCCTGCTTGTCCTCGCCCGGAGTATCCTCCCCGTGGCCTAAGCTTTCCCTTGTGTCACCCGATGATTCTTCGGCGCGCTCAGATGCCTCCCCTTCGTCGTCGATCGGGATCGGTCGTCGCACTTCAACGGTGGCTTTAGACGACTCTTCGACCATCGTTTCCTCGCTATCGGCCTTGATCGTATCATCGTAATCCGCTCCTGAGACGTTTTGGCTGTCCGAGCTCGACATTCTTCCTTCATAAAGGGCAGGGCGACGATTCATAGGGGGGGCCAGGTTCCATAAACCCAGGACGAGAGGGGGGGCCAGGTTCCATAAACCCAGGACGAACTGGAGGAGGATGTGTAAAGAAAGTAATAAACGAAGAAAGCCTTGAAATGTAAAGCGTAAAGAGAAAGTAAGGATAAGCTTACCGATCAATAGCAGTTGCAGAGAGTAAAAAGCGATGAGTGATTGAGCGGTTAAAGTGGAATTGGCCCGGGAACGTCCGACCGATTTGTACTGCGCTAAAAGTGTAAAATGGCATTTGCGGGGGCTTATTTATAGAAAACTTTTTGGCGGGAAAATGTGCAACTTGCGTGAGAAGACCATTCTGAATCTCGAGGTAACCTCAGCACGCCACGTGTCCAAGGCGCTGTCAGTTGGCTACTGGAGCGGACGCTTTAACCCAAATGGCTTTCGATTCTCAGCCCGGATCGTTCTCTCCGAACCATCGAAATGACCCTGGCTGGGGGGGCTCTTGGTAGGATATAATCTCGACTGACCTCCCTTGTGTACATTCTGCTTGCCCGACAACCCTGACCGCTCCTCACTAATCCGCTTACCTTCCCGATCGGTCTGTATTGCCCGATCGTCTTCCGACCGACCCTATTTCCCGACCTCTGTAACTTAGCTTCAAGGATAGGAAGGACTTACGTGTCAGCTCTTAATGTTAACGGAAGGTTAGCCTTAGCCTTTGACACGTGTTTTCCGCGTGTATAACATGCCGGTTACCCGGGTTGGGATTTCTCTGCCATGGAGCCTATAAATACCAGCGACATCAATGGTGAAGGGACTTTTGGAAAGATCAAGAAGCTTTACTCAGAGCTGCCCGACCGCCTACAGTCGGCCCTCGAGTTAGGTCAATTAGTCTAGACATAGGTACATGTGTATTAACACTATCAGGAGTCAAAGATAGTCTTGGCATCAACACATTTGTACCTGTGTTGTTGCCACATAGGATTTTTGCCTCAATAACATGATTTCCCAATTGTGTGACTACCAACCTTGTACCATTGCACAGTCCCAGTTAGTGATCTATATTTCTCAGCAGCATAACTAGAGTTCCAACTTTCAAAGTTAAACAATGGTTTGGAACCCCTGAGCATCTCAAACTATTTAAAAATTCTGTTGTGTGGACCTCAGATTGCATATCAACATTTGTCTCTGACTTGCAAAGACAATCACAACTCAAATATGTTATTAATGAGGCTTGATTCATACCGTTCATGTATTCATTCACCTCGTCGACAACATCTAATGTTGGAGCCAGAATAGCTCTACTCTCGAGTTTTCTTGCATCTATGTTTCTAGAACAATATTCAGGAAATGTGCTGTCAACAATTTGTTTAATGGGATCGCCCTCATTTTCCAATACAAAGGATGAAGGAATCATTATATTGCAATCAACACCACTGTCTTCCCCAAGATTTCCATCACCTACATCTATAATCCACTTGGCAAAACTATCTAACTTCTCAACCTCCTCTTCATTACTAATACTTCGCAATCTTAAATTCTTCGTTAAACGAAGAACTTCACAATTATTCCACAAGTAAGAAGAATTGATATTGGCTTGTACTATATCTTGTCGAGTACCTTTTGGAATAACCGGTTGAATTTGTCTAAAGTCTCCCCCCAAACAACTGTTTTCCCTCCAAAGGTCATCGTTGAGCTCCTAGGATTTGTGAAACGCATTAAATCTCTCATTGTCATGTCCAATGCTTCAAAACAATGGTTGTGCATCATCGGAGCTTCATTCCAAATTATCAGCTTGGCTTTGATTATCAATTCAGCCAGTGGACTGCCCTGCTTAATGTTGCAAGTGGAATCTTCATTAACAGAAATTGGTATAGCAAACCTGGAGTATGCAGTCCTTCCACTAGGTAGAAGTAATGAAGCTATACCGCTTGACGCAACATTTAATACGACTTCACCTTTGGAACTTAAAGCTGCTGAAAGTGTCTTCCACAAAAAAGTTTTGCTTGTACCACCATAACCATAAACGAAATACATGTCACCCTTCTCGGTTTCAACGTCTGCAATCACCTTATTGTAGATGACTAACCATTCATCAGTTAGTTTCTGAAGCAAAGAATTATGTTCATGCCTTAGAGCTTCCCTATCATATGACATTTCCTCGAACAACAACCTATTTCCCAAAAACAAATCATTGTTTTGATCTGGCATTGGCATCAGTGGATAATCTGCTAGAGATTTGTTCCAAGCATTCAACAACTTCTCCATTTCAATCAATGCATAATTCTTTTTTTTTGAGAATTAGATCTATAAAATGAAAAAAAAATTGTAAGATATTATATATATATATATATATATATATATATATATATATATATATATATATAAAGGATACATACATATATTTATAGAATTACTTATTATCTGAAGTTGAGAGGTTTATTCTACAAATAAATTCAGCATCATCTGATAAGTAATGCCAAACTAGCTCCCACACATTTTCTGGCTTTGACATTGAATTGGATGTCAATAGTGTAACAAACAATTTCCTTAACGAATGTGCTGAAGACCAAACTGTTGCCTCACTGATTGCATCGACATACTCTTTATCATCTTCAATTAAGCCACGTGCATAACATGCATCTCTAAATGAATTATATTATACGCCATCCACTTTTTTAATATCATCAAATGAAGTCGGTCCCCGAACAATGTTAAGTAAACATCTCAGATAAAAGATTTCACCACTATTTGGGGGCACATAAAAGATTCAACCAATTGCCCAATTCCTTTGCCTAGGATGCCATTCTCTTTTATCTTTCTTTCAAACAAATTTAGTTGGCATCTGTGAATAAGTCAATTGTCGCGCCTCTGCGTAATTTTTATTTGCCTCTAATCATGCAGTGAACATGCTTTGTGCTACTGTTGGTCGATTTACAACATCATCAACCAAATCATCATCGTGAAATATTACTGAATACTCATTTGGAAGATGGGAACTCAATCGCTCAACAGATGGATTCCTAAATTGTATGTCAAATGCAAATATCCTCCAAGCGGCCTCACACGGTGAAATATATCTACAGTCATAGTACATCTTGATTTCATCTATAACCTTTCCAGTAGATTCTTCAACCGCACTGTTGTAAAATTCAGTTGTGACCGTGTCATTACCCTTGTTCACGTACTTGAATAAGTACTTTATTGATCTAGATTGGTTCCACCACTCCACATTAATATGAGCCTTATACTTCATCAGCAAATGTCTATTGTGTGGAACAACATATCTACTATCAAGGACAAATCCATTTTTCCTTATTGTACGACCATTATCTCTACGGTGATAGATCGGATATCCATCGAAATCCACTGTAGAGCTTTCAACAAATTTTTTGGGGTAGAATTTAGAGCACTTACCGTTGACCATGCAAGGTGAATTCTTCCTCGCTGCACCACATGGACCATGAATCATAAATTTTTCCACAGCTTTGTAATATTCTGGCTCGCACAATTCACTTGGAATCTCAGCAGATATAATCATATCAATGTCTTTTGCAGTAGGATAAGAGTTACTCTTGGCCAAGAATATCAAAATGTGAGCATGTGGCAATCCTCTTTTTTGAAATTCAATTGTGTAAATTACTACAGATTGAAACATAGGAAAATTAGAATTCAGATGTGATTATTATTGTTAAGAAAAAAAACATTATTAAGAAAATACAACAAAGTACCTGCATCAACAACTCCAAAAATGTTCTCTTTCTGAATCTCTTTTATCAGTGCGTTTAATTTCATTTTAAACACGCAACATATAATATTCGGCCTATCTTCAGATTTGAGTTTCCTTGCTTGTAAAAACCTTTCAATCTCAGGGCACTTGGGATTACATGTGAATGTAATAAATAGACTTGGATAACCAATCCATCTACAAATTGCCATTGCATCTTGATAATTTTGCACCATATATCTTGCTCCTCTAGTAAAACTCGATGGCAAAATGATACGCTTTCCTTGGGCTGTAGGATCTACTTCACCACGTGTTAACGCATCTGTCAAACATTTATATGATTCACATCGAAGTGAATTTTGATGAGTCCTAATATAAACCAAGCATCCTGATTCTATCATGGTATATGCGTCTACCAAATATTGCTAAAACAACCTTCTAGAATAAAGCAATATTGACATTTCATTGAACCTATATTGCAAACGGAGTGAAAAATACTCCCTTGGACTAAGTTTACTTCTTGCATTTGAACTCTGACCAGCCACATTGCTAAACTGTATGTCTTCTCTGTAACCGTCTTCACCATAAGGAAAGAGTAATGGGTATTGAAGTGGTAGATATGTTGGATTTAATTCGTTTATTCTTTGAAAATGACCAGCTTTAGATTCCACCAATATATCTCGTTCCCCCATGTGGATCTAAATCACCAACAATCAAAGCAGCCACTTCTCCAACTTGTGGCAAGTTATATGTCCTTCCATCTTTGTTCCTCCTACCGATGAGTTTGATTTTAATATATGTTCTAGGATTACTTTCCATCTCCATTTTTGCCATGCGAAAACTCTTGACCAAAACATTATTTTCATCTAATGCATCCTTAATGTCTTTAACAATTTCATAATGCAATGTAGTCGTAGAATCATCTTCCATGTTTTTAATTAACGAAATGAACAAATTTTGTAAAATTGATGTTACTACAAAATCATGATCATTTAAAGTAATTTATGTCTGACTGTAACTTACCCAAGTGCACTTAGACGATTGTTGATCTCATTCTCAGTATCATAAATATATATTGAGCAAACTTTGGACGATCGCCAGATCCTGGTAGCAAACTCCTCATCAAGTGAAAATTTTGACCATGTAGTCTAAATACTGGTGGTGCACTACCATTGTTAATTGTTTTATCAATTTTTCCACTCATGGAAGTAAAACAAAACATATTGTTAAAGGACCGAATGTTTTTCAAGAGATGTGAAATCTTTTGATCTTGGTTAAAAAACAGCTGCCCTATTGCAGTAGCCAGTAGGTGGACTATTTGTAGGTGGCAACTTGATCTTTCCATGACTGCAACATAGTGAATATTTGGGATTTCGAACACCGGTAGATTTATTAACTCGCTCCTCTAACCAAAACATAGCTCCACAGTGTTGACATGAATACATCTGATCACGAATATCACCGTAATAATCTATAGACCAAAAATAAGTGTTATTATGAATCTCAAATAAGAAAGGGTATTAATAGTTTATTACCCACCAGTAGCAATTGTCATGTTTGAGGTAGTATCA
Source organism: Ipomoea nil (assembly GCF_001879475.1). NCBI lineage: Eukaryota > Viridiplantae > Streptophyta > Magnoliopsida > Solanales > Convolvulaceae > Ipomoea > Ipomoea nil. Next base: position 184,364 of record NW_017617304.1, read on the forward strand.
TGGACCACATTATCAAAATCTGCCATCAATAAACGTTGCATTGCCATATTTGGTGATGACCCGCTATGATCCACAACGCACGACTGTGGTGTATTAACTAAAAGATCGAAGTAACTTTGAATATTCAATTATCAAAATGTATATGATATTCATACTTTAATAAAGAATTAAATTGTTTGCTACAATTTACCATTCGTCAACTTTGCTAAAGGCATTCGAATTTCTTTGTATTCCATAGGTGTAACTTCCAAAACGGTTGATCAGAATGTACTTGATTCAATATTATTTTGGCAAACTATTATCAAAATTAAAAGCAAGAAAGCTATTAGAATAACTTATAGCAGCGAGATAGAATATATAATCTTTAATATATTATATACAGTTAACAAAATCGATAATTGCATTTTAATGGTGTATCACTCTCATATGAAAAGACATGATTGTTGGTAACTATTAGTACCATATTCTACCAAAACTAAAAAGCCAAAATTGTGTTTAATAAATATTAAAATTATATATATATATATATATATATATATATATATATATATATATATATATATATATATATATATATATATAATGGAAGTTCAAAGTTTCAATTCAGTTGCAACTGTAAAAGGTTACACGAGTGTATATCTCAGTACACCTCTAATCTCTCTTATCTATCAGGACACTAACCAGAGACTTATTCTAAAACCACACATTACAAACTATAGGTTACAGCATAATAATAATAATAATAATAATAATAATAATAATAATAATAATAATAATAATAATAATAATAATAATACTATGACTCACACACCCCCTCAAGCACAAGGCTGGTGAGGCACCACATTGAGCTTGTCTCGTAGAGCCACGAATCGCATTCCCGGGAGCGGTTTGGTGAGAATGTCAGCAAGCTGGTCTTTGGTTGAAACAAAATTAACCACAAACTCCCCTGTCGCTACTTTGTCGCGGACGAAGTGGTAGTCGATCTCAACATGCTTCGTCCTAGCGTGAAAAACCGGATTAGCATAAAGATATGTTGCCCCTAAATTATCACACCACAAATTGGACGGATGACCCGTATGTAAACCCAATTCACGGAGAAGAGAGACAACCCACGTAACCTCAGCTGCCACATCAGCTAAGGCTTTATATTCTGCTTCAGTCGACGAGCAAGCCACAGTCCGTTGCTTCCGGGAAAGCCAGGAGATGAGATTGGACCCAAGAAAGGCTGCGTACCCACTGGTGCTCTTCGTATCAACCGGACAGCCTGCCCAATCGGAGTCAGAATATGCATGAATCGAGGTAGAAGAGGAAGCGGTCAGTCGAAGCCCATAATCCATAGTGCCCTTGATATACCGTAACATGCGTTTGACCATGCCCTAGTGATCAGTGGCCGATGAGTGCATGAATTGACATAAGCGGTTAACAGCATAAGATAAGTCTGGCTGAGTGATAGTGAGATACTGCAGGGCTCCAACTATGCGACGATACTGAGTGGGATTATCAAACGGCTCATCGGACGGGGTAACCGCTTGCGTAGTCGATGCTGGAGTTGCTAGAGGTTTGCAATCTACCATTCCGACCCTGTTCAATAAATCATTCATATAGCGCCACTGGGACAAAACCATTCCGTCACTCGTGTGTACTGTCTCAATGCCTAAAAAGAAGCCCGGTTTGCCGAGATCCCTGATTTTGAAAGCTGCAGCTAGATGGCCAAGTAATGTGTTAACCAAAGCGGAATTACTGCCCATCATGATGATGTCATCTACATAGACCAGGAGGTAGACGTGAGATCCATCCGCAATGTAGTAGAATAGCGAGACATTTGTTTTGGACGCACAAAACCCTGTAGAGAGTAAAAAATCATGTAGCCGTTTGAACCAGGCCCGTGGTGCCTGTTTCAGGCCATACAATAACCGTTGTAGCAAACAAACGTGATCTGGGTGAGCTGGGTCTTCATACCCTGGTGGTTGCTTCATGTAGACTGTTTCAGCTAAGTGTCCATTTAGGAAGGCATTATGGACGTCCAGTTGCTGTAGAGTTCATTTATGGGTGATAGCCAAAGAAAACAACATGCGAACTGTGGTTGGTTTGACCACCGGGCTGAAAGTGTCGAAGAAGTCTTCGCCTGCTACCTGGTTGAAACCCTTAGCAAAGAGGCGTGCCTTGTGCCATTCCACTGCGCCATCAGCTGTGCGTTTCGTGCGAAACACCCACTTGCACCCGATTATATTCATGACTGGTTCAGGTGGAACAAGCCGCCAGGTGTTGTTATTGAGTAGAGCGTTGAACTCCTGATTCATAGTATCCCGCCAGTGCGGGTGGCCCACAGCCTGAGAGTAACACGTCGGGTCAGCTGTTACTGTTACTAAGGCTTGAAAATCTTCATTAGTGCCATGAGTCATTGACAAAGCCGCATGATGTGGTCCCTTTCTTGAGGTTGAGTCCTACCTCGGCCTCGACCCCGACCCCGACCCCTACCCCGACTTCGCCCTCGAGTAGTAGGCTCAATGGCTAAAAGCGGGGTCTCCTGAGCTAACGGCACAGGGTCAGAGTCATGTGGTACAACAACAGGAGTGTGCAAAGATGGGATAGCGGGCACTGGTATTATTGGTCCAGAAGCCCACGGTACGGGTTGTGGCTCTCGAACCCGAGGCGTTGTACCTGCGGCAAAAGGGAAAATTGACTCGTCAAATCGCACATGGCGACAGATATAAGTTTTCCCACTAGTTAGGTCCATGCACCTGTACCCTCGAAAGGACGGTGGGTAGCCAAGGAAAACACAGGGAGTGGAACGAAACTCTATCTTATGCCGATTGTACGGCCTTAGATAGGGGTAACATAAGCACCCGAAGACTCGTAAAAATTGATAGGGTGGTAGCTTTTTGTGGACTCGGAAGTATGGACTTTCAAATTTTAAGGCCGATGACGGGAGATAATTGATTAAACATGTGGCTGTTTCGAATGCATGATCCCAATATTGTTGAGGGACCGACCCTTGGGCCAGAAGAGCCAGGCCTGTTTCGACAACATGCCTGTTACGACGCTCGACTCTTCCGTTTTGTTCGTGCGTGTAAGCACAAGATTGACGATGATTAATTCCAAGGGACTGGAAGGTGGTATGAAGTTTTCGATATTCACCCCCTAAGTCCGACTGGATAGATTTGATAGAGCGCGAAATTGCCGCTCTACCAACACACGAAACAAATCAAATATTTTATAAATGTCTGATTTTACCCTTAATGGATAAAACCAGCAATAACGGGAGTAGTCGTCAACAAATAAAAGAAAATAGCGAAAACAGCTAGACGAGAGTACTGAAGCGGGTCCCCAGATGTCTGTATACAATAAGTCTAGGACGTTTTGACTAGAATTGTGTACTCTATCTAATTTAAACCGAGAAGACTTGCCAAGGTGGCAAGCCGTACATAACCTGAAACTAATGTTATTCTTGGTGACTGAACAATGTTGAAGGATTTTATTCTGGACCAACCTGTGTGGATGCCCGAGCCTACGATGCCAAGTTGACAGTGTAGCACGAGTACTGACGAACGCGAATTGACTCCGGGAAACGGGAAGCTTGTATAATCCTCCAGAGGTGGGACCTTTAAGAAGTACCGCCTGAGTTGTGGAATCCTTCACAAGAAAATGATTACCATGAAATTTTTAAAAAAAAACCACATTTTCATTAGCGAATTTTTGAACTGATAATAATGGAACGGTTAATTTTGGGACATGTAAGATATTAGATAGAAACAACTGTTTAGATTTTGACGGGATCGATGCATGGCGAACTCGCGAGATAACTAAACCTGTACCATTTCCAACCCTGAGTGTGTCCGGGCCAGTGTAATCTTCAGAGGAGGCCATCATGCCGGCATCAGGAGTGACATGCGCCGTAGCACCTTTGTCGGGGTACCATGCGTCAATCGATGGTGTGGATGTTGACGGGGACTCACCGGAAACCGCAACATGTGCCTGAGCAGGGGGTTGCGTGGTGTACCGTTTATAACAGTAAACCGCTGTGTGGCCTTGGGACCTGCAAATTTGACAACGTGGTACACCACGATTATTACGCCCGCCACGGTGATTGCGGCCACCACGACCCCCACGTTATCCGCCATCTCCACCGGTGTGATTGCCGGAGTTCCTGCCAGAATTGCCGCGGCCCGCGTACAGCGCCGTGGGCGTGTTGCTGCTGCCACCATCACCTGGGTAGTCATCCGCCAGTATAAAATCAGCCGCCTGGAGATGATCCGCAAGATGAGAAAGAGAGACAGGAGCATGCGCGGTGAGTGACGCGGCGTACGCCCGATATTCCGGTCGAAGCCCGCGTAGAACGTAGAGATTCTGCTCGGACATCGACAGCGGCTGACCTGCTTGCGCCAATGCTTCGACCAACAATTCCGCACGGCCCAAGTATTCTGCCGGAGGGCCTGAAACTGGCCTAGCAAGCTCAAACACCGCGCCTGAGTGTTGGAGCCCAAAGCGGTGGTGATCGACTGCTAGACGGCGACAGCGGTAGGCCGGTCGACCGCGAGATGTAGGACCTCGTCCGACATCGATGAAATCAGCAGCGACAATATTGATTGGTCTTGAAGCACCCCTGTCCTGTACGCCGGGTTTGGAGTAGTTGCCGACGTCGTGTCGCCGGAACCACCAGTGCTCAACGTCGCCGGCGGGCAGGGAGTGGAGCCGTCGACGAATCCGATCAGATCCTGGCCCGTGAGGAATGGAATCAACTAGGTCCTCCAAAATAGAAAGTTGCGTGAACTCAACTTCATAGAGATGAAGTGGTGGGCACCGGCTAACGGATTTGGTGTCGCCGGAGATGAGCCGCCGGTGGCGGAAGGCGTTCTCTCCGAAGAACCAGCCGACATGGTTGGGTACGGGGAAAAAAAAATTTGAGGTGTGGAAGGTGAGAGAAAGGATCGTAAAAGTTTAGGCTAATACCAGATGGAAGTTCAAAGTTTCAATTCAGTTGCAACTGTAAAAGATTACACGAGTGCATATCTCAGTACACCTCTAATCTCTCCTATCTATCAAGACATTAACCAGAGACTTATTCTAAAACCACACATTACAAACTATAGGTTACAGAATAATAATAATAATAATAATAATAATAATAATAATAATAATAATACTATGACTCACAATATATATATATATATATATATATATATATATATATATATATATAGGGTTGAGTTCAAATGAGGACAACAATATATAGAGGACTGTGAGGACAAATAATGGGCACACAACAAATTAATACCAGGCACACAACTTAATACATAATGGCACACAAGAATAAATGTAAACACCAGGTTTCGAACCTAGGCTCTATAAATTAACAAATCTAGCACGCGACATACAAACTGTGGCACACGACTACATTCGGCCATGCACACAACATACCGGCTAATGGCACACACTACATCTGTCCTTACAGTCCTCTATAATATACTTGTCCTCATTTGAATACACACACACACACACACACACACACACACACACACACACACACACATATATATATATATATATATATATATATATATATATATATATATATATATATATATATATATATATATATATATATATATATATATATATATAATTGCTCATACCATTGCTAGAGTTGAAATTTTGTGTAAGAAGCCCAATACGATGTCGTTGAATTACACGCTTCTTATTTTGAGTTGTTGAATTAATGCATGTAAGCTGAGATCTATATCTTGTAGATTGTACTGAGAATTAAGAGTCTACAAAAAGATTGTAATAAATTAAAAAACACATAATTTGATTATTATAATAAAAATACAACTTACTATAAAAAAGATTAAAATTTGGTCGATGTAAAAAAAAAAATGATATATGTGAAAACAATAACACCAACACAGCAATTAGAGAGAAATCATTTTACCAGGCAACACAAGCAGTGTGAGTGTGTTGAATGTTACATTTTCCTCAGAATCATTTTCTGTCACAAAAGAAATCAATAAATTGTAACCAATTAAACAATGAACTACTGATCTAATTATTGAATTGCAGTTTATTGAACTAAAATATATGAATACATGGATTACATTAAACAAATGTAGACAAAATATAAACCATATACAACTACAACAATTTAAATCTTAGTATAAGAATTTAAATACATGTACCACTATACATACTATTAATTTGACAAAGTTATAATTTTAATTTAAATTTTTAAAAATCATTCATATATATATATATATATATATATATATATATATATATATTGAAATCTATATAAAAGCATATATAATTATATATTTATTTAATTATGTATTTATGTTATTATATAATAAATAAAAGAAATAATAAATCAAAGAAAAAAAATATAAGAACGACCCAGGTCTCACTGTCTACGCTTTCTATTTCTCTCTTTTGATCTGTCTACGCTTTCTATCTCTCTCTTTCGATCTGTCTACACTTTCTATCTGTGTGTCTAAATCACACTGTTTAGGCAGTGATGGTGACCAATTTTGGTATGATGTTTGTATATTCTACTCATTTTTCTTGTGTAGATTACACTCCATATGTTGTGATACAGAGAGAGATAACAACAAACGAAATTAGGGTAGCCCTAATTTTGTTTAAGATTGATAGCCCTAATTTTCTATAGCGAAGGCGAGTGTACGGGTTCGTTCCTTTGAAGCTTGCAAGCTATGGAAACGTCGATCCGTAGTTTAGAAGTATGGATGTACGTTCTCCGGTTCTAATTTACAGTCAGGTTTCGATGTAGCTGGTTTGCTGGTAGGAATTCCTATAGATCTCACATCATCTGCAATCGGAGTAAACTAAGGTATTTTCTAAATCCTTATGAGTGAACTTTTAGTTTTTTCCCCGAATTATTTTCGTTGAATTTGATGTAAAATTCGAATTAGGGTAACTAAATTGTAAATCATATACTTAGGGTTTTAATCTACTACTTTAAGTTGGTTCCAAAAGAGATAAGGTAAAAGTCTAGGGGGGGGTGGGTAAATATACTTTTAAACTTTTTGCACAGCACAACAATTGCTAAGGCAACAGAGAAACCAAAACTCTTAACTAGATTGTTAGAGTCTTGTGCACAGGGGGAAATAATAAAGGATACGGTGTGTGTGTATTTGTGTCAAGTTTATCCCCGTGAGAAGCAAGCAAGAGCAGTAAGTAAATAAAGCGGTAAAGAACACAAGACAATTTATAGTGGTTCGGAGGTGGTAATCCTCCTACTCCACTTGCTCTTATCTCCAAGAGCAATTCACTATATCCACCACTACTTGGTTCCTAGATACAATGAATTCCGTGATCTAGTGCTTTGATCACCAAGCCCGCACTAATCACGCTCAGTGCCACCAACACTGCTGCTTCGGGTTTCACGTCGCCGCGCTACTTTCCCAGGATTTCACGACTTCGCGTTACTTCCCCCCCGTCTTCTACGCTCCGGTAGAAACACTTCTTCCGTGATCTAGTGCTTTGATCACAAAGCCCGCACTAATCACGCCCAGTGCATCCGATAATGCTGCTTCGGATCTCATAACTCCGTGTGACAATCCAAGATTTCACAACTCCGTGCTACTTTCCCCCGTCTTCTACACTCCGGTAGAACTTCTACTTGTTATGCTCCAAAACAAGTTTGCCTTGCTTCTAACTTGAGACTTCTGTAGATGATCTTCAATGATGCGCTTAGTCTCTTATAGTTGATGAAGATTCTAACACTCTTGGATATTTCTTTGTAGGCTCTGTATCACTCTGAGTGTTTATCTCACTAAGAATATATCAATTTAAGCTCTTGATATGGAAAGCTCTTTTGATTTTCGTATGCTCTGTTTAGCTCTGTTCTTTGCTCTATGCTCTTGCTTCTTTTTTGTTCACCCCTGCTTTCCACTACTTCAATCTTCATCCTTTTATAGCTGGTAATGAGAATCTGTCCGTTGGAAAAGAAACGTTCTCATTTTTGAATTTCTTCTAGCTGTATAGCCTTTTCAGAGGATAAGATAACGTTGCAGATATGTCAGAGATTCTCTGCAAGTTGAGCTTTAAGTTCAAGCAAAAATGGCATCCCAAAAACTTCTTCTGGTGTAGATCACGCCTTCTGGGATTTCTATCTTCAAAATATAATCTCCGATTTAATCCCTTACTAATTTGGACTAGTATTTTTACTTCTGCAACTTCTTCTTGTATTTCCTTTGTACTTCATGTCTGGTGGGTTTGTTTACTGCTTCTAGACTTCATCTTCTTAATTGACTTGGGAAATCTCTTCCCATGTAAACTTCAGCCCTTACTATATTTGGAAGTGAAATCTCTTGGATTCTCTTCCTTTCCTGATTTGGCAATTTGAAATCTTATCCCTTACTTGATTTGGATTGCTATTTATATATCCTTGAACTGAACTTCAGCCCTTACTATATTTGGAAATGAAATCTCTTGGATTCTCTTCCTTTCCTGATTTGGCAACTTGAAATCTCATCCCTTACTTGATTTGGATTGCTATTTATATCTCCTTTAATTGAAGCCCTTTGCAAATCTCATCCCATCAATTTGAAACTTTTGACTTCTGCCCAAGGATGGGTTTGGATGGAACTTCTTCCCATTCTAGATTGTGAAACACGTGAACTTTTTCCCATTCTAGATTGTGTAACTTATCCCTTGAATTGGAATTGCATCCCATTTTCAATTTTTGAAACTTCTTCTATTTGGAAATCTCATCCCATAGTCAATTGAAATCTCTTCCTAATTGACTTTACAAACTTCTTCCATCGCCCAAACTTCATCTGATGGATTTAAACATGGCTTCTTTAAAATATGTGGGATGTGAGATTCAAAACTATAACCTTGCGTTTAACATTTCAAGCTTTTACCATCTTGCCTGTACAACCATTTAGTTATCATCTTGTTTCACTTGGTGTACTTCTTTCTTTTCATAGATGTTTGATCTTCAAGATAGTTTCATACAAAGTCCAAGTCACGTTCTTCTTCTTTGGGAATTCTTTGGGAATTGTTGAGGGATTTCTTCTTGGATTTCTTGAGAGATTTCTTCATGGGTTGATCTCATGTATACATCTTCATATGCATACATCTTCCTCTTCTATTTGCGATTTTCACTAGGCAAATTCTTGATTTTAGGCTTGATATCTTCTTTATCCATTTTCCTCAACTAATGGATTAATTTTCCCTTTCTTGGTCTATGACTCAACTAGTCTAACCAAAATAAAATTGGGGTTCTACGATTTACAATTTGGCATATCAAATCCTATTACAATTTATTCCTAACACTGTAACAACTTAGTCTTAAATATCAGGGGAAAACTTCATACTTAGGGTTTTCTTCACTGTATCAACGAAATCAGTTTTCTAACTTCAGTTATTCGTATGCTTATACTAATTATATAAGACTCAAAAATCTGTTATCTAATTTTGACTAAACAGGTTGTAGTTATAGATCTAATTACATAACCAAGATGGAGATGCATGCAGATTCTAAATCTCGAGGATAAGTAAACATCTGCATACAAATAATACTATCGCAGTAATACAGGTTTCACATTTTATTTAAAGTACCTTTGTTAGATAGTGTGTTCTTCCTTTTTGAACCGATGACTATTGATGAAGTTAACTTCCGCATTGACTTAGACTCAGTAATGTTTGGACAACGTTTTTGTATAAGTGTTGATTTTAGGTGAATAGAAATTTTGTCTAGTGTTTATAAATTTGAATCTGTGATTGTAAAATTTAAAAGTAGAATTCAAATGCATTGAAATTTGCTTAAAGTTAATGACTACTGTTATTGGGAAGTATAACAACCCTAGTTTGCCTAAATAATATTTCTTTATACTTAATTTCCTTTATATGTACTTAAATACTAACATTTTTTTCCAGCAAATGGCAAATGATGATATGAAATTCTGATGTCAATCACTTTTACATTTGTAGATGTGTATTTTGTGGAAATCTTGAATGATTACAACTGCTACCTCAGTGAATACATCACTGTAATTTTTTGGTTACTGTTTTTTTATTTTGTTTGTAGCTCTATTCAACTATTTTATTAATTATTAATTTTTTTTTTTGAATTCTAGTTAAATTCTAGCAGATTTTTTCCAAAAAATGGCAAATGATGATATTACTTTCTGATGCCACTTTTCAAATTACTTCAGATGTTGTAGATGTTTTAGTTTAATATTAATGATTGAGAATGAGTACTGAAACAGAAGAGATGAAAGCAAATTTGAAGAACACCAGGGAATGAATCACTGTAGTTCTTTTTGTAAACAATTTTGATTGTCATTTACTTCAAATTTTCATTTTCACATATAATTTTATATATTGCAGAACATATGTGAATTAATTTGAAAACACTTCCGATTGAAATGTGTGTTCTATGATTTTGTTTAAGAGCATATCTTAGTTTAAAATCTTTTTAATTATTCATCGTGAGTACATTTGATTAGGGTCTAAGTTTCCACCTTTGTTAATTCTATTCAAATTACCTAGATTTCTTTTTATTTCATGATCTTACTTTAGGGACTAAAAAAATGTTTTTATTGCTCTGTAAAGATTTAAAAGACATATTTTAAGCACATTTAGAGCAGTTTGATTTGATGACTGTGTATACTGATAGGTTAAATGAGCATACTCTATATTTTGTCTAAATTTGAAGTTCAATATTCAGTGTTTTTAATTTTTAGTAGTCTTCACATTTGATTATGATGTATGAGTAGAATTAAAGATATGCATTACAGCTGAACTAGAGCAGTCTTTACACTGTTTGATTTAGAGCAGTCTTTACACTGTTTTAAATTTTTAGTAGTCATCACATTTGATTAGGGACTAAGTTTGCACATTTGTTAATTCTATTTAACAATCTACTTGAACTTTAAAATTCACAATGTGAGATTTGAATGCAGATGTTTAAAATTACTTATATTTCAGAATTGATTTGCAGTCTGTGTACACTCATAGGATTTTTAAATAGGAAACATATATATATACCAGTTGGTAGTGGAGAGCCATCCTGAAAAAAAGAAGGTTTTTAAATAGGAAACATATATATATATATATATATATATATATATATATATATATATATATATATATATATATATGTGTGTGTGCAAATTTATTTACTAAAACAAATACCATTGAGTATTTGGTCCTGAGATCAAAGGCAGTCTTGCCAACTACTTCACAGCCCTCCTTGTCCCATAAGAGGAATGGAGCATCAATTGTCTTATCACCTACCCTAACAATCAACCTGTATCTTAAGGTACCCTCTTGTCAATTTGTGTGACATGTTGGACATATAAGAGATCTATCCTTCATGTGCAACTTCTTAAAGCAGCCATCAGCTCTACAGGAATGGTAGTACCAATTCCTCGTACTCTCAACTGACACAATCCTTCCAGGAACCCAATAGTATCCTTCTTGTTAGATTAAATTCCATTTAATGGTTAAGTTATGATTTAAACTAAATGTTAACCTTAAAATATGTAACATAGTACCTCTACTCTTTCATAAAGATCCTTGATAGTGCTTACTACCATAGGAGACTTAGAATTCTCTGCACTATTGGCATAAGACATCACAGACAAACTATGTATGCTTCTAGGTGGGCTATGATCAGCCTTCAAACTGAATAATAGTAAAGCATTAAAAGTAAGTAATAATTGATCTAGGATAGGGGATTAGTGAAAGAAATTAAGTGGCAATACCTATCTTTGAAATCTTGAAATTCCTTGCACTCGTGATTAAACCATACTTGTGTAGCATTTTAGGAACTTGAAATTCTGACTTCATTTACAAAATAGGAAAAGACTTGTAATTAAAAATAATCAAAGTAGATATCACAATTAAAAATATCTTGCACTTACTGTCCACTTGTTTTGCTCGACAAAGTTGGAGCAAAATCATCAAAGGATCTTCAACATGGGTATTGAAATAATGCATGATAGTCTCAACATGGTGATCCCATACTGTGCACTTAATACGACATCCCCTAAAATTGAGATAAATTATATTGTAATTAGATAAAATTACTACTGAAAATCAGAAAATACATAAAAATAGAGAAGTAGTGACATAACTCTATGTCTATTATTTGTTTTTTCTGTATTTACAAGGTTTTACTTTAATAATATGTGTTTTACTTGAATAATACAGTGCACCGTAACTACATCCAAAATTCAAAGATGGATTTGGAATGAAGAACAGCAGATTGGAAGATTACAGTTCAAGATAAGTTTTATTTCATTAATATTTTTTTTACTTTGATAATAAAGTGAAGTATGATTACTAATTGTTTTTGTACTCTAATCACAGTTAGCACTGTAAAATTCAAAGCTGGAATTGAAATGGACAACAGCAGATTGGATGATCAACATCATTTTTTCATTTTGAAAAATTACAAATCAAGATAAGATTTTTATCACCTCTAGTGTTCAGAATATTATGTTTGAGAGTACTTCAGTGGATACAGTATATACTTTTTGTTGTTTACTAATTGTTTGTTGTACTAATTGTTTGCTGTACTATATTCACAGTTAGCCTAAAAAATTGTTTGTTGTACTATACTCAGTTAGCCTAAAAAATTGTTTGCTAATTGTTTGTTGTACTATACTCACAGTTCGCCTAAAATTTTCAAAGATGGACTTGGAATGGCCAACAACAGATTATATGATCAAAAACATTTCTTCATGATGGAATATTACAGATCTAAAAGGTAACCAAACCACTTTGTTCTATAGAGTGTAACTTAGAAATTGTATGTTTACATATTCAACTATAGTTAACTACAATGTGTTGTGGTTTATAGTTTATGTTGAATGTATTTGTGTGAAGCATATTAAATTAAAATAGAGCAGATTAAATTAAAATGAATAACAGAAAAGCAGTAGGTTTATATTGGCATATTATCATAATATCAGTAGGTTTAGATAGGGTATAAATAAGTACTTTCCTTTTCACTAAATAAGTAGGTTTAACCTAAATAGATAAAATTATAAAAGTAAGGAAACTTACTGGCCATCTTCGATCAGAAAATCCACAAGTTTGGAAGGATATCCAGCTATAACCATTTCTTTTGGAGTGTAGAACTCCACAACTCTACCAATTACATCTATAATGAAAATAAGGTCATTAAAAAAGAATAAAGTTCAAAACTAAAACATAGTAAATATAAGATAGAGAAAACAAATAATAGAAATAATATAAATCATACCAATCAAATGCTTGTCAAATCCACTGCCAGACATTAAGTCTGAAAAAGACTTAAGCCGAAACATGAGGTTGGGAAAACCCTTTCGCCTGTGTCTCTCTACATTAGTTTCATGACTGAATCTAATCATGTATGTGTGATCAGTGGTTTTGTACTGATAGTAGTGTGAGATTACTGCAAAATCTTTTATAGCATAAACCTTGCCTTCTTTTAACAGTTTAGAAAACTGTTGGACACAATCTTTTGGAATATTTCCATGAATATATGTGCCTTATGAAGAAAGAAAAAAAATGTTACTAACAATATTTTTTTTTTTTATTTTCAGTTGTATTGATAAAAAGAGCTTACCTCACTGTCATGAAACAAACATTCTTGGCTTTTGATGGATTCTGAATTGCGACCTTCTCGTAAAGTATAGGTATGAACCAATAATCTTATTGCCTTTTGTACGTAGATATCCCTATGTCTTTACCTTGAATGAAAAATGGAGCCATTTGCAGATTTTCAGAATGAGAAAATATGAAAGAAATTTGTATCAAACCTAGCTTCAAAGGGAGAATGGTGGTAGAGAATGAAGAAATCGTACCCAGTATTTATAGAGCCAACTTCAAAAGATTTAAATCAACCGTGCTTAAGCATGTTTGCAGATACATTATGATTGTATCTAGGAAGAAGAAACGACATATCTGAAAAGCTGAAGAAAGATTTGAATTGATATATGTATATTATTATATGTATTTTTATGTATATATGTAATATATCTGTAATATTATATATATATATATATATATATATATATATATATATATATATTCATAGACGACACATTTATATATATTCGATGAAGATGTATATGTATAACCGTATGCTTTGTCAGTAGCATTTATATTATTGATGGCTAAACAGATTCCAAGTAAATTGGGACTCCAAAAGGGGTTCTAATTATAACTTTAGTATTCAATTCCAATACAAACACAATTATTTGTTAGATTTATTAGGAAATAAATCTGAAAAATTCCACTACAATTTTTACATAGCCATCTTTTTCACATTATTATTACCCTGCACATGCATACACGGTATCTTTTTCTGAAACGCACTTGGAAATAAACCAGTGGAACCAATGTAGAGTCTACCTTTATACCTTAAGAGCCCCCCAGATACTGTAATAGTAGTATCTGTGGGATCAATTAAGGTAGCAGTCAAACTTTCAGAAGCACAAGTGTCCCCTTCATAGCTGTTGAGTACCTCTGCAACCACTGAGGTTGTACCTCTGAAATGGAATACATAATTGGACTCTCATCAAAATCTCTTCTAGATAGTGCAGCAGCTTTGTTGTCTACCCCCTTTTTGTATTGGATGGAATAATCCAGTCCTAAAAGTTTAGACAACTCCTTTTGTTGGAGGGCAGTAGTGATCTTCTATTCTAGGAGGAACTGGAGACTATGATGGTTAGTTTTGATAGTGAAGTGCCTTCCTAACAAGTAGGGTTTCCATCTTTCCACAGCATTTATAATTGAAAGGTATTCCTTTTCATAGATAGACAATCCTAAGTGTTTCTCACCAAAGGCCTTACTGAAAAAGGCTATAGGTTTTCCCTCCTGAAATAGAATAGCCCCCATCCCCATATGGCTTGCATTAGCCTCCACTATGAAATCTTTCTGAAAATTGGGCAGTGCTAGGACTGGGGAATTACATAATGCCTTTTTCAATTGTTCAAAAACTTGATCTACTTCTGGACCCCACTTAAATCCATCTTTCTTTAACATCTCTATCAAAGGTTTACTCAGCACTCCATAAGCTTTTATAAACCTTCTGTAATACCCTGTAAGGCCTAAGAAACCCCTCAAAGCTTTGACGGTCTTGGGTTTAGGCCAAGCTACCACATCTTCCAGTTTGGCAGGATTAGTTTGCAACCACTCACAAGAAAGTATATGTCCCAAGTACTCAACCTGAGTTTGTGCAAATGAGCACTTACTTAGCTTGGCCAGAAGTTGGTGCTGTCTCATGGTTAAAAGAACTTCACTCAGGTGCTGCCAGTGAACTTCCCAGTTAGGACTGTAAACCAATATATCATCAAAGAAGACCAAAACATATTTCCTTAACAAAGGCTTGAAAATTGTGTTCATTAGAGCTTGAAAAGTAGCAGGGGCATTGGTGAGCCCAAATGGCATCATCTTGAACTCATAAAGGCCCTAATGAGTTCTGAAAGTAGTCTTGAATTCTTCCCCTTCCTTCATCCTAACTTGGTGATACCCTGACCTAAGATCCAGTTTAGAGAAGCAATTAACCCCTGCTAGTTCTGAAAAAAATCCTCAACCAAGGGAATAGGTAATTTATTTTTTTACTGTGATGTTGTTAAGTGCCCTGTAATCTATGCAGAACTCCAGGAGTTGTCTTTCTTAGGCACAAGTAAAACTGGGGATGCAAAACAGGAGGAACTAGGAGTGATCACCTCAGCAGCCATCATTTCATCAATCATCTTCTCAATTGTATTCTTTTGATCAAAAGAATACCTGTAAGGCCCCACATTAACAGGTTAAGCTCCTGGGATAAGGGTGATAGCATGGTCTAAGGCTATTTTAGGGGGTAGGGTTTTTGGCTCTTGGAACAGGTCCTGCAATTTAGAGAGTAGGCTGGACAGTTCAGGGAACATTTATGGGGTTTCAGGTATTTCTGGGGTGGAATTGGGAATCTATCACTGTGCAACATTGCACTAGGAACCCCTGAACACCTCCTTTGTGCCATTTCTTTAATTGTTTGTCTGTAGCAGTCTTCAACAACACCTTCTTAGTCAGTCTTTTTAAGAAAACATTTCTGCCATCCTTATGGAAAGAAATCCCTGGGGTCTGGTATGCAATTGAATGGGGGCAAATAGGTCCAACGGCTACTGCAACGGCGTCATATGGTTTAAGTGTAACGGCTCTCAACGATCTCTCTTCCTACGGCGTCGTTTTTTGGTCTTTCGACTTTCAGCCTTTGCCATCATCAGCCTTCATCACTTCATCTGCTGATTTCCTTTCTTCCCATCCCTTCTCATCACCATTAATACAACCTTGCAGGGTCGTTACATTTTATTTCATTCTTCAATGGTAAGTTTTATTTTATTTAATTTGTAATTAAATGTTACCATAGTTATATTTTGTAATATATCATTTCTGTAATTCTTACTTCATTAATATTAATATGAATTCTATAATTATAAATAAATATATATATATATATATATATATATATATATATACACA
This sequence comes from Ipomoea nil, assembly GCF_001879475.1. NCBI lineage: Eukaryota > Viridiplantae > Streptophyta > Magnoliopsida > Solanales > Convolvulaceae > Ipomoea > Ipomoea nil. The sequence continues at coordinate 200,843 of NW_017617304.1, forward strand.
CACACACACACACACAATTATTTAAAAAATATATATTTTAACATTAAGTATTAATATTGGGCATATATTTTTGTGCATCGCGCATATGAAATACTTGCTACGGGAGGGCAATAAATGTGCCCACCACCTGGCTAATCTGGGGTAGACTGCTGATTGGGGCACTTCACGGCTTGAGGTGTCGCTCACAAGGGCCACAAGCCTCAATTCTCTTCTCTCGATCGATGCCTTCGGGGCAAGTGCGGTTCGAATTTGGTAGTTGTTCTCTTTTCCCGTTGTGAACGGGTCTTGATTCACCAAAAAAAAAAAAAAAAAAAAGAATAAGTCAGGAATGAAATATTATTGCTAATGTTGCTAATGTTAGAGATTTCATAGAATAAGTTCGAAATGAAATACTATTTCTAAGAATAAACTATTTCATTGTTAATTTTATAACCTTTTAATTTCACAAAATAGCATTATTGGATATGAGTTATGCAATAATAGCCATTCCTAAAGATCTTTGGTATTAGCTATTCACAAGCACTCGGGAATAGTTTTGTATTATAATACCAAAATATCATTTACTACGCATGCTTATATATATATATATATATATATATATATATATATATATATATATATATATATATATAGTGTAAGGTTCCCGTGCGGTTGTGCGGTTGATTAATGTGCGTGAGGTTTGTACTCAATGTGCGTGAGTATCGTGCTTAATGTGCATGAGATTTGTACTTAATGTGCGTGGGTGTGTAATGTTAATGTGCGTGAGTTTTGTACTTAAGGTGTGTGAGTCTTGTGCCTAAGATGCATGAGTTGTGTGCTTAATGTGCGTGAGTGTGTTCTTCATCCACTGCTGTGAAAGTTATGCGCATCCACTGCTGCATTTTCTCTTTGTTTTTTGTTTCGAAGTGGTGGAGGAATGGATTTTGTCTTGTTTTTAACATAAAATCAGAACAGTCATATGTGCGTTTACATATATCTATCCATTCACACACAATCAGAAAAGCTTCATCCACCTTCTCTTTCTGTTCTGTTTCTTTCTGAGCTCGTAATTCTGAACTCAAGTAACGTACATTAAGCATAAACTTCACGCACATTAAGCACAATACTCAGGCACATTAAGTACAAAACTCACGCACATTAACATTCCACACTCATGCACATTAAGCACGCGACTCACGCACATTAATCTACCGCACAACCGCACGGGAAGCCACAGATATATATATATATATATATATATATATATATATATATATATATATATATATATAAGTCTTAGATCTGGAAAAATCGGAGTATATCAAACTTTTAAAAATCAAACCAAGGACTTTGTGGTTTATTGGTACTAAGTTGCTCCCTTGTGTGAGAGTTGATGGGTTTGATCCTTGGCGAAGGCGATTATGGTAACATATGATGTAGTAGCTTGTATATGTGGGTATCTTTTCCTCTTATAAAGAAAAAAAAAATTAAAAAAGCGATTGCATTTTCGTAATTATCACCAACTTTAATATAAAAACTTGAACACTAAAATTTGCAATTCTCATACTTTTCTAGGTTTGCACATTTAGTATTAACATTTTGCATATTTAGTATTAAAAGATTGCACTTGCAAAAGTGAATTGCACTTAGGGTTTCGATTTTAGAGTTTATGAGTGGATTTTTTATTTTATTTGGTTTAGTGGTTCACTTTTTACTGCTTAAGATCTAGCATTACAGTTTAGATTTAAAATTTAATTTTTTTTTTGTAATGTCATTGTTGTGACACCCCGAAAATTATTCCTATAACCCAAATTAGTCTCTTAAATATTCCCTAAGGATGGATTTAATCCTCCTAGTTACCCTTGCAATTCTTTTTATAATTTAGCATTGAATCTAGTTAGGGGATCTAGTTTGACCTAAATCCTTTAACCTTTTTAATATGGTCAATGGGTTGGACCTTATTTTATAACCTTTGGACCCTAGCCTTACTTAAAAGGAACCTTTCTAGCCTTTATGTTGAAGGAAGAAGGCCCTTAATGGTCATTTCAGAATTTCTAACTTGGAACCCAAGCTACTACCTAAACACACTCACCCTAGAATCCCCACACTTGGCCAAAACTGAAAGGTCTTCACCCCATTAAAATTTATTGTCACAAACCTTAAAAGCATCTTAAAATTCCCTCTGCTGTCAACATTTACTAAATGCTAAGCAATACCAACTCAAAAGATCATTTCTAAGAACCCACAGAAATAATGATGTAAAAGAAGCGCTTTTATTATTCCAATGTCATATTTAAATGACCCTTCATCAAGCATAAAATGAATATGGATTTGATATTCCAATGGGTGAGCTCACAATACTATAGTTCATGTAGAGATTAGATTAGTGAAAAACAACAATTTTGTAATGTCGTTGTTTCACGTACAACATTCTCACATAAAAATAATTACTGGCAAATGAGTTCATTCACCCATGTTCAAAAAATTTCATGATTTATATGAATGTTTTTAGGATTACCAAATCAGCTATTCGACCAAACTTGACTGATATTTTGATATTAAAAACTTTTTTTCACCATGCATGATGGACACACAAAGCAGTACAAAAGGAAATGGTACATGAAAATATATTTCTCTTAGGCTAACTTTATCCTTAAAATACTCACTTTTAAAAGTGAATCTTATCTCCACATCACTAAATTTACAATTTCTTCACTATTTCTCTACATCCTTGCAATATTTTCTCACTTTTAAAAGTGGACACACTTTTCATATCACATTACAATAAAATAACAAAATAAAAAAAAAGGTAGAAAAAGCTCCCGAATACTACCATGCGACAACCTTTATTTATACTTTGCAAGCTTGGCAGTACACAAAAGTAAATAATAATAATAATAAATAAATAAATAAATAAATAAATAAATAAAAGTATTTTTCTTGTATAGACACTTCATTTTGCAAGCATCATCATGTCAAGCAACAAAATTCAACTGTTAATCTAAAAAAAAAAAAAAAAAAAAAAAAAAAAAAAAATTATCTAGTTATCCTATTACTTTCGTAAAAGATTGAAAATAAACCAAGTTCATGCTTTGAAGACTACACGGTTTCATCCGCTTTAATCATTGCTCCTAAAAAAAAAGTATTATATATATATATATATATATATATATATATATATATATATATATATATATATATATATATATATATCCAACCACCCATATCTTCATGATTAATATGCATGTACCCGCATGGGCAGCTCAACTGATCACAGAGGTGAAACTTTGGAAGAATGACCAGGGATCGAGTCTCACTAGCGGCAGTGTGGGAGCAACCTCTCAAAGTTAGGGGGGTTCCTTGTGAAACTTTGGAAGAATGACCAGGGATCAAGTCTCACTAGCGGCAGTGTGGGAGCAACCTCTCAAAGTTAGGGGGGTTCCTTGTGCGCAGTGAGCACATGTTTAACCTATGTGGTTCATGTTCAGTTGATTTACATCACTTTGGAGTTAGGGGGTTCCTTGTGCGCAGTGAGCACATGTTTAACCTATGTGGTTCATGTTCAGTTGATTTACATCCTCTCAAAGTGAGGGGGGTTCCTTGTGCGCAGTGAGCACAGGTTTAACCTATGTGGTTCATGTTCAGTTGATTTACATCCTCTCAAAGTGAGGGGGGTTCCTTGTGCGCAGTGAGCACAGGTTTAACCTATGTGGTTCATGTTCAGTTGATTTACATCCTCTCAAAGTGAGGGGGGTTCCTTGTGCGCAGTGAGCACAGGTTTAACCTATGTGGTTCATGTTCAGTTGATTTACATCCTCAAATGTGGTTCATGTTCAGTTGATTTACATCCTCTCATTTACGTCCTCTCAAAGTGAGGGGGGTTCCTTGTGCGCAGTGAGCACAGGTTTAACATATGTGGTTCATGTTCAGTTGATTTACATCCTCAAATGTGGTTCATGTTCAGTTGATTTACATCCTCTCATTTACGTCCTCTCAAAGTGAGTGGGGTTCCTTGTGCGCAGTGAGCACAGGTTTAACCTATGTGGTTCATGTTCAGTTGATTTACATCCTCTCAAAGTGAGGGATCCTCTCATTTACATCCTCTCAAAGTGCGGGGGGTTCCTTGTGCGCAGTGAGCACATGTTTAACCTATGTGGTTCATGTTCAGTTGATTTACATCCTCTCAAAGTGAGGGGGGTTCCAGTTGATTTACATCCTCGTGAGGGGGTTCCTTGTGCGCAGTGAGCACAGGTTTAACCTATGTGGTTCAGTTAATTTACATCCTCCCAAATGCTCTGTCGAATTGGGGTTCAGTCTTTTGGAAGAATGATTAAATATGCAACCCATTATTCGACCAACTTGACTCAGATTGCTATTAAAAACTATTTTTCACCCATACATGGGTGTTGCATGCATGATGGACACACAAAGCAGTATGAAAGGAAGTGGTACATGAAAATATATTTCTCTTAGGCTAACTTTATCCTTAAAATACTCACTTTCAAAAATGAATCATACCTCCACATCATCAAATTTATAATTTTTCACTATTTCTCTACACCTTCGCAATACTTTCTCACTTTCAAAAACGGTCACACTTTTCATATCACATTACAATAAAATAACAAAATAAAAAGAAGGTACAAAAAGGCTACCGAATACTACCATGCGACAACGTTTTTTTTACTTTGCAAACTTGTAATACACACAAATAACAACAATTTTTTTTTAAAAGAAATAGTTTTCACTTGTATAGACACATCATTTTGCAAGCCTCATCCTTTTAAGAGTAAAATTAGCCTTATTTCAGACTTAACACTTTGACAAATAATCCTCTTAAATTCAACTGATGATTGAATTTGCCACGCAACCAAATTCAATTGTTAATCTAAAAAAAAAAAACAAAAACAAAAAAGCAAATAAAAAAATTATCTAGTTATCCTATTGCTTGTGTAAAAGATTGAAAATACTTTGAAGACTATTCGGTGCCATCCTCTTTAATCATTGCTCTTAAAAAAAAAAAAAAAAAAAAAAAACATATCCAACCACCCATCTCTTCCTTTCAATTCAAATCCAAGCAAATAAAAACAAACGAATCAAAACAACAATTTGCACCTCCAGAAAGTTACTTCCTGTGTCATTTCAAAAACAGATGGGGTGGCTACATATAATTTCCACTATTTGTTCGGCAAAAAAAGGGGGAAGATACAATCATAATTTTCCAGTAAAGCTTATATGATAGCTGCCACAAAATACAAAGTCATCAAATAATGAGAGAATTTCTTGTATTCTATCAGACTAAAGAATTGATCTGTCAGTCTAAACCGTGGCGTGATTCATTACAAATCTAGAGCTTCTTCTTTTCTAGACTTGCCGCAGCACGCCTTTGTCGGTGCTTCCACGCTGGCATCTTCCCCGGGAAGGCCCACCTCAACAATCGTTCCCACGAGTAGCAAAACAGGAACATGAGAACTGCCCATAGCAACAACTTATCTCTCAATCCGGTTGGCAACGGGACTAACTTCAACCAGTCATTCAAGTTCCTGAATAAATCAGAGGTGATAACAGTGAAAAAACAAACAGCACCCAACAGGGAGTAAAGAAATGGTTTGTTTTCTGATATGCTCTGGTTGAAAGGACGGCCCATGTAGTTCACCGCAAAGGTAGCCACCTGCAGCATCATGCTCACCATGTATGAAACTGTATTCACAAGGTTCGGATGAAAATCGGAGTCTGGCTCGATACATTCATCTGGCATGTATTTGTTGGCTTCATTGACGGAAGAAATCAAGAAAAAGAGGTGAATGGCAAATTGCCCTAGAAGAGAGAGAAAAACATAGGCGCAGAAGATATTTGGATGAGGGCGCTCAGCTGAAAGGTTTTGAATTGGGCGAGCATGCGAAATGAATAGAAAGAAGGCAGCAGTAAATACCCCACTGATTGTAGCCTGGACGTCACCAAGTTTGACACCATCCAAGTACATCACACTCAATACATAGGCAGTCGCAAGGCAGTTAAGTCCAAGTATTTTAAACATCTGGAGGGTGGTTACTAGGGTACTGCGACCTTGACGGATGATGTCTGTGGTAGGGGCTACTGAAGCATGCTTTGCAGTGAATGGTGATGCCATTGAGGCATCCCCAAGTTTAACAATAGGGGCTTGACCATCACCGCCCTCATTTAGCTCATCCATCAGTTTCTTCAACTTCTCCCGTTGCATCTCTGCCGGTGTAAGATGGCGGTTAGCAGCTTGGCTACTGGTGGATTCTGACCTTGAACTACCTCTACTATTCACACTACCATCTCCATTCTCTATTGCAGGCTTGAGTTTCTTTGACTTGGGATTTTTTGGGGTTTCATTTTTAGATGGTGCAGATTTCTCACCCTTAGAGGGCGGAATTGCATTCAACAAAGCTACTCCAACATGTGCCTGAAGGAAAAGAATTACATTAAAATAATACCCTGACCAACCACTTTCAGCAACCTAGCTAAAAAATGTAAAGGCACAGGTTTTGCAATCATGCTACTTCAATTCTCCTCAGTATAAGCAAAGGCAATTTTTTTTGTTATTGTTAATGGGGACAACTTGGTCAATTCACGGCAATCTGCAACAATTCACCTCTTGAAATTCACAAATAACAATCTAGAACATTGAACCATGATATACCTGCTTCAAAGCACCAACATCGTTAGTTCCATCACCACACATCAATGCTATCCTTCCCACAGACTTAAATGTGGTCATAATAAGTTCCTTTTGCTCAGGGGCAACCCTTGCAAATACCTGGAAAACAGAAGACCCTTTTTACAAACTAAAATAAAAAGAGATCAAGCAAGAGAGAGAGAGACAAGCGTGTTTTATTCAGCACAACCTTGACATATGGAATTACTTTAAGTGTAGCTGATGTCTGCTGCAACATCTCAACACATTCACCTCCAATACAAAGATCATAAGTTTCTGAAAGAGCTTCTACTTCATTCTCACTATTAAATCAATATAAAGAAGAAAGTCAGAATATGAATAGAAATTTAAAAAGAATAAAACCATTCAGAGTGTTTATGTACATAGACATAAGTCTTCCATTTTTTTAACTCCTAGTAAAACCAGAACAAAAGGTGTGGACTGTAGAACAGACAACACTATGGAAACATGGAAAAATTCCAGTCATAGAGCCCACAATATGAGAAGAAATATAACTGTCAGAAACTACTAAAGCAGGGCAAACATGCAAATATTAGAAATGGTCTTTAAATACAGTTATATGTACCTGTAACTGACTATGTCAGTCTCATCAGGCGAAACCCAGTCATATTTTTCACTGTTCTTTGCACGGTTAAGAATCATTGCTGGTTTGGAAATGATGTGAACTTGACTAGCTACATGGCAAGCTGTCAAAGCTTGATCACCAGTAATCATAACCTAAAAATAACATGGAAATGAGTATTTTATCAAACCCTAAAATTATGTGGAGATGAGTACTCAAATTACAGTGTTACACAGAGATCTGAGATATCTACATACCAAATCATGTGATGATTTTTTTAACTCAGACAATACAGTAGCTGAATCTACTCTGATGGGGCAATTAAATACCTGAATTTTATTAGAAGAAGATTGAAATAAACAAATAAATAATAAAGATACCAGATGAATTATATAATACATAAAATGAGATTGAGTTACCGCAAAGCCAGCAAAAGTAAGGCCACTTTCCACAATGTCTCTTTCCAGGCTTCTGGCTTCACTAACCTTCAACAAGTTGTAAAATATAACAGACATCTTAGAAAGATAAACAATGCAAGGGGAAAAATGAAAAAGCAATAAGGAGGGAAAAAAGTACATATGTACAACATTAAAGCAAAATGGCACAAAGACACAAATGACTTAAACACTATTGTTACGAAAGTAAAGAGAAGATTTCTGAATATGATGTCTTATAGAAAAAAGAATACAAAGCCCTATAAATACATGCTAGAAGACTTAGAATAGGAAACAAGTTTCTATATACCAACCTACCTACCTAAATCCCTAAGACTGCCTAATCTCTAGAGATTCCATATATTAAATATATATTCCATAACATTTCCCCTCAAGTTGGAGCATAGATATTAATCATGCCCAACTTGTTACACAAATAACTGATTACCTAAATATAACTAACCCAAAATAACTAAATAACGAACTAACTCAAATCTATTTGGGACACTCCCTTGAAATGAAAGCTTGGACACCACCAATATCACAGACATCTGGGTAAACTCAAAGTGGAGCGAACAAGCTCAAGATTGGACACTCCCCCTGCAACCGAAGCTTGGACGCCACCAATACCACGGACAAACACCGGGTGAACTCGAAGTGGACCGAATAAACTTGGGATTGAACCCTCCCCATGAACCGAAAGCTTGGACGTCACCAATACCGCAACTCCGGGTAAACACAAAGTGGACCGAACAAGTTTGGACAAACAAGGTAAAGAATACAAACTCCGAACTGGAGGACACACATTCTTTACCAACGAAAGGGAAACATGCCCCAAACGACAATGAGCACCAAAAAAGAGGGAGACAACACCAAAACAAGCAACGGACTCCATCCTTCTAGAGGTCAAATGTAGAGATCCCCTAGACGCAAGCCCCTCACCAATCATCCTCTTCGTCATACTCAGCCATACCCACCAACACAAATCACAAACAGATCACAAAACACACAAAAAAGGGAGCCTGAATGTGTACGAGACAAACTGACCGTAGAGCAAAAGGCAATGGTCCAAACTAAGCCCAGAACCAAGACAAACAGACTTAGGTGACCCAAGAAAAGGTTGACCAAAACGTTTTCGAATCGTTGGAGGAGCCTCACGCACCGGCGCGTGAGGTTCACGCGCTAGTCAAAACATGACGACAACGAAACGAAAAAATAATTATCGTAAAGGCTCTGGTAAGTAAAGAGAAGATTTCTGAATATGCTGTCTTATAGAAAAGAGAATACGAAGCCCTATAAATACATGGCTAGAAGACACTAGAATAGGAAACAAGTTTCCATATGCCTACCTACCTACCTAAATCCCTAAGACTGCCTAATCTCTAGAGATTCCATATATTAAATATATATTCCATAACAACTTCCAGTCCCCAATAAAACAAACTATGCATAAGGGACCACTTCAATGCAGAAGGCTAAGATCTTGAGCTCAAATAACGATATAGTATTAGTGCCAAAGGATCTTGAAATGCGAAAGATCACAACAAGAGTTTTGACATACTTTTATCCAATGATCACGCATAAGGGATCACTTCAATGCAGAAGGCCAGGATCTTAAAAGCTTAAGGGTGTTTGGTTCAAGTTATATAAGATAACTAAGGTTATATCTGCTTGGGAATATAAGATTCATGTGTTTGGTTCAGGTTATATAATTTTCCCAAGGAATATAACATAACCTCCAAATGAGACTTTTAGCTATTTGAAGGGAATGTGAGATACCCTCCCCTTCCTTAGGTATTCTCTCATTCCCTTGGCTTTAATTATTTTTTTCATTTTAATCCATTGATTTTTCTCCCATTCAAGACATAGAATGTTTCTCAAGCTCAAACTCTTTAGTTAATTGTTTTCAAATGATTTACTTCTATATTTTATCATTGCCTTATTTATTTATTTTAATTTTGAAATTTATTGAAGTACATAAAAATAGGTTAAGAATATTAAAGCAAAATACTCCCAAAAAAATAAATAAAAAACTCTTCAACTAAACATGTTTATATTACATACCTCAATTTTAACTAAACACAGTAATATAACATTCCCAATAATCTAACATTCCCTAAGGTAATCTAACATTCCGTGAACCAAACGCCCCCTAAAATCCATATAGGATCAGAGGATCTTGAAATGCCAAAGATCATAACAAGAGTTTTGCCATACTTTTATCCAATGATGTGGCTACTTCTCTCAAATAAACCTAAAAATGTGTGGCTTTTGAATACTGTAATCTACTATAAAATGTGAGCACAATTTTTCTGGGATCTACAGTTTACATGCTTCTAAGACAGATAATGGTAATGGAAATAATAGATTTCCAGATAAGGGAGTCTTACTGTCATCTCTGGAAGAGGTTTAAAAGCCAGGGCCAATACTCGTGATCCTTGACGGGTGTATTTCTTGTAGGTAGGGACATAGAAATGTGGAACATCAACAAGTCTATCCTGAATTGTTTCTGGTGCACCCTGAAAATTAATTGGAAACAACTTATAAGGGTGCTCTGAAATGATCAGCTGCTCACCCTTCAAGGTTAGATGATGGAAAAATCACATTCATGCAACAGGCAAAAGGTTTCTCCAGCTTCTTGTTTTTTTTTCCGACCGAGTGGTTGTTTGGGGGTGATATATTCAAGCTACTTGGTACATGGCAAGAATGTAGTAATTACTTTTTGCATTTTTAGGAAAAGTATTTCAACATTCAAATGCACAAGTAACAACAAAGAAGTCTTTTATGTGCAGACTAAGAAATTGATGTATAGGATGGTTAAACATAAAACCATGTTTGTAACTAATCTGCTAAGAGTGTAATAAAAATACTGGACAAGATCAAGCTAGCAAACAAGCAACTTACATAAATACTGGACAAGATCACGCTAGCAGACAAGCAACTTACATAATGCTATTTTATATTAGAGTAATTTCATAAAATATCCATGATTCTCTACTTCTAAAGGATTCCTACACACACACACACACACACACACACACACACACACAAAAAAAAAAAAAAAAAAAAAAACCTCCCTCTGTCCAACTTAATTTGTCCTCTTTTCCCTTTTAGTTCATCTTAAAATAATGTCCACTTTCCTAATTTACATACAACTACCACTGACTTTTTTACTTACAAGTAAAAAATTTACCCTTTACTCCTTTTAACTTTTCTAGGTCAGTCCTAATACACTTCCTTTTAGAAAGAAAAATTTGGAAAGGATGTTATATTTTATTTGTTTTCTTAAAAATCATGCCAAACACAACTATCACTTACAAAATGGGACGGAGGGAATATTAACCTTTTTTACTCACTATGACATGTAGATTGGAAAGTAATAACAATACAGAAAGTACATGTGAAAATCTCTAATAATTAATAAGTTAGTAGTTATCAACAATTTTATGTTATTCTCTATGTGCAAACCTTTACAACGGCAAAAAATCTGCTCCAATAAGTTAGTAGTTATCAACAAAATGGGACGGAGGGAATATAGAGCACCGTCTACAAGCCCATGCCAACTCCCTAAAATTTTTTAAGAATATATATAAAAATCTCTATGTGCAAACCTTTACAAAGGCAAAAAATTGCTCCTGCATCCGAACAACCACTGCCATTCTCTTCAAGTGAGATGCAAAATGGTGCCTATGCACAATTTGAACAGCATCACCTCCACCCCTGCAGGAGTAGACAATAATTCACAACATATGAGAAGAAATGGAAGCCAATCAAGATAAAGAAACCAAAGAAATGCTCAACAGAAATGGAAAAAATTTCAAACCAATTTCAAATGTATTTTAGCCATGAGCCCATGAGGTGTAGAAATTAATATGAAAATTAGTATATACCAAAAAAAAAAAAAAAAAAGCTTAACATTGATAAAAATCGTTGCAATTTAGAAACCTCTTGCCAGATAGTTCTTATCGTTGATAAAAACCCACGTACATTCCTAGATAAATGTATGCTTGTATTTTGCACAATGGCGTGCCACAATCATAAAAAAAGATTTAGTTGACCTATATACTCTTGGAAGACAATACCAACATACATACAGATAGATATCCATATAGGAGATACAAGAAAGAAAGAGATGAAACAAGATAAAATTAGGAAAAGGCTTGATTAATCCAACACTGTTGTAAAAATGACAATTCAATGGCATGCTTACTTTTTTGGCATGGCTTTTTCATCTGATTTGTATGACCAATCAATCCCCTTAAGTGCAGCCTTCTCCAGAGGATCACCAACCTACATTACCCAAAAAAGGGAGAAAATTGGCCCTAGAACATAGAGAAAAACACACAAGATTTCCCCCAACAGCTGAAACTACCAGAAAAACACACAGCAACTTCCCTATAATGGTCTTCAATGTGGCCGTTCAAGCAAGAGATGCAGGCAAGAAGCAATAAAAATTTGCTTATTATTTGGTGATTCATTATATTTGATGGTATAAAAATACCAGTAGAAGTTAGCTAACTTGCAAATTCAGGTTCTTCAAAGGCAGCCAACTTTTCTCCATTCTATAGGCATGGATTTTATTTAGCAGGCCAAAAACTAGAATTAGAGACTTCAATAATGGAGTGAATTGCAGATTATCAATAGGAACTGATACTACTTCATAAAAACTCATAATAAAAGAATTGATACCATGCACATCACTGACGATGTAGCCTAAGTTGGAGAACACACACCCTCAGACTAGATTCTATGCTACAGGAACCTATGCCCTTGGTCAACAATGAAGCATAACCCTACACCTAGAAGGAATAACAATTTGAAAAGCATGGTCTCAGAATATATTTACTTCAAATTCTTACCAGCTTATTATCAACAAAAACCAATGCATGGCAAGAGGCAAGAATTTCCAGAGCTCGTCTTGGGACTTTAATCATATCTCTTTCCAAGTCTTCACTATCTGTCAGCCCACCAACTCCAGAGAATTCCTGACAGTTGAAACATCAAAATGTCAAAAAATGAAGTGCCCAAAAGGCCAAAAGGTGAGATGATATTGCCAGCTCCATACCATGTCATCTGATGTCAACGTCCCAGTCTTATCAAAACAACATATATCAACCTGCAGAAGGAACCAAACTAAGTTGAATTTTGCAGTATAGAAAGGCAGCTAATCAATTTAAAAGTAAGTTTTCCTATTCAAGGTCAAGTACTATTTCATCTCTAGTTTCTCATAGTTCAGAATTCTTGAACTAAAAATACATATCGACTTTCGAGAATTCCAATCACAGAATCTATTTTGTCCCCTCTGTTCTCAACAGCGGGGAAAAAGGAACAAAACTAACCTATTTATGACAGTGTTAAAGCAGTTTTAACTGTGTATAGACAAAGCTAAAATAATTCTTTTGCAGGTAGTTAAAGATAATGGTAATGGGTCAGCCTCATTTCCCCAATAGTTGCTCTTCCAATGACCAAATAACCATATATAAGTGAGTGCAGTTAATCAGTTATGCATTTAAATAATGTCCAACAAAATGAATCATCAAATGCTTGCAGAGGAGAGAAGTTGGAAATACAGCACAAAACGTTTCATTGATAAATATCAAATCTATCAATATAATATTCTAAAAGGGGTTATGTTAATTATATATGGTTAATGTTCATAAATGTGACAAATGTCAGTTAATACTATAATTGCATCCTTAAAAATCCAAAAATACCTTCCCGGCAAATGGGATTCGAAATGGCTCAGTGCAAAATATCCCACGTCGTGCTAGTGCAATCAAAGATGTATTAACCGCTATTGATAGTTCCATTGGTAGCTCAGGGGGGATGACTGAAGTAATAATCAGGGAACAACTGAGAACCAGCTTGTATTTACTTCTTGTTGGGTCCTCAAGCCCCTGCATTAGGAAACCCATATCAGAAACAAGACCATTTCACATCATATTCAATAATTAAATTCAACATAAGTTTACAGGAATGCCATATTCACAAATTTACACTATACACTATAGCTCCACCTTAGAAAACTTAGAAAAACTATTTTCCTGTTTTTCAGGTTTATAATCACATAAAGATATGTTATACCTTTTTAAGAACATAGCCAGCTGCTATTAGTGCAAACACGACCAAAAAGAGAATGAATAGTCCACTTTCCCAGCTGTTAGCAGTTACCTATGACATAGAAATTAGGGCATCATTATGATCTATCCAGTGCCTGCATAACCTTGATCAAGCAGTGTTTTTACAGAATTACCCTCTCAGTGGAAAATAATATAGTCCGCATCAATTTTCCTTGGCTAGTCTCAAACCCAGTTCTTAGAACAACAGCCAAGCAGCCACCATCAGGGGTCTTCATTTGATGTGTCTACACATACAGAACCAAAAAGATCAAAATATGAACTGACATAAAAGAATTGGATAAAACAAAATAAAGCTATAAATGACCTTATCCGGTGTGTGTTGCAAAATCTTTGTTCCACCAAAAAGGACGTGAGCTTTATTTCGTCTAGCTGATAATTTCTCACCAGCTCCTCTACCCATGATTGAAACCTGAAATTAGCATAGGAAACTCTCTTTCACCATGAAAAATAAAAACAAAATAATGCTCTGTACAAAAAAACATCCATCTTCCGTAGCTCACACTCATGCCCCATGGATAGAAATTTAAGATGCCAAAAAAAAAAAAAAAAAAAAAAAAAAAAAAACGCCAACAATAACATCTGCTAAAATTAAACAATTCTCCTTTGCATATAAATAATTACATAGTCAGCGTGTTTACAGTTCCTACCTATAAAAACAACATTTCCGTTATTATATACTGTACTCATTACTCACTACACATTGCAAAACTAATTGTATTGATAGAAGCACAAGTTACAAAATTTTAGTGACTGGAAACCTGATATGGAGAAAACAATAGAAAGTGCAGAGAAAGATCACATGTATTATTTTTTTTATGAAGTTATGTGCCAATCCAAGAAACTCTTTCAGAAACTCAAAGCCATTGTACTGAAAATTCCAAATTATTGTGATCCTATCTTCTGTATTATCAGAATCTATCATAACTTCTTGCAACCAAGCATTGCTATTAGAACTCCAAAAGTTCATTCCACCATGTTGAGCAAAAGGTACTAGTGGAAATAACATTCACCGCTCATAAAAATCAAGCCAAATGAGTGAATGACAAAGGAAATAAAAAGAAACTAACCTTCCATTGGGGAGTGGATTCACCAGTCAGTATAGCTTCATTCACAATAGCACTTCCAGCTAGCAAAAGCATGTCAGCTGGCACATTCTTGTCCTCTCCACTTTGACCAACAGAACGCCCAATGGACACAACATCTCCAGGCAATAGGTCAGTTCCAGATAATTTTACCCACCTAAAATAGAAACTCTTATTGCATGGGAAAAATCTATCCATATTTTCTACATCTTATAAGCATCATATAGTAGTAACAATAAACTGAAGAAAACAAATAGTATTTGAATAACATACTTGCCACAGCGATACACCATCAAAGTCTCACTATCAACTCTTACACGTCTAAGCTCAGATAGAGTCTTTATACGGCTCTTAGCCATTGTTGACTCAAACATAAACAGCATAAACAAGGTGAACAAACTATAGTACCAGTATTCATCTAAACACCATAAACCCACACAAAAGACCTGCATAAACAAGCAATAACAAAAAATGAGAAAATTGGCAGATTATAATATGAATTAAATTACAAAGGGAGCATCAAGAACTCAGAACAAAAAAGAATACTTCAATAGGGCTGAATAGAGGAATGACTATAAATCATATCAAACCTGGAATACAAAAAATGGTTCCATGCATTGTTCTTTCATTAATTTCTGAAATGTGGGCTGAGGATATTCAAATCTACAGTCAGGAAAGTAAAGATTAGGAGCAGAAGGAAACAACTAAGATAATGCAAACATGAATCTGACTTCAATAAATAAAAAAATGGTGCACATCATTGACAGGAATGCAAACAGGGGCCAAGCAAAGGTGAATGTTCCAAGCATAGGAAATATTCTAAGAATAAGGTCAGAGGCTAGTTCTGAAGCTTTCATTGTCGTGTGGAAGGATTAAAACATGGAAAATAGGCACTTTCTTAAAATTAATTCAATCATTTCAATGTTGAAACTGTAAAAGTTGCATTGATGCATGTTGGATCAATAAATTTCAGTATAACAGAAGAGTTGCTCTCATATATTATGGAAAGTAGCCAATAGATAAAGACCACAGAAATAGAATGTTGTCAAAGCCAAGTTGAAAGAATATTGATTCTATTTTTTATTTTCATATGGTCTTTTCTTTCTATCCTTTTTCCATTTCAAGGTTTTTCTTTTAAATTTTTTATGTTTTCTATCCTTTTTCCATTTCAAGGTTTTTCTTTTAAATTTTTTATGGACTGGGTGAGGGCAGGGCAGCTTAGGATTATAAGAGAAGTATTCTGAAGATGCCATCTCCCTTAGCATTCCCATATTTGAAAAGAATTTTGTAATTAACTAAATATAGAATGATACAGAACAAAGATGACTCACACATTCCGGCCCCATTTCTCAGTAGCAGCAACAACTTTAGCTTCAGTTCCATGGCCAGTATTCTTAAGATAGTATCCAAATGTTTCCTTGCAAGGATAAGGAAGCTTACAGAATGTTCCCTTCTCCTTTGAATAGATAAATCGTTGCTTCCTAAAATCAAAATAAATCTCATCCACATTTTCAGTGGATGAAGATGCCAGCTGCAGAAGCAAGAGTTTACATTAAAAGCTAAGTAACATTGAATACTTGGGAGTCACCATGAACATGAATCCAATTCATACTTGTGATAATTGACATCCTTAAAACAACATTATCAGGATCCCTAAAATCCGCACACTTTTTTTGCATAAAAAAATTATCAACAAGAGAAAGGGAAGATACAATTTTACGAAGATGCTAGAATGTAGAAGGGGCAAAACAGAAAGCAGAGTACAAAAAAACAGTGCACAGCGCTTATCCCATTACATCTGCCACATTTTCAGGTTAGACTGCGAGGCAATCACAATCAATGGTAATAAACATTGAAGAAGAGGTGGAACAAGGGCAATTAATCTACTTGTATGGTAGTAATTAAAGCTATGAGCCCTTATAGAGCATTCTGCCTCATTATTGATTCAGTGCCAGTGGGGAGGGTGAAACTAATAGAACTGATGATCTTGGATGATGTTGCCCACCATAATAATATATAAATAACACATTTTTAAAAATAGAAAATAGGAATATAGCAGTTTATTTAATTTTTGGAAATGTTGTATAATAATATACTTGGTAGCAGTAATGCTAGAGACATTTTTTATTGATTAGCAAACATCAAATCGAAGAAGAATGAAGTAAAAATAGTTGAAGATATTGAGTGGTAAAGTTCAAGTGCACAAATTCACAAAATTGCTCTACGTTTCCTAATTTAGTGATTTTTTAAGATGATAAAAGTGACAGTATTACATAATTAGCAAACAAAAATAAATTTAAGGAGAAATCTTAATGAGCCCAAATGAAATCAAGTTCCAAACCTTTCTAAGGTAGAGTGGCACAACTTCTTTAGAGCCACAGAATTTTGCCGGAGTAATTTTGCAGGCATCAGTAAGATGAATGTCATCAACCTGTCACATGAAGATTCAATTATGTTCAGATTTCAACTCAACTGGATGAACTGATCAGCTGTTGGGGACAAAGAATCAGTGAAAAATCAACCCACCATTTATATCATATAGTTAAGTTTAAGGAGGTTGTTAAAGGGAGGAAATTGTAACCCTTCTCATACAGTTTTTATCAAAACTTCTGAAGTTGGATGCAATAAAAAAAAAAATGTAGGCCATTTATATCACTCCTACACCAAGATTAACCAAACACCAGTAAATTCTATTAAAGCATTCCCCTTCCTTTTACCTCCTTGAACTAATATTAATACTAATAGTGTCAATACCCAAGTTGATAGAATCGGAAAAAAAAAAAAAAAAAAGACACTGTCCTTTTGAATTCCAATTTTATTAAGTTTTAATATTCAGTAAACATTACCAGCATCTTTGTTTCCACATAATACAAACTTTATTATAGAATAGAATGGCCATGTGACATAAAGAATCAACACATACGATCTCCCACCCTCACAAGTTACTCTACATTTGTTTCTTACAAGTAGTTGGAGAAGTAGTAAGCACAGAATTTATCAATCGAGAAAAATAAACATATATTACACTACTATATCCACAGATGCTCAAAGTCCTAGTATTATTAGTGTAGAAAATAAAATTCAATTCAAAAACACTTCAATCACACGAGGATAAAAAAATCTTCATTAAAGATTCCTGCACTTTAGGTAATTTGCAGACACCGTAAGATGGAACAGAGTAAAAGAGTAGAGTTTTATTGAGCAAATAAAAAGCAGAAAAAACTGGACCTTAGAATACTTGATAAAGCATTTGAAATCGACGGACCAAACGGTGAAGAGGAACACGAGAATGTGGGAAACTGCGATGCCGCCGAGAACTATACAGGCATCGACGAAATCCAAGCTAGGAATAACGGCAAGTAGCCACAACACATACAAAGACACGAAGGGCCAGACGTCCAAGCGCCATAGTCGGTGCCTCTTCCTCAGCAAATCCACACTATCCACCACTTTCCCACCGACCCGAAACCTCGTCATCTCTGCCGCCGGCGATAACCTAAGTCTGTGTATTGGAACTCATCGAAACGCTTTTTCAGGAGAGGAGAAGGAATCAAATTTGATTCGACGAGGAGTTTTGTCTAAGGGGCGGTCAAACGCAAGGAAAGGACATATCAGTCATTATTACATCGACCACGGGACATAAATTAAAAGTACATTTTTAATATAAGATACATTATTTATCAATGTAAGGTAATTTTTTAAAAGTACATTAAAGTTATTCATTGTATTTGTACATTAAAGATACATGGACCATGGTGAACATAAGTTATTCTTTGTACATTAAAACTGTACATTCTGATACTAATTTATAAAATAAAATAAAGATAATAACATTACTAATATATAAACTCTAATAATAATAATAATAATAAAAGAAAATATCAAGACCAACCACATTAGAGATCAGACAGCCTTCTTCATTTCTCAATGTTTGTCTCTCTCTCAAATGCTCCTTCAAGATACTTCTCTCTTGAATTTCCTTCACTCCAAGAGCTTAATCTCTGACTCTGGCCTAAATGCTCTACGCTTTGGGTCGTCTTCCTCGCCAATCTTCTCCGTCTGCAACTGAGATCAGGAGCTTGCTTCTTCAATCTGATCTCTATTGTTTGATTTAACCTCTTTTAATCCTTATCTACTACATATGTCTTTGATTACATTTCCATATCTGTGTTTAATTTAGGTCCTTGATATCTAGTTGCTTTTGAACTTTTGATTATCTATATTTAACCTATGTTTTCCTCAAATCTTCGAAATAGATACATGCATGTTTGATATGTTATTAGATTTGGAAATTTGAAATAGCCTTAGCTTGCTTCTCCATTCCATCGATTTTAAACTTTGATTGTAGTTCATAGTTGTTCATCGAGAAATTTATGCGTTTCTAGATGATTCATCTTATAATCGCAGTTGACTTTCATTTTTATTGTTTTAATTTCAATTTTCGGTAAAGATAAATATTAATCAAGTAGATGTAGTTGAACCACTTTCTGATGTTAATCTTAATTAATAAGTTCTCATTACGGTAACCTTAACCTCATTTTTAATAACCTCTTACAGGATTAGTTACATAACGTATAATATGCATGCCCACATTTTGTACACACATTTCATAATGGGTATGTACTCTTAGCACTAAATTCTAGTTTATATATTTAGTTATCATGTCTTTACAGTGTTATGCTTGTGGTTAGCATTAATAATTAAGGTTGATGTTGAGTTAGGATGTTTTACTGTCAATAAGTTCAGGTTATATATATACCAACAAAAACATCAAACACAATAATATAAAACACAGTTAAGTTCAAGTTGGACTTGAAAATTTCCTCTTCCAAAACTTTTTACTTGAAATACTGATTCCATAAAAAACGGGTACATACAACTTGGTTCCTGAAGACCTTTACTGGTTAGTATTATTTATTTTGGCAGATAAAAATAGTCTTCAACCAGTTCAACCTATTACTACTAAACTTTTTTGCATGTCAAAAGTATTGCAAACAATCATTTCATCATTTCATTTCACTAAACTATTACATTAGGTATTAACTGATGTAGGTAACTTGAAAATATTATTCTCTGCATTCGGTTATGTGATTCTGCTAGGTCTCTAGGTGTTGCTTTATCTTCCAGTCTGTCTGGTATATGTGGTTCTGATGAATCGAATTTTTTCTGTAGAAGAAAAAGGAACCTAATAGAAAAATAGTAAAGTTAGACCACATACTTTGTAAATCTATTACAAAGTTGATCCTTTCCTAATATTCTTCATGAATCTAATTGGTTCATGTGAATATAACTCTTGGATTGGTTTTTTTTCTTTTACTGTAAATTTCGCTTAGTTTGTCATGGTTTCAAGTACTTAATATTCAACATAGTATTTAGCATGTATTGGTTTATTTCCAATTCCAGTTCTAATTCATATCATATCCACCAACAAATTTTAAAACCCCAAAAAGGTGTAAAATATATAACTTACATAAATAACACTATAAAAATTTTAAAAACAACTATTTGTTATCGCAGAGGATGCTTCCTCTTCTTGTGTCCATCCCGGGTAAACCCCCATGTATTCCAAAAGAGTTGATTCCACTTCGTAACAATAGTTGTTGAATTGGTTAATTTCTTCATTTTTTTTTTCAGAGCCCTTTCAGTGCTATTGAATCATAACAATTTATAAACCTTGACATATGATATGTTAGGTAAGTCCAATTCAGTTTAGAAGTGCAGAGTGTTTCCCGTCTACTTTTTGTCCATTAAGTTTGCATAATCTTACATCTTACATTACATAATATAAAGTAGGTTTCTCTTCACAGATAAACTAACATTACTCTTTCTAACTTGTCTTTTTTTTTTTTTTTAATTTCTACAGTGTTATGCATACTGAGTAGGACTACCTATGCTGTATTCCTGCACATAGGCTTCAGTATCCAAGTTACACATATGGTGTGCTGAATACCAATGTTGTTTCCTTGCTCTAGTGTTGTGGTTCCCAATTCATAATAGGTATGTGTGACTTAACATTTGATACTTATACAATTCTTGATACCTCTAAATATTTATTTGCATAATACTTATAGGCCAAGGATCTTTGATGCTCGAATTACTTATTCAATTCATTATTTTTTGCACAAGTTAGTGGGTTAAATATTAGTTAGAGGCCAAGCTTCATTGATTGATACATTTAAGCCATAAATCTAGATTGACTCAATTATTTTTGGAGATCTCAAAACGATTTTGATATCTCTATTTCTATTACATATATGATGAGAACTCATCGAGCAAACACCTTTTGACAGTTTCTGAATAGATCTCAACTACACAACAAATGATATCTCTATTACTTAAGAAACAATAAAAAATAAATAAAAACTAAAAATGAGACCTCACTACTAAACTGAAATCTGGTCAGTAAATCTGGCAAAATATCTGTGAAGAGAAAATAATTGATTTAAATTGAAATGCTTACCAATAAGCTCCTTCTCATTAAATCTAGGGAATTACCATCGCATACTAAAATACAATGTGTTTAATTCATATACCTCTACATCATAGAACGACTTCTATACTCTTGGTTTCAGATGACCCTCCCTTTTCTTTCCATACAACTCTGAACTTTACTGTGCTTCTTGTTTTGAAGGTTGACAAAACACGTCCAAGAAGGAATAGACCCATGATGAGAGAGAAGGCTGAAGAACACAATAAGCTACTGGTAGTTGTAGTTCTAGTGTTTGTATTCCAAGTTAACGATGTATATATAGTGGGTATAGGGTAGAACTGGAGAGTTGCGTCTATACAATAGCCTTAAGCTTTTAATGGCTGCTTTTGGCTATCGTTTCGACTTCCGAGTGACTAACCGACAGAGATGCATCGCACATAGCCACATATATTGTTTCCTTTCACATTTACTCTGCCAGTAAAATAACCTAGACCTTAGAAATTCACCTAATAAATTGGACGGTGGAATTAATATTTGATAAACTCAATGATTTTAAAATCGGCTAATAACATTTTGTATGCCATATTCTAAACGACACCGTTTTTTATAGGTGGGAAGTTTTGGTAATTAGCATTTACTGCTTCTTATTGCTATTTTATATTAGAGGATAATGTACCTTCAGACTTCAATACAAAAATAATGTACCTTCAGTACAAAAACAATGTATATTTAATATATAAAAAATGTATATGATATTCATGGTTCACACAACTATATGGACCATGGTTGATAAATGATAATGGAGATTTTATATCACTTTTGGGTGTTTGATCACGGAATTTTGGATTACCCAAACAATAGGATACCTTATTGGGTTGGGCCCGTTTAACCCATATTTTAGACGACTTGTATAACTCGTAACCCCAACTTTTCACTCTCAAATTTGTTGTGTAATTGCCTAATTGGGTATTGCATTAATATTTAAAAATGTTTTTGTTATAAGGGTGTTTGATTCACAGATTCTTGGATTACCCGAGCAATAGGATACCTCATCGGGTTGGGCTCATTAATCCATATTTTAGACGAGTTGGGACCATTTAACCCATATTTTAGACGGGCTGAATTGGATAATTTTCATCCCGGCCTATATAACCCGTATTTGTTGTGTAATTGCCTAATTGGGTATTGCATTAATATTTAAAATGTTGTTGCTATCAAGACTTAAATCTCTAGCCTTTCACTTAACTTATCACTACTGAAACCAATTATACTAAGAACACATATTAAACATTTTTATATAATTATATATTTATTTACATCATTCACAAGCGTTATATATATATAATTTATCTATTTATCTATATTACATTTATTACAAGCATTAATTAATTAATACAATTAATTGTATCTTTATATAAATACTAGTATTTTAGCTCGTGCGTTGCACGGGATAAATTTGTTATAATATTTTAAAAATATTTAGATCGATATACAATTGTATAAATTATAACATTGAATATTATATAATATAATTGAAGAATTGAGTTGCACCGATTATGTTTTCTTATGTTATCATTGCTTGAATTTGAGTAAATAATTGCCCAATTAATAGCTAACGTGTAGATATACGCATTCGGTGCTGCAACTTTAGAGATTTTATATATCAGTGTTTAGGATTTATATTAATTGTACTAATTAGCTCGTTGTCTAGAAACTTAGTTATATAAAATATTTATACGAAAGATATATTTTCTATGTAGATATATAACAATTTTGTCATCTTTGTATATAAAAAAAACATAATATCACTGGCTTGAATTACACATTAGAGTACTCCATTCACAATTAACTGTCGTACAGACTCGTGCCTGACTCTTATGTGTTTTCTCTTTCCGTTGTAGACACTATTCTTCGCTACACATATTGCAGTTTGTAAGTCGCAATGTATGGGCACTGAAGGAGTAGAATTCCCCCACAACGGCATGTCTGCAGTAGGTTTCTTAGCCATTCAGCCTCTTGCCCAACCAGATCAAGAGCTATGAACTCAACCTCCATTGTTGATCTGGCTATACAGGATTGTTTAGTGGATTTCCACGATATAGCTGCACCTCCCATGGTAAACACATACCCACTGGTGGAACTGACATCATCACTGTCATTGACCCAATTTACATCACAATATCCCTCTAGGATATTTGGAAACCCGGTATACCTAAGGCCCTACTCGATTGTACCTCTCAGGTAGCGTAGTACACATTTTAGTGCACGCCAGTGGGCTTCACACTACTACATAAATGATATACCACGTCACTTAATAGAAGGCGGTTTTTAAATAACCGCCTTCTATTATATGTTTTTATACTACGATACATAATAGAAAGCGATTTTCTAAATAACCGTCTTCTATTATATACTACGACACATAATAGACGTCGGTTTTTAAATAACCGCCTTCTATTATATACTACGTCACTTAATAGACGGCGGATTTAAAATAACCGCCTTCTATTATATACAACGTCACTTAATAGATGGTGGTTGTTAAATAACCGCATTCTAATGTATATTTACGTCACTTAATAGACGGTGACTTTGAATAACTGCCTTCTAATATATATTTACTTCACTTAATAGATGGCTATTTTAAATAACTGCTTTCTAATATATATTTACGTCACTTAATAGACGGAGGGTGTTAAATAACCGCCTTGTAATATATATTTACGTCACATAATATATAGCGGTTTTAAATAACCGCCTTCTAATATATCTTTACGTCACTTAATAGACGGTGATGTTTAAATAGCTACCGTATATAATAGTCTATAATATTTTATTTATTAATTTGCGGTACATACACGGCGGGTTTAAGTTATAACCGCCGTGTAAAGTTAGGCGGCAAAGGGCTTTGTATAGGAATAGAAGTTTAGGGCATTTTAAAATTAATTTCTTTAATCTAATCTTTAATTTCTTCCTTTCCAATTCCCGCGTCGCGCTATTCGACCTTCAACTCTGATCTCTTCGCGACATCGTCTTCAGCCGCCGCTCGCCGGTCACGTCCTTATCGTGGCCACTTCTCTTCACTCTCTCACAGTGGTCACAGTGCTCCGGTCGCAGCAGCGAAGGCAGAGACAGTCGTCGTCGCCTGACCCTTGTGGTCGCCGGTCGACCTCGCCGTCTTGTGGCCGTCGTCGTCGCCAGGTAAGTCGGAGTTTTTGTTATTTTATTGTTTTTTTTTTTTTTGTGTTGTTTGAATTTACTGAAATTGCAACCCTAATTAGCGTTATTTTAAGCTCGTTAATTACAAGATTTGGTTGTTAGTTCATATCTGTGTAGTCTTAAGCTTAATTTACTAGTTAGAAGCACGCCAAGAAAAAAAGGTGAAAGGAAAGGTATAAATATAAACTGGAAATTGAATGCATGTTTATACAAATGTACAGGTATAAATATAAACTGGAAATTCAATTCAAAACGTGGCAAATGTACATGTTTTAGCATAGTAGTGCTGTTGTAACAAGTAAATTATGCTTAAACGAAAGGAAAAGGGGAATAAACTCTCATGGAAAAAGTGATGACTGATTTGATCCATTTAATTGTGTAAATCAATCGTTGATGGTTGTTGAAAAAAAGGGGGAAAAAAGACAGGGTTAATTTTATATACATTGCAAAGTTGGTTTACAATAATTATAAAATTGATTTATTATTATTTTTTTTTATCAAAACCTTTAATCATTAATGAATTTTGATGAATGACTAAGATCAATTCTCTCTTTTTACAAGAAGAGTTGTTCTCATTTGAAACATTCCCCAATATATAGCCCTTAGTTTAAACTTTAAATTGAGATTGATATATAAGAAGTAATTAGTGAAAGACTCTTGAACTGGTCTAGCTAGTACAACTGTACAAGTCATATTAAGATAGTCAATTAATGAAGGGCCAATTGCTAAACTTTACTACGTTACAAATTAATTAAATAACACAATTGTTGCAAAGAAAATTAAAAAACATGGTCCATACATGAGCTAAGCATAGTAAATTGACACTGTAATGTATAAATACGGTTTTAAAATAATATATAGGCTAGTGTATTATTGTTCGAACCAGGGATTATATGACTCTTACTTTGAATTGAGAAAAATAAGAAGTAATTAGAGGGTTGAATTTGTATAAAGATTCAATTCCATTCTTTAATTATATTACTTTGATACTTTGACATTTTATTTATTAGGGATAGCCCGATAGTGAGAGGCGGGAACTATTAGCTTCATTCGTGGTTTCTTTCTCAACGTTTGCAGCCTTTGAGATTGTTTTGACAAGCGCAGTGAGGTAACATCTCTCTCTCTCTATGTTTTTTTCGCTTTCGGCTTTCCCTTGTGCATCCGGTGATTGGCCACACCGTAGTCTATGTTTAAATGAGTAGTATGTTTTTTGTTTGCTTTCGTCTTTCCTTTGTGCATGCGGCGATTGGCCACACCGTGGTCTGTGTTTAAATGAGTAGTATGTTTTTTCTTTTCTTTCGGCTTTCCTTTGTGCATCCAGTGATTGGCCACACCGTGGTCTGTGTTTAAATGAGTAGTATGTTTTTTCTTTGCTTTCGGCTTTCCTTTGTGCATCCGGTGATTGGCCACACTGTGGTCTGTGTTTAAATGAGTAGTATGTTTTTTCTTTGCTTTCGGCTTTCCTTTGTGCATGCGGTGATTGGCCACACCGTGGTCTGTGTTTACTTATAAATTAACTTTTGTTTATTTCCTTATTTAATTTAAATGAGTAGTATGAACCCTAGTTTTAATGTTTTCGATTATCAATTTATTTTAATAGTTAATTAATTTAATGTTTTAGGAAGTCTTTTTTAATGGACAAGAGTTGGATAAATGCATCTCGTATGAGTAATGATTATGAAGATGGGGTTAAACAATTTTTAGAATTTGCAAACAAGAATCTTCCTAACAATTGCGGGAAGTTCCTTTGTCCGTGTAAGAAGTATTGTAATGGTAGGATTTTTGATAGAAAAGATATATTCGACGATTTAATTTGTAATGGATGGATTTAATCCACGGTATACAAAATGGATATTGCATGGAGAAGATTTGTCAAATGCGTCTAGCACTTGCGTTGAGACCGAAGGATATGAGGATGAGGATACAGAGGATTTATTAGAAGATATGATTCGTGATGTTGGAGAGGAGTTCATTAATCGATCAGAAGAGTTGAATACCTTATCAAGTGATGCAGAGAAACCTTTGTGGCCGGGTTGCAATAAATATACACGGCTATCCGTTGTGTTAAAACTATTCAACTTAAAAACTGGGAATGGGTGGAGCGATAAGAGTTTTACGGCCTTACTTGAGATTTTAACCGATATGTTCCCGGAAGGTAATGAACTTCCGAAAACTACATATGAAGCCAAAAAGATTTTGTGCCCTATGGGCATGGGATATAAAAAAAAATACATGCTTGTCGTAATGATTGTTTACTTTTTAGAAAAGAACATAAAGCGTTGCATGTTTGTCCAATATGTGGGGCATCTCATTACAAAAAAAGAAATGACGTTGATGGTAATGTGAACAAGAATGGCCACCGGTTAAAGTACTGTGGTATCTTCCAATTATTCCAAGACTTAAACGTCTGTTTGCAAATCCAAGTGATGCTAAACACTTAACATGGCATGCAGATCAAAAAGTTTATGATGGGAAGATTCAACACCCCGCAGATTCTCTTCAATGGAAAACAATTGATAATACATTTCCTGAATTTGGCTATGACACAAGAAATCTTAGACTTGGACTTTGTACCGATGGAATTAATCCACACGGTACTCTTAGTAGTAAGCACAGCTCGTGGCCTGTTATGTTGGTGATTTACAATCTACCTCCTTGATTGTGTATGAAACGCAAGTATATACTTTTGTCTTTGATGATTTCTGGACCAAAACAACCGGGAAATGACATATACATATTTTTGGCACCTTTGATTGATGATTTAAAAAAGTTGTGGGATGAAGGTGTGGTCGTATTTGATGCATATCGAAAAGAGTAATTTAAGTTCTGTGTCATGATCTTCTGCACAATAAATGACTTCTCTGCTTATGGTAATTTGTCTGGGTATAGTGTTAAAGGGCATAAAGCATGTCCTATATGTGAAGAGGATACATGTTATCAACAACTTGTTCATGGAAAAAAGACAGTCTACATGGGTCATCGGAGATTCCTTGATAGATTCCACCCTTATCGGAGATTAAAGAGGGCTTTCAATGGGTTGCAAGACCTTTCTGATCCTCCACGTGCACTAACTGGGATGCAGGCTTATGAACGAGTCAAAATTTTAAATGTTATTTTTGGCAAGGTTCAAAACCATAAATCTCAAAAAAGGCAAGAGGCGAAATAAATCTAATGTTGAAATACATCTAGCTGAAAAGAGTCCATGGAAAAAAAATCAATATTCTTTGATCTTCCATATTGGAAGTTGTTAGACGTGAGACATAGTCTTGATGTTATGCATGTTGAAAAAAATGTGTGTGATAGTCTTGTTGGAACACTTCTAGATATAAAGGATAAAGCATGATTCTTAATGCATTAAGTGACCAAAAGGAGGTGTTGAGAGCAAAAACAGATGAGAAGTTGCGAAAAGTCATGGTTGAGAACCAAACTCAAATTCAAATGCTTATGGAAACATGCAACCAACTGCAAATAAGAATTCAAGATAATCCAGTGGTAAATGCAGAAAATAATAATACCAACTGTGATCCTACTCCGCAATCAAAGAGTGAAAATGGTAGCTCTCCTGACCCATTTGTTAATCTACCAGAGGTAAGATATTAATGTATATTTTTTATTTTCTATTTTTTTTGTGTTGTTATTTACTATTAATGTTCAAATCTTGCTTTGAATATTTGAAGTCTAGAGGATATGGTCGATTTTATTTGGATGAATCTAGTACCCAAAAAAGAAAATTAGTGGCCACTGGGAGAGTTTATAAGTTGGGAAGCAAACTTCATTCTCGTACATTATTAGATTGCCAAATAAAGTGCTTCTTGACAAAGTGATTGATAAAGAAGCAAAACTGCCTATTCACTATGAAGAAGCGGAGACATTGGGTGAAGCAGTGGGCCATTTTATAGCTTGGCCAAAGAAACTAGTGGAACTGCGTTTTGCACCGGATGTGCATGATGAGGTATGATAAACATGTATTTTTTATGTCCATTTGATGTTAATATTTTATACTTAACTAGTAAATGAATAAAATAGATGGATAAACAATCGATTGTCCAAAAGCCTCCCGTGATGCATGATATTGATCCACACACATTGACTGCTGACGGCAGATAGCTATACTGCATAGTAAAGGGTTTGAACAACCATATTACAATTCGATTGAGTGATGAGATGTTGATGATCAACGATTATGATTTGTTTCTTTTTAAAGAAGAGATGTTACATTTTCTATCAATGGATACAATCGATGTCTCTTGCGTTCTATTCTTTATGCGGTAAGCTCCTTATTATCATTTACTTATAAATCAACTTTTGTTTATTGCATTATTTAATTTAGCAATAACACTTGTTATATTCTTGTATAGGCTTCTTTATGAGCAATTTAGTTTGACAAGAAAAAGTTCGTAGCTTTTTAGATCCAAATTCCATTCAACCAAAATTGACAACTTCTGAAATGAGGACAAAATATATTTCTACCACTATTGGAAAATGAAAAAAGAAATGTTATTTTGCACCGTATGTTTTCAAGTAAGTATATATGTTATACATACTTTTTACTTTATACAATGTTGTTGTTTTGAATTTAAATGAATAATAAATTTGTATGCAGAGATCATTGGATGTTGTATGTTATTTGTCCTGAAAAGTTGAAAGTGTATTCCTTCGATTCTATTCAAGAGAATAAAGAACACGGAAATATTAAGAAAGTAATTGACAAGGATTCCATGCAAAGTAAGTACTTCATATTTGTACAAAATGCATGTTTTGTTTTGTTTTATATTATTGTACTAATTTTATATTCTAAATTTGATGTAGTGCCCTAAACAACCCGGATCTTTAGAAGGTGGATATTTTGTGATGAAATATATGTTTGATATTTTACAAATGGAATTGGATGACGATGGATTAGACAAGGTAATTAATGATCATTTCAATATATTTCTTTACGGCCATACTTATTAGATTTAGTTATTTTCATTATACTAACTTTCTAACTTGAGTTTAAATTTGTAGATGTTCAATAATACTCAAAGCTATTCACAAGAAGAAATTGATGGATGAGAAATTTATGGTGCCAAAGTTTTGTTGATTTTTGGATTACAGCTACATAATTATGACAATGAATTAGTATTTTGTTATTAGTATTGGACTATTGGTTGTGATTGATTATATATATCATGTTGATGTATTGTATGCATTTTGATGCAATTGAATAGATTTTTATTACCTATGAAATTTGAGATTTACAAATTTGTAATATTGAAATTATTGTATGGATTTTGATCCAATTGTGCAGCTTTTTATTGTATTTGATATTATAGATTTACAAACTGGAAAAAAAAATATGTAAATAATTTTTCAAAAAATATATATATATTAAAAAATATATGTATAGACGGCGGTTGTTTCTTTGAACCGCCGTCTAAAATATTTTATAAGATTCAAATGATATGTATAGATGGCAGTTCCTCAAGAAAACCGCCGTCTATGCATATATTTTGCACGTTAAAACATATGTATAGACGGCGGTTCTTACATTGAACCGCCGTCTATATATATGTTTTAAGGTGCTGAAAATCGCCGTCTATACATATATTTTGCACCTTAAAACATATGAATAGACGGCGGTTCTTACATTGAACCGCCGTCTATATATATGTTTTAAGGTGCAAAATATATGTATAGACGGCGGTTTTCTTGAGGAAGCGCCGTCTATACATATTTTTTGACGTCCAAATTATATGAATAGACGGCGGTTCATTAAGAAAAGTGTCCTCTATACATTTAATTGTTGAGATTGCACGACATACATTGTGAGATTAGACGGTGATTAGCAACCGCCGTGTTTTAGAAGTATACACGGCGGTTCAAAAAACCGCCGTAGAAAGTCTTTATTTACAAAGGCGGTCACTTACACGGCACTTCAAGAACCGCCATGTATTTATATAAATAACCATCGTGGTAAGTGTGTTTTGTAGTAGTGTCACTTGGGTTGTGAGTGTACCGACTGAGTCTGTTCACTGCAAGAGCGATGTTGGGTCTGGTATAGTTCATTAAGAACATCTGACTCCCTATCAGCTTCGCATAATCTTCTTGCGCTACTCCTACTCCAGTGTGTTTTGACAACTTGACACTGGAGTCATACGGAGTTGGGGCCAGGGTCACTTCATAACTGTCAAATTTTCTTAATAGCTTTTCTGTATAGTGACTTTGTGATAACTTGTAGTCATTCCCACTTTGAATGACTTTCACTCCAAGTATCACATCGACCTCCCCCAAGTCCTTCATGTCAAATTTCTCACACAGAGATCTTTTAGTCTCTGTTATTGCATTGACATTAGGACTAAAGATTAGCATATCATCTACATAGATGCAGATGAGCATAATGCTCGACTCAACCTCTTTTGAGTATAGGCAAGCACCTGATCTGTTTATCATGTAACCCAGATCTAGTAGTGTTTTGTGAAACTTTTCATACCACTGTTTGGGAGCTTGCTTTAACTCGTAGAGGGACTTTATGAGTCTACACACCTTTCCTTCTTGTCCTGGGTCAACACACCCAGGCGGTTGCTCCTTGTAGATTTCTTCCTCTAGGTCCCCATTTAGGAAGGCCGTCTTGACATCCAATTGATGGACTGTCCACTTATGCACTGCGGCCAACGCGAATAGCACCCGTATTGTTGCTATTTTTGTCACAGGTGAGTAAGTACAGAAGTAGTCTTCCCCAAACTTCTGTTTATAACCTTTGGCTACAAGTCTTACCTTGAATCTCTTTATTGACCCATCGGGTCTTAATTTTCTTTTGAAGATCCACTTGCAGCCAATAGGTTTTGCCCCTTTGGGGAGCTCTACCAGTTCCCACGTGTGATTAGACCTTATTGAGTCTAGCTCACTTTGAACGGCCTCTTTCCAGAATACAGCATCAATCGAGCGCATAGTCGCATCGAAGGATTTTGGCTCATCTTCTAGGATTAGTTGACATACAAACTGATCAGAAAGCTCGTTTAAGTCTTCTAAATGGATGGCGTGTAAAACTTTGACCCCACCACACCGCGCGTGCGAACCGAGCGGGTGGCAGCGCGCGCGGGACTCCCCCTTTCCTCTCCTTTGAAAACATTTCAAAAGCTCCAACTAGAGTGATATATAAAAGGTGGGATATTTCCTTCTAAGAAACCAATGTGGGACAAGCATTAAAGCCAAGACACACTTTCTTGAATGCCAACCTCCAACATATAAAAAGCAAGGAAAATAAAAATTAATTACTGCATGCACTCTAATTGGTGTTTGGTGGCGATGGGCTGTGAGAATCAAGAAGGTGGAAGGAAATGGAAGTCAAATTTTAGAAGAACACTATTTAGTGCATCCACCTACACGTAGCTGCAAGGGGTGTAAACAGAAAGATGTGTGTACATACAATTACACATAAAGCACGACCACTGGCACTCCTCGATCATCATAACAACAAGAAAACACAGGCTCCATTTGATCATCATAACAGCAAGAACACACAGGCTCCATTTGTTGAAGCATATCCAGTGGACTTCCCGATCACACCGTACCGAGCATAATTCCCTGAGCATGTCTGCTCATAACATTACATACTATGCGTATGTACATGGGTCACCAATTATATTGTATGCACCTTGTTAGGAATAAAGTGTAATGGTTTTGATATCCCAAATTTGTATTTGTAGATTCCCCAATTTTATTTCATAGGTCTAGTAGAGTCTTAGACCATGATCGGGAAATTATTTAATTATGAAAAGAGAAAAACAGAGGAAGATGGATGAAAATAGAAGAAGAAGATATAAAGCTTAAAATCAAGAATTTGTCTGGAGAAAATGACACATTAAAGAAGAAGATGAATGATATGAAATCACGTCAATGCTACTCAAAGAAGATATCCCAGAAGAATTTTCGTGAAGAAAATTAATGTTGGAAGAATGCATGAAATTGACTTGGAGATCAAGCATCTATGGAAAGAAAGGAGTACATCAAATATGATTGGAGATTTAATCAAAAGCTGAACGGACGAAGTGGATGATGCTTGATATATTATGCGAAATGGCTCAAGTTTAAAACTCACCATCAATAATTTTACAAGGTAAAATTTGAGAAGCCAAATTAAATTAATCTGATGGAGTTGGGCGCTAGTTTAAGGCAATTGCACTTGGGAGCCAATTCAAAGGAAAATTGGGAGCTAGTTCGAAGCAATTGAAATTGTGAGCAAGTTTCACATGAGAATCAATTCAAGATGGGAGCCAATGTAGAATTGAAATTGGGAGCCAATTGAGGTTGTAGTATGGGATGCAAATGCAATTTCAAGTTGGGGACCGATTCAAAGAAGACATGGAGTCAAATTGAATTGAGATGAAAATCAATACCAGGGGAAGTCTGGGAGCCAATTTCGAAGTCAAAGTCAATAATTCAAATTGGGAAGCAATTGAAAGCACCAGGAGCAGATTGGGAGCCAATTGCAAGTCAAAGTCAATTGGGAGCCAATTACAATGGAGAAATTCAAATTGGGTGCCAATTACAAGTCAATTGAAATTGGGTGTCAATTACAAAGGAGAAATTCAAATTGGGTGGAAGTTCAAAGCCAGTTTGAAGTCTGAGAACACCCAGACGTGAGAATGAAGAAGGAGAAATTCAAATTGGGTGGAAGTTCAAAGCCAGTTTGAAGTCTGAGAACACCCAGACGTGAGAATGAAGAAGATGAAGACGTGAGAATGAAGAAGATGAAGATGAACTTACAGTGAAAATATTCTCACAAGGAAAAAACTTACAGTGAAAATATTCTCACAAGGAAAAATACTAGTTTAACTAGTATGTGATTAAATTGATGAATATTTTTAAATCCCAAAGATACAAAGACCACTTCAGAGCTAATCAGAGAAGCCGTTCAACACCCAGATATTCCCACTCAACGTAAAACCAGAGGAAATATCAGATGAAGTTTGAGAACCCATTTACATGGAGATGAAGCTCTAACAACGGCTAGCTTATCCTTTCTGACATCTTTGCAGAAGATAAGATAAGATCTCTGACAAAAAGATACGATTTCAAAAATGAGAGCGTCTCTTTCCAACGGACAGATTCTCATTACCAGCTATAAAATGATGAAGATATGAAGACTTGAAGATGGCGAAGTGTGAAGAGCAATAGAGCAAGAGCAGAAAATTCGAATCCATAAAAGGGATCGAATAGAGCAATTAAGCTTGAAAAGAGCATAGAGCAAAAATCTCATTTGGTACAGAGCATACCAAAAATCTTCAAGTGAGAAGTGAGAAAAGAAAAAGAACTCAGAGAGCTTCAAAAGAGAAATATTCTGAGAGTTCTTAAACAGAGCAAAGCAGAGCAAAAATATCAAGTGCTTTACTTGATATATTTAAAGAGAGAAAACGCTCAGAGCTGTCAAGAGAAATCATTCCAGAGTGTTTATCTTCATCAAAGAGACCTGCGCATCATTGAAGATCATCTACAGAGTATCAGAAGTTAGAAGCAAGACAACACTTGTTTTGGAGCAAAACAAGAGAAGGGAGGAAAGTAGCACGGAGCTGTGAAATCCTGGATTGTCACACGGAGCTGTGAGATCCGAAGCAGCAGTGTCGGAGGCACTGGGCGTGATTGGTGTGGGCTTGGTGATCAAAGCACCAGATCACGGGATACGTTTCTACCGGAGTGTGGAAGACGGGGGGAAAGTAACGCGGAGTCGTGAAATCCTGGGATAGTAGCGCGACGACGTGAAACCCGAAGCAGCAGTGTGGTGTCATTGGGCGTGATTAGTGTGGGCTTTGTGATCAAAGCACTAGATCACGGAAATTCATTGTATCTTGGAACCAAGGAGTGGTAGATATAGTGAATTGCTCTTGGAGATAAGAGCAAGTGGAGTAGGAGGATTACACCACCTCGCGAACCACTATAATTGTCTTGTGTTCTTTACTGCTTTCTTTACTTACCGCTCTTTACATATTCGCTCTACACGAGATATACTGCTCACACAATCTCACACACACTTTATGTTTATTTATTTCCGCTGTGCACCATACTCTAACAATCTAGTTAAGAGTTTTGGTTTATCTATGGCTTAGCAATTGTTGTGCTGTGCGAAAAAGTTTGAAAGTCTATTCACCCCCCCCCCCCCCCCTCTAGACTTTCACCTTACCTCTTTTGGGACCAACAATTGGTATCAGAGCCTGTAGCCTATTTGAGTCAGTTTGTACCAACCTTTGGTATTAAAACACGTTGCCCAAC
This sequence comes from Ipomoea nil, assembly GCF_001879475.1. NCBI lineage: Eukaryota > Viridiplantae > Streptophyta > Magnoliopsida > Solanales > Convolvulaceae > Ipomoea > Ipomoea nil. The sequence continues at coordinate 235,640 of NW_017617304.1, forward strand.
TGGGCTAACTGTTTTTTACTGCTAGGCTGATCCATTCTACAAAGTGTGTGAATTGGATTAATCTTTCATGTCTCTCGTGATGATGATGAAGAAAGATTTAGCTCAAAATCTATTATTCTCACTTGATAAATTTGATGATTGGAAAGTTCGTATGCAGGTACACTTATCGGCCTTACACGATGAAATGTGGGAAGTTATTTCCACTAGCCCTATAGAAATATTAAAAATCAATACGGCGTTTGTTATATCCCCGGATGCTCCACAGTACGTACAAAAGCCAAAACCGGAATGGACATCGGACGATAGAACGCAGAATAATCTTGACAATATTGTCAAGGATATTCTATTCAAAGCCGTAGATGATACAATATTTCCGAAGATCCGAAAGTGTGCCACTGCCAAAGAAATATGGGAAACTCTCATCAAGATTGGCGAAGGAGATGAACAAGAAAAAGGCAATAAGCTCACAATCGCCATGAAGAAGTTTGAAGATTTCAAAATGCTCTCAAATGAAAGTGTTGCAGACATGGAAGCTCGAATGATCAAAGTTCTTGGAGAGATTAGTGATCTTGGCAAAAATATTAGCCAAAAAGAAATTAATCTCAAAATCCTAAGAGGCTTACCATCTGCATGGGATATGAAGGTTACGGCTATGCGCGATCACCGAGATCTAAGAATGTTGTCAACAGACAAATTATTTAGTGATCTAAAGGCATATGAGTTCGAAATGAAGGCCAAAGATGATGATGTTCATGAAGTTCGAAATGCTGCTCTAATGGCCGAACAACCGTCAACCTCCAGGTCAGTAGAAAATAATGTTGATTTTATGACTGACGAACAATTTGCTCTTTTTGTGAAAAGATTTAAAAGGTTTATGCGAAAAGGAGACAACAAAAATTCTGCTCGTGGAAAATTCATCTCTCGCATAACACAAGAAGAAAAAGTCGAAGAAAATAAGGATTTATGCTACAATTGCCGCAAACCCGGACATTTTAAAATAAATTATCCGTATCCGATCGTTAGCAAGTATCAAGGCAAAAATGTTGAATCTACGCCGAACAAATCCGAAAGCAAAAGGTTCAAGCGCGACAAAAGAAAAGCTCTCGTTAGCAACGAACCAAACGAAAATGATGATTCGGAGGATTCATCATCAAGCGATGAAAGTTCATGTTCGGATGATGATACGGCGCTAATATGCAAGTCAATTGAGTTGAGTACAAGTGAAGATTGTCTTATGGCTCTTGACGCAGAGGAAGAAGAGGTAACATCTAATTCTTTCAATTCTGTTAATTCTTTTTTTTTTTTTCTCGTGAATCTATTGACAATCTAATGCGAGAATGTCAAGAGATTATGCTCACTCATCCTCAACTCAAGGAGCGCAATAATATTCTAATTCTTGAAAAAGAAGAAATGAATAAAAAATTGCAAGATGCTTTACTTGAAGTGAGTAAATTGAAGAATGAAAATATTCATCTTCAAGAAGAGTGTAAAGCTAGAGAGGTTAGAGAACATAATCTTAGAGCTACTATTGCTACGTTCACTAATTCGTCTAAAATAATAGATAAAATGGTGAGCATGCAAAATCCATCAGGAGATAGAACCGGAATTGGTTATGACTCCACATGTTCTCAAATCCCTCAAAATCTGACTAATTCTACTACTACTTTAAATAATAAAGTTCAAGTGGTAAAATTTGTTAAAAGTCAGAATAGCACGATGAGACAAGGACTTGGCTATCAAACAAATGCAAAGTTGAATGTTGAAAGGCCAAAACAATTCTATGATACGGCAAAACAACAAAAATTCATCAAGCAAAGATATGCCAAAGAGTCAAGTGCAAAAAGATTTCATAGAAAAGAGGGAAGCTTTTCTAGAAATAAAGTTGGGAGATTTTATCCCACTCAAAAGGATTGGTTGTGTAATAGATGTAATGCTTTTTATAGACCAAAGCAACCATTCTCTTCCCAGGTGCCAAAATATAAAAATAATTTTCAAAACCCGGCGCCAAAAATATTTTCTAACGTGAGTTATGATTATCGTGTCTCAAATGGTTACAAATCGCCTCATCTTAATTCAATAAGATCAAGGTGGGTTTGGTTACCAAAAATCACTAACAGTAAAGGACCCAAGCAAGTATGAGTACCTAAAATTAATTAATCGTTTTTGCAGGATGTTTGGTACATCGATAGTGGTTGCTCACGCCACATGACTAGAAATAAATCATATCTAGTGAATTTCAAAGAAATCGATGGACCAAAAGTTATATTCGGAGGAAATCAAAATTATGGAATTACAAAAGGAGTTGGCACGATCAAGAAAAATGGTTTGAAGATTGAAGATGTTTCTTTCGTTGAAGGATTGAAATTCAATTTGTTGAGCACTAGTCAATTTTGTGATAAAGGCTATCTTGTAGAATTTTCTAAAGAAAATTGCCTAATAAAAAATGAGCTCACAAATGAGATTATTTTATCTGGAAAACGGCGAAAGAACATGTATATTGTTGATTGGAGCACAAGCAAAGATTCATGTGCTTAATGACCATAAATTCAAATGAAGCTAATTGGGAATGGCACAGAAAGCTCAACCACTTAAACTTCAAGACCATCAATCAGCTTGCAAAGAAAAATCTAGTAGAAGGCTTGCCAGACATTATCTTCAAGAAGGACCAAGTGTGTGATGCATGCCAACGCGGAAAGCAAATCAAATCATCATTCAAATCAAAGACACACGAGTCAACGTCAAGACCGCTAAGCTTACTACATATGTACTTATTTGGACCGTTTGATCCAATAAGTGTGAGTGGTAAGAAATATACTCTCGTTGTTGTTGATGATTTTTCCAGGTACACTTGGACCGTGTTTCTCAAGAAGAAAAATGAAGTTGAGCAAGTTCTACCGAAGCTGTTGAAGCAACTACAAAATGAGAAAGAATTACAAATATCAAAGATACGAACGGATCGCGGAACCGAGTTCGTGAATGGAGTTATACAAGCTTTTTGCAATTCACATGGAATTTCTCATCAATTATCTGCCGCAAGAACACCGCAACAAAACGGTGTTGCCGAAAGAAGAAACCGGACGCTCAAAGAAGCCGCACGAGTGATGATTAGTGCTGCCGGTCTCCCGAAACAATATTGGGCGGAAGCTATCAACACTGCTTGTTACACGCAAAATCGAAGCATGATCTATAAGCAGTACAAGAAGACGCCATATGAGCTATATAAAGGGAGAAAACCAAATATTGGTTATTTTCATATTTTTGGATGCAAATGTTTTATTCATATTAATGATAAATTACATCTAAAAGCTTTTGATGAGCGTGCAGATGAAGGAATTTTTCTAGGATATTCGACTACCAGCAAGGCATTCAGAGTTTTGAATAAAAGATCAATGGTGGTTGAAAAATCCATACACGTGGTATTTGATGAAAAATCACAGATCAAGAATGATGCACTGGACGAAGAAACTGCACAAAATGGTAACAAGTGTCATATTGATTTTTGTGATACTAATGATACGTGTGAAGATGATGTTTTGCAGGGAATGGATGAGTTGGAAATTAATTCTCTAGAAAATCCCATCCCTCATCTAGAAGAAGTTGGAAATTCTTTTAATAATAATTTTGGGAGTGATGCCTCACGTGATAATGAGGATGCAGTACGGGTTCCAATTAGTGATCAAGTTACTGGTGAAGTTGGTGGTCAATTACAAAATGAATTAAATGTGGAAATTCGAACCAACTCTCCCAGTACACAACAAATGGATCCACCCAGTACCATGCACCCATTTGAACCAAATTTAAGATGGCTCAAAAATCACCCTCCAGAATTAATTATTGGGAATATTCATGAAGGCGTGAAAACAAGATCATCTACCATGGAAGCATTGTTCACGTGTTATCTATCTCAGATTGAACCAAAAGAAATTGACGAAGCTCTCAATGATCCGGATTGGATAAATGCTATGCAAGAGGAGCTCGATCAATTCAAAAGAAATGATGTTTGGGAACTTGTTCCAAGTCCGGCGAACCACAATGTTGTAGGAACCAAATGGGTCTTCCGGAACAAAGCAAACGAAGAAGGCGTGATTGTTAGGAATAAAGCAAGGCTCGTTGCAAAAGGATACTCTCAAGAAGAAGGAATTGATTTTGATGAAACTTTTGCACCGGTGGCTCGACTTGAAGCAATCAGAATTTTCCTAGCCTACGCCGCACACAAAGATTTCACCGTTTATCAAATGGACGTGAAAAGCGCATTCTTGAATGGTCTACTCGAAGAAGAAGTTTATGTCGAACAACCCCCAGGTTTTGAGGTAAAAGGCGAAGGTGATAAAGTCTACAAACTTAAAAAGGCATTGTATGGGTTGAAACAAGCACCTAGAGCTTGGTATGATACTTTGTCAATGTTCTTAATAAGCTGTGGATTCACCAAAGGCCTTGTTGACAAAACTCTATTTAGAATTCAAGATGGTGATCATATTTTATAAGTGCAAATATATGTTGATGATATTATTTTTGGAAGCACTAACAATTCTTTGTGTGAGAAATTTTCGAAGCTTATGCAGAATAAATTCGAAATGAGCATGATGGGTGAATTGAATTACTTCTTGGGCTTACAAGTCAAACAACTGAAAGAAGGAGTATTCATCAATCAAGCAAAGTACACTCGCGACTTGATAAAGAAGTTTGGCCTTGATGGAAAATCATCGATCAAAATTCCAATGAGCACATCAATAAGGCTAGACAAAGATGAAGATGGAAAGGATGTCGATCAAACAAAATATAGAGGAATGATTGGTTCACTTCTATATCTTACTACAAGCAGGCCGGACATTTCTTATGTTGTGGGCGTGTGTGCAAGATTCCAAGCAAATCCAAAAGAAAGCCACCTCACCGCAACAAAGAAGATCATACGATATCTGAAAGGCACAATCAATGTTGGATTGTGGTATCCAAAAGGTACAGTTTTTACTCTAACGGGTTTTTCAGATGCGGATTTTGCAGGTTGCAAAATAGACACAAAAAGCACTTCCGGGACATGCCAGTTCTTGGGGGGAAGGCTTGTTTCTTGGTTCAGCAAAAAGCAAAATTCCATCGCAACTAGTATCGCCGAGGCCGAATATATTGCTGCAGGAAGTTGTTGTGCGCAAATTTTGTGGATGAAGCAACAATTGAAGGATTACGGAGTTAATTGTGATGACGTTAGTATTTATTGTGATAATACTAGTGCAATTGCTATCACTCACAATCCGGTGCTTCACTCAAGAACCAAACATATCGACATTCGACATCATTTTATAAGGGGATCACGTTGAAAAGAAAAATCTGAAGATCGAATATATCCCTACGGAAAACCAAGTTGCTGATATTCTCACGAAGCCTTTATGCGAAACGAGATTTTCTACCTTAAGGCACGAGTTGGGAATGATCGAAATGAGCTAAGTATCACCGGACTTAATCTCTCTATTTAAATTGATACTTGTGCTGAAAATAAATTGTTCTATATGAATAAATTGTTTTATGTGTTTATATGCATGTTTTTATTCGAAATTTTATATGATAAAATTGCAATATGTGTTAGGATCTTATTTGTGCATTTGCATGTGTTATTTAACGTGAGATCATATGCCATGCAAATTAATTTGATAAAATTTGCAATTCGTGATTTATTTGATGTTTTGTTTAAAATTGCATGTTTTAATGTGCTAAATCAGTTTTTGAGAATGTGTTCATGTTTCTGTAAATTAACTAACTTGTTTGCATGAATAATTTGCTCTAAAAATGATTTACCGTGTTTATTTAATATATGTGTTATGTGCAGAAATGTGATTTAAAGTGTTAATTGTACATGTGTTTCGTATATATGCAGTATATGTGATATAATTTGCTATAAAATGTTTTAGAAATCAAGAAGTTAATATTTTTATTAGTTTCTAAAGTTTTTTGGAATCTGATTAATGTGCTTTTTTTTTTTTTTATAAAGTTGTTTCTAATTATAATTTAGGAATATGTGTGTTAATTTTGTTAGTTTCCAAAATGTGTTTAATTTTTGATTGGAAATTACCGTGTATAAGTTTAATATAATTGGTATGTGTGATTAATTATTTGTGGAGTAATTTTTGCTACTAACGAGATGTTTGAGTGTTATTATGTTTGTGGTACACGAATTTGAGAAGGAAATCAGGAGATAAAGGACGAAAATTTAGAGTTTAATTGGGTATCAAACCTCCACCCATAAACTCCTACCATTTCTAAACCTCCACCCAACCTAAACCCCCCCCCCCCTCCCATAATCCTCTCCTAGATCAAATCTTTCCAAACAAGATTTACCCTCTCTCTCAATCGACACCCCCATCTCACCTGTCAGAAATCCACACTCTTAATCGATCCTCACAAACAAATCTCAAGGAGATCAGAACCCAAATCCTTCCTAAGTGTCTCTTCAAATCTCCACCCTCTACACCTTACGTGCATTGGGTATTTCTAAAGAGGTGTGAGCATTAAATGCTCTTGTCTGCTCATGATGACTTTTTCTCTTTCCTTGTAACACTCTCTATCAGATGACTCATCTACCCTAAACTCACCCAATCGACACACCTCAACCAAATGGTACAATTGAGAAGTCTCATATCTCTCTCTTAAATTCGAAAAACCCCTTCGAGTCATCCTCCTCATATAAACCCCTCTCTTATACCTCAAAAACTCTTTCAAGACCTTCAGAATATCAGAAAACTCTCTCTCTCAAATTATCTCTCCTCGATCAATCGATCTGATCATCATGGCCCAATCTGGAAGAAAGCAAATTGATCCTATTTTTGCTCTCTCTCAACAAGTGACGAATGGGATGGTTCTCAATCCTGAGTTTTTCAGACTAGGTTCTACCAACAAGGACACGGCCGAGAAAATTCTCCAAGCTTTAAAAGACTGTGGACTGTTTGATTTCTTCACCTACAACTACTTTGAAACCTTTGAAGAAGATGTAGCTGAATTTTATCTACATGCAGTCGTTGAAAAGGACTCGATTAAATCTAGAGTTGGAGGATCAGAAGTTTCGATCACAGAAGATGACATACACAAGTGCTTCAACTTTCCTGAATCTCAGATAATGCCAGAATCTCACAGCTATGTTGTTCAAAATTTTTGGAACGAGATTCGTGGTCCTACGGCTCCAATTTTCTCTGATGTATCCGCTCATAAGAATGTATTGAAGTTTGAATATGAGATGTTGGTGGACATGATTTACAAGATTCTTGAACACAAACTGGGTAGTATTGAAGATTTGACTGCCTCAACAGTGTGCCTGATGGACGGAATCATGAAAGGGATAAAATTCAAATGGGCAAAATTTATCTACAGGAAGATGGTTATTTTTGTTCATGCTGCCAAACCAATGAAGAAACCTGCTGTAGTGGATCGATTCTATCAAAATGTTGGATATGGTCTCATCATTGGAGAACTGCTAAGGAAGAAGACAATTCCAATGAGAAAACACAAAAATATTGGAATTTACAGAGCTCTCTTCAGAAAATTCAGTCCTAATTTTGGAAAAAAGTCAAGCCAGAGAAGAGGACAAGAAGGTGGGAGTTCTACAAGTTCAAAAACACCTCGGAGTTCCAGACCGAGACATAGCAAAGCAATTTCAACCTCAAGTAATCAAATGGGATCAAGCAATCGATCAGGAAGAGATCAGGAAGCCATCAGTACGGCTATGGCAGTTGTTCCGATCAAATATGCCGAACCAAACTTGTTGGCCGAAGGAGTTGACGATACTACAAGAATGGAATTTGCAGGAGTTGATGTGCAAATTTCGAATGATCTACAAAGAAGACTCTCGAGTCAATCTGCAGCCGAAGGAAGTGCAGGACCTATAGTTTTTGACTCAGCTCTCATTCAAGATGATCCGGAACTGTTGAAAGAATTGATAATGGTGCAAACTTGGAGAGAATGGAAACTTGAAAGATATCATTCTTTCATGTTAAAAATCACCCCAGAATTGATACGGAGTGAAGATTTTTCCTTGGAATGGTGCGGAACAAACGTAATGCTAGATGCACTCAACATGGATTTAAATCAAGTGTATCACATGAAACTACACGAGAAGGCAGTCAGACAAAAAGGAAAAGCTCCAATAAAGGGAGGCAGTACGGCTCAAGACCGTTTAGCCGAACAAGAACGACAGAATGAAATTTCACTTCAGTTAGCTCTGCAAAGGTCAGTTTATGACACACATCATTATCCAGGTAACACATCTCTTGTGGATAATGAAATTTTTTATGAAAGAACTGAAGGGACGGCACTCATTGATGTATCAATCATAAGTACTGAAAATCATATGGACATACCTGTGAAAGTCCATGATGCTTCTTTATTGATATCTGATTTGACCCCCACACCAATTAATGTGAATCTGAAGTGCAATGAACAACTTGTGGGAGCCAATGAAGAACAAGTGTCAGAAGAAAGAAGAAGAGATATACCAGTGGAAGTTGCAGTAGAAGTTGCTACTGAGAGTAGACTGCAAATCACAAAGGATTTATCCAGTGTATTGCCGATACACCATACCGAGTCTACCATGCCTACCATGGACCCTGTTCTAGAAAATGAAGAATTATTTGCAGACAATTACACGAGAACAGAAGTCCTAGAAGAACAAGTTGGTGATCTCAATCAAGAAGCCGAATCACCCGAAGAAGAAGGGATGCAACTTATTGATACAGTTGTTCTCACAGATCCGAATAGAAGTCCATTCGGATCCCCTCAAAACTTTGTGGAGATGAATGATCAAGATGATGGCATATTTTCATCCTTATTTGCCAAAGTAGCCGAATCTAGTGATGTTGTTTGTCAAACAATTGGAGAAAAGTTGGTTGAACAAAACCAAAAGATGTCCACACGGATACACGAGTCAATCTGAAGGAATTAATGGAGCATCAAAATATTTTGAAGACCCAGATTGACAAAGCAGAAAGAATTTTGAAAGGAGAATTGACAAAAGGCTTACTTGAAGTGATTCAGCTCATGAAGAAGGAACGTGAAGCAGCTGAAAAGATTAACAACGAACGTCACTTGAGACAAATCAAAGCGATTCAAGATCAAGAAAGCCGAATCAACAAACTTGAAGCTGAACTCGCAGTTACAACAAACAAGCTTGACAACGTGCAAACCGTTTCCATTGAAACACACAACAGTGTTGAAACTGTGAAGGCAAATCAAGACCGAGATTTTAAGACCCTTGCATTTTTGGTTGATAACGCCAAAAGGGGGGAATAAATTCTCAGTCACATGGCTTTGCAACAACAAGAATTTATTCTTGAAAATCAACAATAGCCAGTAGTGTCTACTCAAGGTAGAGGCCGAAGCCGCGGACAATCCTCACAGGGACCATCTCAGATTGGTTTTGCTCAGTTCGCGAATCCTAGTCTTGGTACAAGTACATCGAAGGTTGCTGAATAGCGTGGCTGGTTCGAATGCTCTAAGGGTACCGCCACTCAGACAACAATATGGACCAAGGAAAATTTACCAAGCATAATCAAGAAATGGCCTGCAGCTGATCAAGCCCAATGGATCTCGGAGAAGAATAAAGAAGAAGAAGGCAAAAGGAAAAGAACCGAGATGTGGTATGAACTAAGAGATTTCACCGGAAATATGGGCATGAATCTTGGAGAAGAAAGAAGCTTTGAAGAATGTGTCTTATGGTGGGAAAAAGGAGTTCTTCTGGGCAACAATATCAAAGAAGCTTATGGACATTACATGGCCGGACAGCTTACAAAGAAATTTCAGAATGCAAAGTTCAAAGATGATTTCTTCAAGCTCAGAGAACATGTCAAGGAAATTTTAAAGAAAGACTCTGGTGTGAAGAAACCCAGAAGGTAATCTGAAAATTCTCTTAAGCTGATATTTTCTCTATTTTCGAACCTCTGTTGCATTTTTCTCTATAAATTCGAAATATAACAATAAATATTTCCCATGGTCTATTTTGAGTCTTTAATTCTATTTGTTTAATGTAATTAGACTTTCGTGAATTAAAAAACAATAAATATGTCAAACGCACGACAAAATTAAAAATTGATGATGATCAAAATAAAAAAAAAAAAAATTCAAGATGCGTTTAGGAGCTTGTCTAAAAATTTAATTCACAAGTTTCTTTTGATTGTGTCTAGAAAACCATCTGTTAAACTCATCTTGGCTTTGTCAAATAAAATTGAGCAAAAAGATTATTTTTCAAAGACTTAAAGCCAATGACTGAGTATAGGTTTTGGCATTATCAAAAGGGGGGAAATTGTTAGGAATAAAGTGTAATGGTTTTGATATGCCAAATTTGTATTTGTAGATCCCCCAATTTTATTTCATAGGTCTAGTAGAGTCTTAGACCATGATCGGGAAATTATTTAATTATGAAAAGAGAAAAACAGAGGAAGATGGATGAAAATAGAAGAAGAAGATATAAAGCCTAAAATCAAGAATTTGTCTGGAGAAAATGACAAATTAAAGAAGAAGATGAATGATATGAAATCACGTCAATGCTACTCAAAGAAGATATCCCAGAAGAATTTTCGTGAAGAAAATTAATGTTGGAAGAATGCATGAAATTGACTTGGAGATCAAGCATCTATGGAAAGAAAGGAGTACATCAAATACGATTGGAGATTTAATCAAAAGTTGTACGGACGAAGTGGATGATGCTTGATATATTATGCGAAATGACTCAAGTTTGAAACTCACCATCAACAATTTACAAGGTAAAATTTGATAAGCGAAATTAAAATTAATCTGATGGAGTTGAGCGCTTTGGGCGCCGATTACAAGTGGAGTGGAAATTGGGAAGCAATTGCACTTGGGAGCCGATTTCATAGCAATTGAAATTGGCAATTGCACTTGGGAGCCGATTTCATAGCAATTGAAATTGGGAGCTAGTTCGAGGAGCCGATTTTGGAGTGGAAATTGGGAAGCAATTGCACTTGGGAGCCGATTTCATAGCAATTGAAATTGGGAGCTAGTTCGAGGAGCCGATTTTGGAGTGGAAATTGGGAAGCAATTGCACTTGGGAGCCGATTTCATAGCAATTGAAATTGGGAGCTAGTTCGAGGAGCCGATTTCATAGCGAGTGGAAATTGGGAAGCAATTGCACTTGGGAGCCGATTTCATAGCAATTGAAATTGGGAGCTAGTTCGAGGAGCCGATTTCATAGCAATTGAAATTGGGAGCTAGTTCGAAGCAATATTACAAGTGGAGTGGAAATTGGGAAGCAATTGCACTTGGGAGCCGATTTCATAGCAATTGAAATTGAAATTGGGAGCTAGTTCGAGCTAGTTCGAAGCAATTGAAATTGGATTCAATACCAGGAGAAGTCTGGGAAATTGGATTCAATATTGGATTCAATACCAGGAGAAGTCTGGGAGCCAATTTCGAAGTCAAAGTCAATAATTCAAATTGGGTTCAAATTCAATTGAAATTGGATTCAATACCAGGAGAAGTCTGAGAAATTGGATTCAATACCAGGAGAAGTCTGGGAGCCAATTTCGAAGTCAAAGTCAATAATTCAAATTGGGTTCAAATTGGGAGGCAATTGAAAGCACTAGGAGCAAATTTCGAAGTCAAAGTCAATCAGGAGCAAATTTCGAAGTCAATAATTCAAATTGGGTTCAAATTGGGAGGCAATTGAAAGCACCAGGAGCAGATTGGGAGCCAATTGCAAGTCAAAGTCAATTGGTTGGGAAGCAATTGAAAGCACCAGGACCCATTGCAAGTCAAAGTCAATTGGTTGGGAAGCAATTGAAAGCACCAGGAGCAGATTTGGAGCCGCCGCCAATTTCGAAGTCAAAGTCAATAATTCAAATTGGGTTCAAATTGGGAAGCAATTGAAAGCACCAAGAGCACCAGGAGCAGATTGGGAGCCAATTGCAAGTCAAAGTCAATTGGTTGGGAAGCAATTGAAAGCACCAGGACCCATTGCAAGTCAAAGTCAATTGGTTGGGAAGCAATTGAAAGCACCAGGAGCAGATTGGGAGCCGCCGCCAATTTCGAAGTCAAAGTCAATAATTCAAATTGGGTTCAAATTGGGAAGCAATTGAAAGCACCAAGAGCAGATTGGGAGCCGAGCAGATTCGGAGCCAATTGCAAGTCAAAGTCAATTGGGACAATGTAGAATTGAAATTGGGAGCCAATTGAGGTTGTAGTATGGGATGCAAAATTCAATACCAGGAGAAGTCAATTGAAATTGGGAGCCAATTGAGGTTGTAGTATGGGATGCAAAATTCAATACCAGGAGAAGTCAATTGAAATTGGGAGCCAATTGAGGTTGTAGTATGGGATGCATACCAGGAGAAGTCTAGGAGCCAATTTCGAAGTCAAAGTCAATAATTCAAATTGGGAAGCAATTGAAAGCACCAGGAGCAGATTCAAATTGGGAAGCAATTGAAAGCACCAGGAGCAGACGGGCAGATTGGGAGGAAATTGCAAGTCAAAGTCAATTGGGAGCCAATTACAATGGAGAAATTCAAATTGGGTGCCAATTACAAGCAAATTGAGGCAGATTGGGAGCCAATTGCAAGTCAAAGTCAATTGGGAGCCAATTACAATGGAGAAATTCAAATTGGGTGCCAATTACAAGCCAATTGAAATTGGGTGTCAATTACAAAGGAGAAATTCAAATTGGGTCGAAGTTCAAAGCCAGTTTGAAGTCTGAGAACACCCAGACGTGAGAATGAAGAAGATGAAGATGAACTTACAGTGAAAATATTCTCACAAGGAAAAATACTAGTTTAACTAGTATGTGATTAAATTGATGAATATTTTTAAATCCCAAAGATACAAAGACCACTTCAGAGCTAATCAGAGAAGCCGTTCAACACCCAGATATTCCCACTCAACGTAAAACCAGAGGAAATATCAGATGAAGTTTGAGAACCCATTTACATGGAGATGAAGCTCTAACAACGACTAGCTTATCCTTTCTGACATCTTTGTAGAAGATAAGATAAGATCTCTGACAAAAAGATACAAGATTTCAAAAATGAGAGCGTCTCTTTCCAACGGACAGATTCTCATTACCAGCTATAAAATGATGAAGATATGAAGACTTGAAGATGGCGAAGTGTGAAGAGCAATAGAGCAAGAGCAGAAAATTCGAATCCATAAAAGGGATCGAATAGAGCAATTAAGCTTGAAAAGAGCATAGAGCAAAAATCTCATTTGGTACAGAGCATACCAAAAATCTTCAAGTGAGAAGTGAGAAAAGAAAAAGAACTCAGAGAGCTTCAAAAGAGAAATATTCTGAGAGTTCTTAAACAGAGCAAAGCAGAGCAAAAATATCAAGTGCTTTACTTGATATATTCAAAGAGAGAAAACACTCAGAGCTGTCAAGAGAAATCATTCCAGAGTGTTTATCTTCATCAAAGAGACCTGCGCATCATTGAAGATCATCTACAGAGTCTCAGAAGTTAGAAGCAAGACAACACTTGTTTTGGAGCAAAACAAGAGAAGGGAGGAAAGTAACACGGAGCTGTGAAATCCTGGATTGTCACACGGAGCTGTGAGATCCGAAGCAGCAGTGTCGGAGGCACTGGGCGTGATTGGTGTGGGCTTGGTGATCAAAGCACCAGATCACGGGATACGTTTCTACCGGAGTGTGGAAGACGGGGGGAAAGTAACGCGGAGTCGTGAAATCCTGGGATAGTAGCGCGGCGACGTGAAACCCGAAGCAGCAGTGTGGTGTCACTGGGCGTGATTAGTGTGGGCTTTGTGATCAAAGCACTAGATCACGGAAATTCATTGTATCTTGGAACCAAGGAGTGGTAGATATAGTGAATTGCTCTTGGAGATAAGAGCAAGTGGAGTAGGAGGATTACACCACCTCGCGAACCACTATAATTGTCTTGTGTTCTTTACTGCTTTCTTTACTTACCGCTCTTTACATATTCGCTCTACACGAGATATACTGCTCACACAATCTCACACACACTTTATGTTTATTTATTTTCGCTGTGCACCATACTCTAACAATCTAGTTAAGAGTTTTAGTTTATCTCTGGCTTAGCAATTGTTGTGCTGTGCGAAAAAGTTTGAAAGTCTATTCACCCCCCCCCCCCCTCTAGACTTTCACCTTACCTCTTTTGGGACCAACACACCTGTATTATCCGGCCATGCAAATACCAGGACAAGCGACCAAAATGTTTAGTTGTTGAAGCTTGTGGTCTGAGGCCGACTTCACGATTGATTCCCGGGGGAATGAATTTTCATCGTCACTACTGTTGTGCTCGAGCATAAGCCGGTATCCTCTCCGACCGGTCTCCCGACCTCACCTTGGCGCTTCAATGAAACGACGACCAAAACTCCCAGCAATAATATTTACAATATCAAGGGCGCTGACCGCACAAAACTTGTGTCATGTCCCAGCTTGTCATTCTCCTCCAGCGAATTTCCAATCGCCAGGTCGCACACCAACAAATCCGATCGCCAGAATCGGCTTGCTCGAAGCGTTCCCAGGTATACTGTAGTTACTGGAAGGTCAGTGTCCGACCATATGCCTATCATATCCGATCACATGATCCCGAATCCACAACAACAACGACCGTTACTGGGATTGTAGTCGGAGTCGGGTTCCAATACGTGTTGTTTCCCAACCCCATACGATCAGTCTTCCGATCTCAGCGAAGTATCTGAGCATGCGTTATAGAGCCGTTTTGCCCTTCTATTTAGAGGGTGCGGCGACCGGTTGTTTCATATGCAGATTGCAGATTGCAGTGCGTGCCTGTGTTATGTTATTCATAATACCGCAACTGGATTGCTCAATTATTCGACCTCCCTCTGCATCGCCATGTACCTAGCACATTCGATGGTGTATTGGTCTATCTATCCTTTTGGTGAGATAACAGTTAGCTCTGGTTGGCACCATGTCACCAATGAAGTCCCGAGCATTAACAACCCGTCCATAGTTATCCTCCCGAGTGGCCGAAACCAAGCTCATCGCTGACCTGGAGTAGATTAGCACACAAGTGAACCATAATCTACGCCTTTCCTAAGTGCTGTGGTGATCGGCAGTCTTACGCATGCAAGCTTCCCGGTCAAGTATCGTTATCACATGATTTGAAGAATCAAATAGTAAAAAAAAAAAAAAAAAAGAATAATTGAGAAGAATAAAATCCTTAGAGTTTTAAAATTTGTAATTCGTTTAATATAGTTTAGATTAAATTTGTAATTCGTTTAATATAGTTTAGATTTTAAATGTATAGGCTAGATTATAATTTTTAAAAATTATATAGGTTGTGGCATTATACTTAGAAAATTGTAATAGAAAGAGGTGGAGTAAACTCTGTAGGAGTTGAAAAATCTGGGTTCAAAGTTCACGTCCGACATCGTGTTCAAGGAGTGACTTTGGTGGTGTTTTTGTACTAAGAAGTTTTAGTGCAAACCTTCACGTGTTGTGGAAAAGAGTGGAGTAAACTTCGTTAACAGTAGAACCACTATAAAATTTCTCTCTCTCTCATGGACCACATCAATATGAATAATAAAATCAAAACAAAACTCTAAAAGCACTAATCCAAACAAATTAGGTAATGAGGAGGCAACGAGATGAAGAAGTGATAAAATAAAGAGAGATAAAACTAAATTAATGTAATGATACATTATTTAAATTACGTAATGAGCTTTATTAATTATAAAGGTAATCAAAACACATACCTTTGTAAAAAGTTATCAACTAAACAATATACATTACTTTCATTCATATTCCTTATGCCTATGAAACAATCACACCCTAAATTCACATTCTTATATATTATTATTTAATTGATTTTTTAAATATTTATTCATTAAATATTAAAAAATTTACCATAGTAACTCTTTAATAAAAATAAATACCGAAGTAAAAGAAAAGCATAGGACAAGTGAGTCAACGCCAATTTCCTTTTTATTCCAGTCTTCAGGGAGCTGTAAACTAACTAATGGCGAACTAGTTCGGTTGGTATTAGTGGTTATGTATCTTTGTCTCATAAGAAATATCAGGAGTTCAAACCAACACTTTGCTTATTAATTGAATATGCTCGATGTAAATAGGGGTTAGTTTAAATATAATTTGAACTGTCTTACCTCTGACCTGATTTGACAAAAAAAAAAAAAAAAAAAAAAAAAAACTAACGGCTGCATGATACCTCTGACCTTTTCTTTTCCGTGTGCGAAGGAATTATTTAAACTTTAAAAAGGAATGGAATGCTCTCCCTCTCGGTTCGGTTCCCTTCGATTAATACCTTCCCGTTCCGACGTTTGACAAATCAAATGCTCCCCCTGAATTCTGGAAAGGAAAAAATGCTCAAATTCAACTCATCTATTCGTCATCTTCACACCAAACCTAACCAATTTTGTCTTATTAAATCACATTTCACAAACCACAATTACGACTTCTTCGTCTACCCCACAATTACTTACTGTTTGGTTTCTTTTCTATTCTATTCTATTCAAAATCTTGGTTGGTTTTGAACCGTCAAACAAACCAGAATACAAAGTCGTCAATCATTCATTCATCTCAGACATGGAGAGATTCTAAAGTTGTCAACTTTGGAGGGCTGAACTGAATTTTGATTCGAGTGTTGCGGTGATGGCTAGCAGCAGCAAAGAGGCGGCGCTCCGGCTGAGAGCCGCGGCCGAAGCTGCGATACAGTCGATTGGGTTGGGGTACGACATGGTAGACGACTTGAGGCTCAAGTACTGTAAGAGGAATTCTTCCATGGACAAGGACTCGCGGCTTATAGTCATCGACGATGATCAGGTGCGAGACATCGCTATCCCCGGGGGTATTCTCGTCCAAAATGTTCCCAAGTCCATTAACTGTGATAAAGGCGAGCGCATGCGGTTTAGCTCCGATGTTCTGCCCTTCCAACAGGTACTGTATAAAACTACTTCAATGTATATTTATCTTTTTTGTTATGTATTTATTAATGCTTATATTTCTTTTATATCATGAAACAAATGTGCTTTAAAGATATAGAAAATGAAATTTAATTTTCTTAGTAATCTCATTTTTCATTCCAATTTGTCTAAGCTATTTGCTAATATTGTTTTATTTTGTCAATGACCTTTGTGGAATGTGGAGGGTGGAGATGTTTCTTGATTTCAATTCTGACATGACTTGATTGTTGAGAATTAATGAATCTGAAGCAAAATTAAGAAGAGTGTATCCAGTGTACCCTGATGAGCTTCAAATTTTCATTTTCTTGTATGTGTCTACCTTTACCATTGGGTGCCTGTTTTTTGCATTTTGATTAGTGTTTGGCACATGAGAGATGTTATTAGTATTTCGTTTCACAAGAAATTCTTTGTAACATTTCTAAACGAAAATACTTTCTATTTTAAAGTTGCCTGATTGAAAGCCTCATTGTGACCAAAAGTCATATTTTACATAGCAATATCTTTGTACCTACCAGCACATGAATTTACCCCTGAAATTTGGTTTTCAGCTTTAATGCACCTTTGTCAAGCATAAACTGCATAAGCATAAGCTTCGTTTAAAAATGTCTAGATTTATAAAAATTAAAAATCGGAGTTAAACTATCTTGACTTTTGTTTTATTGTTTCTTTTTGCTTATGAAATAGTAGTAGGGCTTTGTATTTATATCTGTCCTTTCCATTCATTTATCTAGTTTCAATAAAATGTATATAAACAATGAATGCAATATTGAACTTATGCCATCTGAGATATTTTGTTTTACTGATAATCTTAATTGGTGTAACTGTCTTTTGCACTAACATCCATTTTTGGATACTTTTTTTTTTTGAAACACATTTTGGATACTTTTTAAACTCACTGATTGGTTGTTTATCCTAGATGTCAGAACAATTTAACCAGGAACTAGGCCTCTCTGGAAAGATTCCAACTGGCCATTTCAATGCTGCTTTTGAGTTCACTGGTTGCTGGCAGAAAGATGCTGTGTACACAAAAGCTCTTGCTTTTGATGGGGTCTTCATTTCCCTCTACAGCATTGCACTCGAGAAGTCTCAGGTGGCTTTATGTGATCATGTCAAACAAGCTGTTCCATCATCATGGGAACCTGCAGCTTTGGCAAAGTAAGAAAATAGTTTTCATTGGATTTTCATTCTTTGAAACATGTATAATTGCTCTAATTTTAATGTGGAGTGGAAAATGTTCAAGGTAACGTAGAAAATTTATGCCAGTTAGTTAATGCCTCATATTTTATGGTTATATCTAAAAGCTATAGCACATTAAGCAAGCTCTTTATGCACAAGCACACATCTCTAGTGCTCCTGGACTCCTTTCAATTGTTTTCTAGTGCATTCAGTATTATTTTAGATCAACTAAAACATTGTAATTTACTTTTAAATACTTTATAGTTGTGATCGAGATTAATTTTTCTCGGTCAGAATGGCAGTTGGCATCAAGAAATTAGTTTTGTTTCACATTACTCCAGAATGTCATTTTTCCATGTTTTTCCAGCTTTATTGAGAAATATGGTACCCATGTCATTGTTGGTGTGAAGATGGGGGGAAAGGATGTGATCTATTTGAAGCAGCAATATTCATCACCACTTCAGCCGGCTGATGTACAGAAAAGATTAAAGGATGTGGCAGACAAGAGATTTAGTGAGGCAACTGGACAGTCGAACTCCTATTCAGGAAAAGATTATAATGATCAAATGGTATATTATGAATGCTTTTCACAATACACACACATGCGCACATCATCTGCAATTCTTTTTATTGTTTCCAACTCCTTTCCTTTACTTTATCAGTTTATTGCAATAAAAATTTCCACCTTTTAAATAGCTCCCTTTATGCTATACCGCTGCCATTTCTTGCTTCCATTTTATTATTCTAAATGATGGACCCATTGATAGTTATTGATCTCTTTAATAAAATTGGTTCCTTGGTACTTAGCAATCAATGGAACATTTAAATGTAGGTAGTATTCTTTCATTGTCTCATCTACTATGAAGGTAACTCATAAAGCTATTTACCATGTGCTTAATGAAGAACTGAAGATATCTGTATCATACACTTGTACATTTTGGAGTGTGTTGAGTGGCATTTTGGGTGAATAATATGACATCAGCTTACATAAAGCTATACTATGTATCTTTTAAAGTTGATATAACATTACTGATCTTGCTATAGTCTAACTTGGTTGCATAAACTAGGGTTGAAGCAGAGATGGAATGGATACTCTTTAAGAAAACTACATTTTTGAAGATATACTTGAATACACATAGTAAAACTTCATTTCTGAAACTATGTGAAGATATTTGGTAAAATAAAATGTGAATTGCATAACATTATTAACTTAAAGGAGAAATAAAATTGTTAGCATAATAGTGAATCAACATAGCATTATTGTTGAATATTCATTGAATGTTTGACGAAATTCTTTTGTTTAATCCTTGGTGAACTGCAAATTTTGTGTGATGTGGTTTAAGTCTGCTAAATGTAATTGTCACTCGTATAATTAAATTCTTAATTACTTTTGAAATAAAGATTTCTATGTGAATCTTAAGGTATTTCTACTTATGTTACATGCTTTTGGATTAACAATTAATTAAACCCGCCATTTTCTATCTCAGGTCGAGAACAATGAACAGGGGTTGGCCTTCATGGATTCCAATTCATCAACTGTTCATTTTCACAAAGAGGTAGTAGGTTTGGAAACATGCAGTACTCTGATGCAATCATATGAAATCTTGTTATCTGTTGGTTAAGTGAGTAAGTGACACATTTGAGGAGATAAGAAGGAAAAAAGGAAGTGAAGTTTTCAATAATTTACAAATGGATTGTGATTATTAGATATTAAGGTCAAACCTTTACGGTAAACTAGTGACTATTAGTATGCATTGTTAGGCATTGTTGATGCATGTTATTATCTAGCCCAACACTGACTCTGCTTTTTAAACTCTGTGCAGTATGTTTGGTATCATGTTGGTTCTGTTGATCTATAGTCTCTTAAGTATGCTGTAATTGCAGGACTTTACTTTCCTATGGAGGAGGAGAGGTGGAAATGGTAGTAGGACTACACCTCATATTAAATGGTGCAAAACTGTACCGCTTGAGCCTGATGTGATTTCAATGTCCTTCATTCCAATATCATCATTGTTGAATGGAATTGATGGCAGTGGATTTTTGAGTCATGCTATTAACTTATATCTACGTTGTAAGCATTACATCTTACTTCCTAAATAACATGTTTTTCCTATTTCTGTACTTATTTTCAAGCGTATACCAAAAAATAAAAAAGGTGTGAATTGTTGCAGAAAGAATATTACTATTTGTGTGACCTTAATTATTACCTTTTAAGTAGTTCAACTTATTGTCAAGGGAAAATAAAAAGTAATTGTGAATTGTTTCAGACAGAATGGTATTATTTCTGTCACCTAAATATGTTTCCTTTTTGGGTTGGACATGTAGATAAACCACCCATTGAAGAGCTTTATCAATTTTTGGAGTTTCAACTCCCAAGGCAATGGGCTCCAGTATTTGGTGAACTTCCCCTTGGTCCAGACCGGAAGCAGCAGAGTGGTGCATCTTTGCAGTTCAGTTTAATGGGCCCTAAACTCTATGTTAATACAAATCCGGTAACACTTTAACTGGAATGTTGGACTTCATTTATTTCTACTCATATTGCCAACTTAGGCTACCAAGTTGATTTTCTAGCAGATGCATGATATAATCTCTCCGGACTGCAAAGCTTATATAAGGTCTATCTTATATATCAACCAATTTAATGTGGGCCTTTTGCAAAATTTTTGATAGGTTGATGTTGGTGATAAACCAGTGACTGGGCTTCGACTGTATTTGGAGGGGAAAAGAAGCAATTGCTTAGCAATTCACTTGCAGCACCTTTCTTCCTTACCCAAGAGCTTTCAGCTTCAAGATGAATTGCATGGTGATTCCAGCAATTCGTATGATCGCAGATATTATGAGAAAGTTCAGTGGAAGAGCTTCTCCCATGTGTGCACTGCCCCTGTTGAATCTGAGGACGACTACTACATAGTTACTGGTGCCCATTTTGAAGTTAGTGAATCTGGCATGAAGAATGTTCTCTTTTTACGCCTCCATTTCTCCAAAGTCATTGGTGCCACCATCGTGAAGAAACCTGAGTGGGATGGTTCCCCCGCCCTCTCCCAAAAGTCTGGAATTATCTCAACAATCAGCTCACGTTTTTCCTCAGCTGAGAAACCTCCTCCGCGGCCATCAGATGTTCACATAAACTCTGCGCTGTATCCAGAAGGCCCTCCAGCCACTGCTCAAACACGCAAGCTTTTGAGGTTTGTTGACACCACAGAGATGACAAGAGGACCGCAGGACCAACCTGGCTACTGGGTGGTTTCTGGGGCAAGATTTGTAGTTGAAAAAGGTAAGGTCTCTCTCCGCGTTAAGTATTCCCTCTTAGCTGTGATACCGACAGACGAAGAGGCCTCATTCCAAGAGTAGCTTGGCATAAACAGCCCAATGACTACCTCCAAATTTGGTCACAGTAACAAAGAGGATTTATATTTGTTGGTGATGCATTTTGATGTGAGTGCTTGTTTTTGGTTTGCAACTTCTGAATGATCTTCTGTTTGGGAGCTATGATGTTGTAGTGCTGAGTAGGATTATCTCAACTAGATTATGTTTCTTGTATATAGACCCTCAAAGATAACTTTTTTCTTTATTATTTATTTATTTATTTAACCAAGAATAGTAGAACTGTTGAATGGGAGTTGCTTTGAGCTTTTTTTGTTTTTTTGTTTTTTTTTTTTTTTGTTTTTGTTTTTGTTTTTGTTTTGTTTTGTTTTGTTTTTTTTTTTGTTTGTTTAAATAATAAATATATATTCAAAATTATTTATCATAAAATTCTTATTTAAATTGTGTATCTAAATTGATCCTTAGTCCGTTATAATCTGTGCTTATTGAAAATTGCCTCTAGTGTATGATACCGTAAAATGGAAAAAATCTTAATTCAATTATGAGAGTATAGGTGTACCACAGAAAACACCCCTGGAACCAAAAATAAATTGACAGGAAAAAAAAAAAAATCAAATGTCTCCCCACTGAAATTATTATCAGAATTTCTATTTATTAAGAGCATGCTTAATGGTAGTTATTATTGAGTATTTTTTTTTTCTGTATTGGAAGAAAGCGAGAGTAGTGACGGGAGAGGGTTAAGGTTGTTAGGTTATTTAAGGAATTTTGTCAGAATTTTGAGGGGGTTTTTTTTAGGGTTTTTCAGTATTTGATTTTGGTTTTTATTTTTTCGTTTATTATTATTAATTTTTTATTTTTTCACCCATTTCTCTTTCATAATCACACCTGCAAAATCTCATTAAAATGCTACTACAATTAAGGATGCCCTAAGAATCAAAATTTTCGGTGTAAATAGCAACGTACAAGCTGACCAGTGGGCGCATATACCTGGACAATTGGAGTGGTTGTCAACTTGACAACCACTCTAATTTTTTTCAATCGTTATATTGTGCACCAAGGTGCACATTGCATTGTGCATCCCACCCTACCCAAAATGACGTCGTTTTGTTAAGTTGTGTGGGCAGTTGACGCGACAGAATGTATGTGTATTCTGTTATACAATTATGTACATTCTATTATACAATTATGTACATTAGAAACAAAGAATTTTTTTAAGAGTTAAGAGTTTATGTGTATTATGTTAGATTATGTGTATTATCTTTTCAAAAAAGAGTGTATTCTGTTATATACAATTATGTACATTCTATTATATAATTATGTACATTCGAAACATGAGAAATTTTTTTAAGAAGTTAACAACAGACACGGAAAACGAAAATTGTTATAAAACGACGTCGTTTTGTACCAGGGCGCATAATGCAATATGCACCCTGGTGCACGATATAAATTGCCAATTTTTTTTCCCTTTCCTATATCATTTTTAAAATTTCATTTTTTTAATATAAATTTAGAACCCACAAAATACTTGTCAAAAAATTCTTCTTCCCCCAAAAGGTTGAATTCCCCAACACCCTGACCTGACAGAGCACGTGAGAGAATGTAAATCACGATAACTCAATGACTCAGCGGACATGACCAAATGCCGGTGCGCATAAGAGATCTGTCCAAATGTTAGTGTTCATAAGAGATCTGTCCATTTTGGGCATAATCCTCACACTGCCGCCTCCGAGGTTCGAATATTGGTCTCTTCTCCCAAATACTACATATTGAACTATTGAGCTAAGCTCAATTGTTATATCGTGCATTGTGTGCCCTAAAAATCTCATGTTTCGTATGCACATAATTGTATAGTAGAATACACATAAACTCCTAACATAATACACATAATTTAATATAATACATAATACATAAACTCTTAACATAATACACATAAACTCTTAATATAACACACATGAACTCTGAACACAATACACATAAACTTTTAGGGGGCGTTTGGTTCAGGTTATATAAGATAACCAATGTTATATTTGCTTGGTAATATAAGATTACCATGTTTGGTTAAGGTTATGTAACTTTCCCAGGGAATGTCATTGAAGCATATGCTCAACATGCCCCCTCACGTATGCGGTGGGTTCCAAGCAACACGTGGACCGTAGTCGCTTATGGGTGGCGCTGAGGACATGGCTCTGATACCAAATTAAAGCATGTGCTCCATCTCAATTAAAAGCCTAAGCTGATAGTTGGATTGCACATTAATGGCTATATGCTCAACACTAGCAATCTAACATTCCCTAAGGTAATCTAACATTCCGTGAACCAAATGCCTCCTTAGGGTGCATGATATAATTTGCCAGCTAGGCCCATGCAGGCCTTGTCAACAATCATTATACCCTACACCACGGTGCACATAGCATTGTGCGCCTCGCGCATCCTAAAACAACGTCGTTTTGTTAAGTTGTGTGGGGAATCAACACGACAGCGTGTGTGTATTATGTTATATAATTATGTACATTATGTTATACAATTATGTACATTTTGGTATACAATTATGTATATTATTTTATACAATTATGTATATTCGAACACACGATTTTTTTTAACAGTTAAAAGTTTATGTGTATTCTGTTATACAATTATGTACATTCTCATATACAATTATATACATTCTCATATACAATTATGTACATTTTCAAAACATGATTTTTTTAATAAGTTAACAGCAAATACAAAAAAACGAAATTTTCAAAAAAAAAAAAATGCAAAATGTCGTCGTTTTGCACCAGAGCGCACAATACAATCTGTGCCCTAGTGCACGATATAAATTGCCCGTTGCCCTGTTGTCAAAGAATCTTACCAATAAGCAATGACGTTAATCTATTTGGAGAAATAAAAACAAAAAATAAGCATAATAACCGTATTTTCTAAATTGAGACTTGGAATAATTAGTTTAGTACTATTTTATGTCTATCAATACTTTTTTTTAAACTACATTCTCATGTCCCCTCAAAAAAAAAAAACTACATTCTAATTTAAAACTCAAACTCGAAATATTAATTAAAAAAATTAGGGATAATAGTCAAATAAACCCTCAAGGCTCAAATTAAACTGAAATGTGCTATTAAGCCCTTGAATTTTAAAAGTTTTCAATTAGATTATTGGACTTGCAAAATCAAGCAGTTTGCCACATTTTACCTGTTTTTGCACATAATTTACAAATTAATGTCATTTTACAGTTTTATATGTTTATTTTTGTTTTTGTTTCTCATTTTCATTATTAAAAATATTTTAACATCATAAATAACCTTTTACGTTTTTTGTCACTGTCACCGCCGTCGACCTACCACCGTGGTTGCTTTCTTCCAATTTCCAAATCTAGAAGAAGGTAACAAGAACCTTCTCCTAGACTTGGAAGAAGGCCGCCTTATTCTAGATCTGGAAGAAGGTCGCGACCTTCCTCTCGGGGGAATCGTGAAGGCAATGAAAGTTGCTGGTGATGACAAATGGCAACGGTCTGTGGTGACGGTAAATGGTAGACCGTCGACGGTGACGGTGAGATGGTGAATATTCAATGGAAACGACCAACAAAATTTAGAAAAAGATTTTTTTTTTAATTTTTAATTTATTATTATTTTGTTACTAATTAAAAATAAAATTTAATATAATATACATGGTATCATTTTTTAAAATATATAGAAGCCACATCAGCGGGCCAAATTAGCTTAAAAAATCTAATCATCAAGTAATTTAATAGTGTTAATTACACTTTTTTGTAAGTTTGAGGTTTTGATTGAAATTGTTTGAAGTGGAAAAGTCTAATTGCACAAATCAATATAGTTAGATGATTTATTTGGCCATTATCTAAAAAAAAATCTCATTTAAATTCAAATCACATCCATTGAATACCAATTAATTTCATCAATAACCTTCCTTCTGGGGCGTATGTGTTATCGGCTGGTTTTTTGGTGTCTTTTGTGGTGTTGTTGCCTAACTTTCAATTATTACGAGCAACTCTCTCCTCAGCAATGAATGAATTGACTAATAGGCAAAGAAGTCGGTATTACTTCGCTGGTAAGGAGCTAGCAGCAACGGCTACGGTGCAACATGGTCCTTTTGTGCTGGTCTGGAAGTTCCTTACCGATAAAACAGTTAAATTCAATTTATGCGGTACGTTCTTGCCTCTGTCCAGCGGCCTTTATTGGGGTTGAGATTCTCAGAGGTACAACATAACCTGTTTTTGTTTGAGTTCTTTGACAAGACTGACGTTAGGCGGGTTCTAGATTCTCGGCCCTGGGCGTTTGAGAATAGTTCTCTGATTTGCAAGTTATTAGAGGTTGGGGAGCTGCTAGTACAATTTGTCTTGGACAGGCTGAATTTTTGGCTTCAGGTTTACGATCTACCCCTTGGTTGTATAGGGGAACCGATGCTAGAATTGTTGGTCCTAGTCAAGGTTGGGTTACAAGTCTAGAGGATAGACTTGTATATGTTTTAGAAAATTTTAGGAAGAACTCCAACTCCTACCACCATCTTGTCTGCTTCTTTCCCCTTTTTTGGCATTATCTACCACAGTTGAGCATAGAGAATCGGTCAAGGCGTGAATAGAATCAAGCATAATTTCTCGATTCTTTTCCAAAATGAGCTGACTCTCATGTGTTAGGTTGACCTTTTCCTTGGTGAGGTCAACTTTTGACATGATAGCTTCAAGATTGCCCATTTGATTTTGTATAGATGTGGTCTGGTGTCCAATATCATTCAGCGCAGTTTCCACCAAGGGCTACTTTTGCTTTTATTAAAAAAAAAAAATTGTGCCATTGTGTGGGAGTCTGGTATAGAAAGTTCCTATCAGCTGATAAAGAGGTCATTTTAAAAAATATGACTTAAGCCATGCATACTAATGCTTGTCCTTCCGCTCCCAAAAACTTTTTGTGAGTCACTGAAATGAATTATGAATAAATATTGGTGGGGGAAGGGTATTCATTGGCTTGCATGGGATAGACTTTGTCTCCTCGGGCTACCGGAGAGATCGGGTTTAAGCAACTTCATACCTTTAATCTGGCTTTATTAGGATGACTTTGTTAGGAAATCAAGGCTGGTGATTTTTAACAATCCCTCAGCCCTTGTTACCCAGGTTTTCAGATATTTTCCTAGGCGTTTGGTTCACGGAATCTTTGATTACCCTAGGTAATAGGATTACCTGGGGGTAAGTAATATGTGTTTAGTTAAAGTTGTAGGAATGTAACATTAACTTGTTTGGTTGAAGGTTATATTTTAAGTTATATTACACCAATTACTTAAATGCCCTCATAGAAATTGAAAGGTGTAAATTACAAGTTTTTTTTTTCATAATTAAAAATTTAACAAGATGCTTCTAATAATAATAATGATAATGATAATAATAATAATAATAATAATAATAATTATTATTATTATTATTATTATTATTATTATTATTATTATTATTATTATTATTATTGAATAATGAGGTCTATGTAATGAATAGAAGAGAAATAAATGAGGGCAATTTTGAAATATTGAAAAGTAATCTCACATTACCTAACTCAAACTTGGTAATCACATTACCTCAAATATACTCCCATTTCTTACGTGGCAGTAATCTTGCATTACTTACCCTCTCAGATTACCTAAACCAAACATGGTAATCTAAGATTACCTTTCTTAGATTACCAAGGTAATCTGAGATACCTTGAACCAAACGCCCCACATAATTTCCTTGAGGCAAGTTTAAGTCCTAATCCTAGTAACTGTTGGCGTAGCATTTGAAATACTTAGGATCTTTAGTTAAATGGATATCATCGTAGCGTTGGCAACCAGAAGGATACTATGATTTGGCGGCATTCATAGTTAGCCATCGAGACCAACCCTAGGATTCAAACTTCTCTAGTCCTTGAGCTCAGTAATGCACCAGTTTGTAGTTTGGTTGACCTGAATATTGAGGACTCTGATTTCGCCCAGCTACGAGGATTCTTGTTCTGGTGGAGGTGACAAAAGGGGAATAAATTCGATTAAGAGTGAGTATAGGTAGTTAGTTGGTAATATTTCGGCCACCTAGGGTTTTCTTAGCTGGAATAAAATATAGAATTTGAAAATTCCCCAAGTGGCGTAATTTTCTATGCGGGAGCGGTGAGCAATATCCTACCTACTACATCTCAACTAGTCTTGAAGAGATTTGAGGTGGATAATCTTTGCTCCATTTGTAGATTGGAGGAGATTACAGACCATGTTTTTAGTGGATGTACCTATGCTTCACATATGGTTGGAGTGCACCATATGTACTATAACTACGGTATTGTATGAAATATGGAAATCAAGGAATAAACCAATTTTTGATTCGTGCATGCCTTCTCTTGCGGGTGTTGCGAGAAGGGTGATTAATGCTTTGACAACGTGGCAATTTGTAGCTATAGAGTGCATACAACGGTTTTTGACAACAGTAGCTTAGAGCAACCCTGAGTGGGCTATATCACGTGTAGAACAAAAGCTTTGATGATCCCGACAATGACAAAATCAACGTATGGATTTTATATCTTTAACAAAGATTATTCTTTTTTTTAAGGCTGAAAACGGCTCGTTGTTGTGTGATCCCGACCTCTTCTTACGAAGACTCTTGCTACAAGAAAGCTCACTCTTGGATGGATCATCGGCAAGAAGCTCCGAAATTTCACTGCTTGTTTGGTCCTGTTAAACTCCCTCGAATCCTGATTAGTTAATTTTATTAATAGGTCAATGAATATAGTTGCTACTCACTCTTCCTCAAGTGTGTGGGAATCGGAGCCTCAATTTTTTTTTTTTTTTTTTTTTTTGATAAAATGGGCCTTCATCTTGTATTCATCATCCTTTGAGCTAATATTATTCGTCTTTTGGCTTTTAAAAAAAATCTCATAATTCCACTTATATCCTCACGTTCAGACCAAAAATATGTCAAGAGATTGATGGTGCAAGAATTGAAGGCAGTAATAAAAAATTGTCAACAAATTATTGCATGGATAATGGTCCACACAATTGTGCGGATCATAAATATCAGGTATATTTTTAATATATTAAGAGTACATTATTTTTGTACTAAAGGTACGTTATTTTTGTATTGAAAGTATATTATATAAAATAATGTACACTTAGTATATTAAAAATGTATTTTAAAAATGTACTTTATGTACATAAATAATGTACCCTTAGTATATTAAAAATATACGGAGTACTTTTTATTTATGGTCCATGCAATAATAATTGAAAAACGTCTGCTCCTTTCAAGATTATTACTGTAATTATAAAGAGTATCGTACATAAGGAAACCATTTCCTTCATTTAGCATCTGAAATCGCCAAACAAACACGAAAGTAAGATAAAAAGAAATATGAAGTTTATATCCCAGAATCAAGTCTAAAGAATAGCAATATCTTAAATATAAGTGCAATCAAGCGGTAATAATACAAGAATTGCATTCCAATCTCACACTCTTGCAACCTGAAAACAACCAGAAATGGCAGAGCATTCGTTCTTTGGTGTTATGTGCATGAGAAGTCTATGCACCACTGCTCTTAAGCTGGAGTTGTTTTCTTTCTCATCGTCCAAAAGGCAGTGTAGTATCGATGCTGCAGTTACAAGAATTAACTTCAGGACATGTCTGGGTTTGAAGCTTAAGAAAGTACAATCCATTACAATCTTTGGAACACAGCAGAAATTTACAGAATAGTTCAGTCGATGACAAGAAAATGTTCAGACACGCAACTCATGATTATGTTATCCTAGGCCCTGTTAATTTTAGCTTCTCTAAACATGGAACACCTTCTGGCAAAGGAGTGCATTTCAGCATTTTCAATCATATGATGTAGTTCTAAGCAGTTTAAAGGTCTTATCCAAATAGATGTATGCCTCTTACCTACCCTTTTAGTAATTTACATTTGTTCCCATGGTGAAACTCACCATTTTATCTGAACCAATAACATATTAAGTTCACCTAAAATTTAGTTTAGATAATATTAATCTTTTTTTGAACTAATATTTAAAATATTTTTGGATATATTCATTTGAATGACATGTATATAAATATAAAATTTTTACTTCGAATTCTAATATAGTAATATATGTGAAATTTCAATATCTGATATCCGGTCCAAACTTGTATTACGATATAACATAACTAAAAATATCCAAAACCAATAATCAATTGAGTTCATTCAAAATATTAAACTTGGTATAGAGTTTAATTTTTAATTTTGATAATGTAAATAATGTCTAACTTTAAGCATAAGCAAATAAGTTATGTTTAAATAAGTAATGCAAGTAGAAAAGATAGAACTATAGAATATGATAATAAGTAAAAGAAGATGATAATGAATGTAAACATAGTAATAAATAAATATGTAAGAAGATAATGGTGAGAATGTGGTCATAGTGAAATATAGCCAAATAGATGATAGATGATTCTGTTTTCTAAATATAGAAAACAGTTTTTAATAGTTTTTCAGTTTTCTGCAGAACTGAAAAATTGTTTCCTGTTTTCAAAATGGAAAATTGTGCTAGTAAACATGTTTTTTGTTTTCTGTTCTCCAATTCTCTAGTTTTTTCAGAAAACTGAACAAAATTTCCAGTTAGTAACGGGCCCTAGCTGTTCCATTGGTCTCAACTCTCAAGGAGGTGATATTCTGATATATCGTAAATTGCATAAATGTTTCATAGTGAGCTAGCCAGTACAGACAAATCCTTTGGAAAGTTGGGACTTTTTAATATATTACAGTAAAACAAAATGGCCGTGAGATAAATTGTTAAAATAAGTTCTTCAGACAAATTTAATTGCAGTACATATGGCTTTCTACTTTCTAGTCTAGATGATAGAGCAAAAAGAAGTTAAATAACCTTTCCTCCTAAAACATGCATCCAGAACAACTGAACTATATGTTGTTAATTACTAAAATTAACCCTTGTTTAACAACCCATGGAACATAATTCCCCCCTTCGCATTAAAATAGTAAAACTAACAGTTTCAAAAAACACCCCAAAAAAAAAAAAAGTGAACAAAGTTAATGTAAAAACAATAACAAGCTTACTTGCATCATTGAGCGTGGATTGGTTGTGTAAGTTGTCTCAATAGTTGATTCTTTCTGCAGTTCATAATGCCAATCCAGATTACTAAAGTTTTAAACAATACTGAAACTACAAAATACTAACACTAGCAGAACTCACCTCAAATTCAAATCCATAATGAAGAGCAACCTTTTTCACATCCTCTAGACTTAGCTCAATTGACATTTCCTGGAAATTGTAGGGATAACATCATGGGAAGGAAAAGCATAAGAGGCAGTATAAGATCTACTGTATTGACGAACATCTGCACTGAATCAGTCAAAGAGAGCTTACATCTTCCAGACTGTACATATCAGCAAAATGATAGAGCAAGGGCCCCAGGTTTATCCAGACCTGCCAACAAATTGCAGTTTAGTTATAAAGAGATACGGAAAAGTGAACTTTAGGTCGCTTAAAACTAAAGCACTTACTCCACCATCTTTTAAAATTTTTGAAATGACCTCAATGTATTCAACAATGTTGTGTGCAGTATCAAGGAAGAAACAAGTGACGACTGCATCCCAATATCCTGGAATAAATCATAAGAAAGTGCTTAATCAAGACACTAGCGCAATCACACACACTTCAGGGAACTACATTAAGAATTCACCACAAATTATGGCAACACTATGCATAGAAATGCCTAAGAGTTTAGAGATAACAATGTCAATGCACGACCAAGAGACAATACATTCAATACATTTTTTAAACTGCTACCTAGGTGTACCATGATGTGTTTTGTTTCGCACTAGTTTCTAAGATGATATATGCATGGCAATTTCAAAAAGAGGAAAAAATAAACTTCACAATGGTAGTTAGGCCCATTTATGAACCAAGGTGGATATATAAAAAAAAATCTAGTTTTTCCCGTAAAGTGACTATATATTTGAATCTGAAAGTAAAAGTGTAGAGCAGCATGCACCTCCCAAACAGAAAATCCTCTAGGAGAGTTAGTGTAAAAAAGACAAGGCAAGCTCAACTGTCAAGTGTACAACACAAGAACCAGTTTACTTTTCTCTGTGTTCTCAAGTTGTGAGAATAGAAAGAAACCTGTAATGATTCCATATTCCTACCTTCTTGACTTGGATCACTGTAAACTTCAACAAAATCACCACCACACATAGAAAAACCTTCAGTAATTCCTGCACTGTTTACAAAGGTACAAAATGAGGATTAGATCAGAAAAGAGACATAATGACCATGTTTTGAATCCTTTAAGTAAATTAACTAGATCATAATAACTAAAAAATCATCCATCTGCCTTGGTTTTCAGAAATACCCTTTTATTCATAAATCATAAGTGCTATCAACATAGATCTGACCTTTACTAACCAAGATGTAAAGAATTACAGAATCATCTATCATCTATTTGGCTATATTTCACTATAACCACATTCTCACCATTATCTACTTACATATTTATTCATTACTATGATTACATTTATTATCATCTTCTTTTACTTATCATCATCTTCTATCTTTTCTACTTGCATTACTTATTTAAACATAACTTATTTGCTTATGCTTAAAGTTACTTAGTTAGACATTATTTACATTATCAAAATTAAAAATTAAACTCTATACCAAGTTTAATATTTTGAATGAACTCAATTGATTATTGGTTTGGATATTTTTAGTTATGTTATATCGTAATACAAGTTTGGACCGGATATCGGATATTGAAATTTCACATATTAGAATTCGAAGTAAAAATTATATATTTATATACATGTCATTCAAATGAATATATCCAAAAATATTTTAAATATTAGCTAAAAAAAAAAAGATTAATATTATCTAAACTAAATTTTAGATGAACTTAATATGTTATTGGTTCGGATATATTTCTAGTTATGTTATATACAGATATAAATTTGGTTTGGATATCAAATGTAAAAATCTTACATATATTGGACTTAAAAGTAAAAGATATATTTATTCTATTGGACTTAAAACTTGATCCTAAGTCTATAAAGTGCATTTTCTTGGGTTATCCAAGTACTCAGAAAGGGTACTGGTGTTATTCTCCTGATTTGGGACGATACTTAGTTTCTGCTAATGTCACTTTCTTTGAGGATACGGTGTTTAGTAGGGGTGTCTCCGATTGTAGTTCCGTTTCATTGGTAGATGATTTCCTTACATACACTATTACTGTCCCTTCCTCCTTGGTTGAGTCTGGAGCTAAGCCCCCTATTACACAAGTATATCACGTAAGGCAAAGAGACGATACACAAGCAATTCCACCAATGAGTCCTGCCTTGCCAGAATCTTCGTCAACAAATCTGGATCTCCCTATTGCCCTTCGAAAAGGTAAACGCCGTTGTGTTCATCCCCTTTCTTCTTGTGTCGTATACCCGCTTGTCGTCCTCTTCATGTGCTTTTGTGACTCAATTAGATTCTGTCTCGATCCCAAAGTCCATAAGTCAGGCTCTGTCTCATGATGGCTGGAGGCATGCAATGGTAGAAACAATGGTAGCTCTTGAGGAGAATCAGACTTGGGATCTTGTTGATCTCCCGGCTGGTAAGATTGCTATTGGGTGTAAGTGGGTTTATGTGGTTAATGAAACCTGATGTCTTTGTTGCTAGATTGAAGGCACGCTTGGTGGCTAAGGGTTATGCACAGACGTATGGTATAGATTATACAGAGACATTTTCCCCAGTGGCAAAATTGACTTATGTCCGTATATTAATTTCTTTAGCTGCTACTAATCATTGGCCTTTGTACTAGTTAGATGTGAAGAAGTTAGATGTGAAGAATGCCTTTATGCATGGTGATTTATCTGAGGAAGTCTATATGGAGCAACCACCTGGGTTTGTTGCTCAGGGAGAGTCTAGGAAGGTGTGCAAACTGAAGAAATCTCTTTACGGTTTGAAACAGTCACCACATGCGTGGTTTGGTAGATTTAGCAGTGCAGTCATCAAGTTTGGGATGCAGAGAAGTGCGTGTGATCATACTATTTTTTATAAGCGTACTAACTATGGTTGTGTTTTGTTGATAGTGTATGTGGATGACATAGTAATCACAGCGATGATACGGGTGGAATTGATGCCCTTAAATCCTTCCTTGGGTCCGAGTTCCATACTAAAGATCTAGGAGTTCTAAAACATTTCCTAGGCATTGAGATTGCTCGCTCCAGGAAAGGCATATTTCTTTCACAAAGGAAATGTGTTAGACCTGCTTCAGGACACTGGGTTGCTAGGATCGAAGCCGTGTGAGTCTACCATGGATCAAGGGGTCAAACTTGTGGCTGGAGAGGGGGAAGCCTTTGAAAATCCAGAGAGGTATAGGAGGTTGGTAGGGAAGCTTAATTACCTCACGATTACCCATCCGGGTATTGATTTTTTAGTAAGCGTGGTGAGCCAGTTTATGAGTGCACCAACGCAGACTCATTGGGAAGCGGCTATGCGAATCGTGATGTATCTGAAGAGTGCTCCTGGAAAAGGGATTTTGTATGATGATCATGGACATGTGGATATTGAGGCGTTTTCTGATGCTGATTGGGTTGGGGTCGCCTAGTGACAGAAGGGTTGGGGTCGCCTAGTGACAGAAGGTTTGTGAAGGGGTACTGTGTGTTTGTAGGAGACAATCTAGTTTTGTGGAAGAACAAGAAGCAGAGTGTTGTGGCACGGTCTAGTGTAGAGTCATAGTACCGGGCTATGACTCATGTGACAAGTGAAATAGTCGAGGTGCACAATATCTTGAGTGAAGTTGGTGTGGAGATGAAGTTGCCAGTGAAGTTGTGGTGTGATAACCGTGCTACGATACACATTACAAAGTAAGCATATTGAAGTTGATTGTCACTTTATACGAGAAAAGGTGCAACAAGGGTTGATATCTAATGTATCAATTGGGCTGACCTATTTACAAAGGGGCTTAGTAGGAGTCGGGTTATTTATATATGTAACAAGCTGGGCATGGTCGATATCTATGCTCCAACTTGAGGGGAGTGTTAGAGAATGTTAAGGGGAGTTGAGAGAGTTGCTCTCATCTACTCATTTTGAATTTAAAATGAGTGGTTGAGGTGCTTGGCTGATACTATTCTAGCTTGTATAAATAGCTACCTGTACAGTGTTCCTTTTCATCAGTAAATACACACAGTTCAGGTTCTACAAAGATAAATCAAAAGTTTCCCATGTAAGAATAAAACTGAATATCCACAATGAAAAAAGATAAGTCAAAAGTTGGATTTAGGTCTTGTATTGACAAGGAGATTCACTGATAGGATATATAAAGCTGAAAGAAGAATATGATATGTGGCAAAGAAATGATAAAAACCTAGCAGGGTGAATATCTGGAATTGACACAGGGCGAAGCAGATCATTATCTGAAAGTGAATTGCAATTGCTGTGTATCCAAGGAAAGATGGTCCACTCCCTAGCGGTTTGAGTGCTAATAAAACAAAAAGCAACCCAACATCAGAACTACAACACCAAGATTTTGTTGAATAATGGATGATTAATACATTCTTACGCATTAAGAATAAAACTGGAGCAGATCATCATGTAGTATGAAAATTCATTTCCTTGACTCACAAATCCTGTTAAATAAAAAATATACATACATATATATATATATATATATTCAGAATGTGATGGTAACATTCAGAATCCATAATAACTGCCACACAAACAAATAAGCTTACCAAGACAAGAAATTTCCAAAGCAAGCCTTCCAAGTCCAGCACCAGGAACTAAACAGGTTGGAGGACTAGCCAACGAAGAACAGCAATTTCAGTATTCACCAACTGATAAAAATAGGGCATACATAGTTACTCATAGAAGGAATATAGTAACACACTTTTCTTTGCAACGATTAGGAAACAGTCTTTCAAGTTCTTCCAGGATCGGCTTGTAGCATTGATCACGTTCCTTTTGCCCCTGTAAGCATACACCAAAACAAAATGCAAGTAATGCATGTTTAGCCCAACTAGATAAGAGGAAAAATAAAAAAGGGTTTATGATAAGAAATTTTCAGAATATATTTCTAGTTAATGTTTCTTGAGTCAAATTTATTTTTATGTAAGTATTGAACAAACTGACTCCAAAAAAATAGATTACACAAAATGAATGGGGCAGAGGGAGTGCAACAAAAGTGAGGAGTGAAAAGGATGAAGAACCACAAATACCTCAGCTGCCCAATCTCTTACAATATTTCTTATAATACACCTGACCTGGCAATGATGATTAAGTTAAGAAAGAAAAACAAAGATGATGAATAGATTACCGAAGTATAAAGTTTCATTAGTACATGTAAAGTTGATGATGAATAGATTACTAAAGTATAAAGTTTCATTAGTACATGTAAAGTTGATGCATTAACCCTTGGGAGGAAAGAGAGGAGGGGGGAGGCCAAAGGGGAGGATGCGATTTCTCTATGTCCACTTCCTTGTATTTTATTATCCAGAGCAACAATACTTGAGAAAGCAAAATGAACACAAATCTTAAATGCATTAACCCAATATTGCCTATGATTTGGGTAGTCTAAATGTCAGCTAATAATTGTAAATAAGATGAGACATAAAGAAAAATATACCTTATCTACATCTACTAATGGAACATGTGACCGTGACAATGGGCTCAACCATCTAGGAGACGATGAAGAAATCTGAAACAGAAATCATTTGCAAAGGAAAAAAAGAGATAAGGAAATAGGCTAATACTGATTAAAGAGAATATAACAGGGAAATGTTATAATTGGTAATTTGGCGGGGTCCATATTCTGTCTTGTTTTGCTTTTAGCCTTAAGAATACAACTTTTCCCATCATGCTTCAAAATTGATACAAGAATAATCATGACTTTATAAGAGCTTTAGTTCTAAAGAAGAAGCTACACCTTCTCATGAATGGATTAAAATAGTTTTTAGTAGACTTTTCAACATTCTTATCACTCTTTTAATCTAGCACCCACACACATGTGGTATATCTTAGGAACTTATAGTTAGAACTTACATTCTCATTGCAACTAGCAGAAGGAAATTGTTTCCCCAGATCTTGGAATTCCTTACACCAATCATCGCCAACACTATTTGTGTTATTCTGATGTTTTAAACCACTGCTTAAACTCACATCATTCAACTCATTTGAATGCTCAATTTTCTCCTCCTGTGGTGGTCTACAAAGGTTAAGTTCATTGAGAACACAAAATAAAAGGAAGCAATAAAGACTTCAACTTCAAGAAATTCTCGAAAAGAATGGAAGACAATGGAGAGACCTTAATAGCAACACATGTCCCAGAAATACCACCACCATGTTCCTCAGAGCTTGGTTTAACAGATTCCTTACAGTTCAGTCCACAACATCTAGTTGTGATGTTATCTAGATGTTGGTCTTGGCAAATATCAGTATCCTGGCTCAAATCTAGTGGGGGCTCAAATGCCTGCCAAGCAATGAGCAATGAACATTGTCCTCAAATGCACCTCCAAGAACCAGAAACCCAACAAAATTATAACAAACCAAATTTGTGGAACGGTAGGAAAATGGGGAAAAAAGTGCTAATGATATCACAAATCACCTTCAGCATTTCGAATATGAAATATGAATTTTGAGCAATACACCTGCAGTATAAAGAGATAATTAACTTGAATCAGCAAAATACACTGATTAGTAACTTACTTAGTATGTTTCAGCTTATTTTTTAATTTTGAGCACAATGAGTTATATAACATGGAGCCCAGTAAAAAAAACTACTTTTAGCACAGAATAAATTATGTTTATTAAAACTAACCTCTTCTTTTAGAGTCACATATGGGATTGAAATTAAATCATAACTTTGGAAGTGGAAGATGATTTACATGGATAGAAAAAGGTCATGTTAAGTATCCAGTGTCTTAACCATTACAAACAAGACTTCCATTATTTTCTTTCATGTCAGATCACATTCAATCCTCTCCCTAGTACTGCTCCCTTCTTATTAGACTCAAACTTATCCACTGAACTAGAGAGAGAGAGAGAGAGTGTGTGTGTGTGTATCCAAATCAACACAGCCAATATTCTGAAAGCAATTACATGCCCAATTACCAGGTCACTATTGTGACTAGCCTCTGATAGCTAACTCGAGACAAACAGTAATTTAATAGGCTTGTCACTACCACAGCAACCATCCCGTTCTTGAGAACTTGTGAAGAAGATTGATTTAATAGTTTTTGAATGAAATAAACTTTAGCTCCTTGAGTATGAAAAAACATTATCACCTTTAATATGAAATAAGACAAATATATTTACCATCTAAGTTTCTGAAACTTCAAAGGGAGATGAGATAGGATAACCTGTAAAATAACATTCATAAATCAGAAAAATCTAGATTTAGAAAACAAAATTGACACAAATAACATGGGCACCAAACTTCAAAGAAACATGCAGGAAAAATTATTGTTGGAAAACTAAGAGTTTAAGAGTCAACATCACTAAATCATCAAATGTGGTCAAACAAAGAGTTATGAATCTAAGCTCTATTTTGTACCTTTCTTTGACTATAAATACTAGGCTCTTGTAAACTATCCAATCAAGTAATCAAGCAATCCTTTTAATCTTCTATTATAATATTTTATCTGTCAATCCCTAGTTATTGTCATATGTTCTTTACTTGCAGCTTCCACATTTCAGGCAGGTGGTAGATCTTTGCCAACTGTTGACCTCTGAACTCATTAATTCTTATCATGGCATCACCGCCGCATTTCAGGGCTTCAGGCTTCTTTCTGGCATGTTTCAGGTGAGATTACTGTCCAAATAAATGATTGCTAGTGGTCAGTATATATCTGCCTCTAATGCAAGCTATAAACAGTCTTCTCCTGTACACTTGAATAGTTGAATTCCACCTATCTTATTAAAAATATTGCTCCTAATGGTCATCGTTCTATAATTTAAACAATATACAGTATTACTACTCCTAAGAACTCCATTAAATTATATTGGAGGCTTCATTAAAATGGCTTGTTAGGCAAGGAAGTAGCTGAACTAGTAATAACACCTGACACTATGATTCATCTCTCATGTCAAATCCACCTCAACCCCACAGCATGAAGAAGAGAATTGAAAAGTGAAAAGAAAAGGAAAGTACAATAATTAATAGGATTCAAAAGGTGCAATTTTCTAGAGCACCACTTTCTGTAATTCTTTGAGGGGTGATATGAAACTCTATAGCCAATACTCAGTAGAACAAAAGTGGTAAGTTGCCAAACAGGTCATGACGGGTATCAGATTAACTACAAGGTGTGGGCTTAGTTTGTTTGGAAAGAGAGGCGATGAGTGAAGTTCACTATGCACTGAATAGTCATTCAGTTGATCAGGAGAACACAAACTCTACATGCAAAATAATGAAAATGTATATAAAAAGGAAAGCACAAACAACCAGCACTAATGGAAAAAGAAAAGCAGTCTACCCATTTAAATGTCTTGGGTGCCAAGACTTTAAGTAACTTTTTAACCTGACACCAGTAAGCTAAAAACTAAAACATCAAGCGTGCATTCTACTTAATGTGAAAAAGCAGAATTAATTTGCCAAACATACATTTTAGTTTGTAAAGCTAATGGACAGGTGATCATGAAAGCATTACATGCAAAAAGACTTACAATATGAAATTTACAGGGTGCAATACAGTACCTTGTGTGCTTGTGGTAACTTTCTGAAAGATCTTTCATATCTTTTTATATCTTCCTCCGAAGCTTCAGGATAGCTGCAAAGCAATTTGTTCAAGACGTTAACAGGTAAAAGTACCAAAACTGTAGACTTTAACATGTAATTTCCAATGGCACAGAGCACCATGATTACTAGAGTAAATAGACCAGAGAAAACTATCTAGAACACTAATATTCAATGTACCGACATTCCCAAAAAAAAAAAAAAAAAAAAAAAAAAAAGAATAGCAACAGACCAACTACTGAACAGAAGAACAAGGCTTAATCCTTAAACCCCAGGGTATAGGTAATTGATGAGGCATCGAGATATTAATCCTATTACTATCAAACGCAAAATACTTGAGAATTATTTTTTATTTTTTATTCACATTTAAAACGTGCATATCCAGTATATATACGTGAGTACATACTTGATGTATGCGCTAATGATGCGCCTTAGGGCTTTAACTTCTAAGGCTTCTTCGAGTTTCCTCCGACGCTCCACGGCTTCAGCTTCGGCTTCGGCTTCGGTGTTCAACATTTCCGACGACCCCTCTTCGACTGTATCTCCGACAGAGTATGCTGCTACAGTTCAACCTGTTGAATGGAAATCCCCTTCAATCTTCAGGCTAGCAAATATGCTCCCCTACCTATAATAAATAACAATTCACTCTGAAATCTGAATTTTTTAAAAAAAAAAAATTAATTGAATTTCTTCCACCGATATTCCATAAATACCCTTTCGTTTTTCTAGGGTGCTTTGGTTCCCAGAAAAGATGGTGGCAAACTGGAAATTCTTAGAGCCAATTAAATCATAAGTTCATAATGGAAAAAGAGGCACGGAAAATGTAGCGAAATTGTGAAATATGATTCTCTTATTTGAACGTCACAAAACTTTATAAAATTGAGTATTTAAATTTTTTAATCA
Source organism: Ipomoea nil (assembly GCF_001879475.1). Classification (NCBI taxonomy): domain Eukaryota; kingdom Viridiplantae; phylum Streptophyta; class Magnoliopsida; order Solanales; family Convolvulaceae; genus Ipomoea; species Ipomoea nil. The sequence continues at coordinate 275,658 of NW_017617304.1, forward strand.
ATAAATGTAAATCTTGAATTAATACTAAACTTATAATTAGGCTTTGGTGATTTTACTTGTGTAACAGCCTTATAAGAAAGAACAAAATCAGAAGAGGGATATGGAAGAAGAATAGAGTTAGGGTTTGAGAGAAAGCAAAGAGAGTGAAGAGGAAATATAAATTTCATTCAAATCTTAACATAAAAATCCCATCATTACACTCCCTTGCTATATATAATCCACGGAAAAACTAACTCTCTAAAATCTCAACTGAATTCAATTAAAATAAATAAAATGGCAAATTGAATATCAAATATGCTCAGGATTGCAAAACAACGTCGTTGGATAGGACCAATTGATGCTAACCACTTGCCTCAAAATGACGTCGTCCAAGCCTTTATCAACGACCTCTAATTGTTGCTTCATACGACGTCGTTTCTTGCCCAGCTTGCTCCCGTCCCAGTTCAGCATTCTTCTTCCTTCCCTTTGCTTTCTTAAGCTTTCTCCTCTGCTTCTTCTCATTTGGTCCACCTTCCAGGGCTGTTACAACACCCCTCCTTGTAGATCGTTGTCCCTAAGGATCAAACATGGGAAATTAGCTTAGCACGTGATAGATAGTTTTCCCAAGTTGCCTCTTCCTTAGGTAAGTTAGTCCATTGCATTAAAATCTACACAATTGCCTTATTGTTCCTCTTGACCAACCCCTTCTCCAATGCAGCAACTGGTTGAGCTAAGACTTGCCCTTCATGACCAACTAAAGGTTGATTCATTTGTGGAACAACCCCATCTCCAATCCTCTTTTTAACTGTGAAATGTGAAACACGGGGTGCAATAGAGTTCTTAGTGGCAGTAGTAACTTGTAAGCAACATCTCCAATTTTCTCAATCACTTGGTAAGGTCCAAAGTACCTTGAAGAGAGTTTAAGATTGTTTCTTACTGCCACTGAAACTTGCCTATAAGGCTTAATTTTGAGGTACACCAAATCCCAGCCCTATCTCCAATGATCTTTCACTTATTCCCTTGTCTGGTTGTTGTTTCATCCTATTTTGAGCTTGCTATAAATTTTCCTTCAATGTTGTTGACGGTAATAACGTTATCGGTAAATAATAATAACGATAATCTAATAGCGATGTGTCAGAGAGACAATAGTGGTATTGCTCTAGTTCTTAGTATAGAAAGTACCGTGTGTCTTTGCTAGCTGAGGAGATCCCTATTTATACTTAGAGTCCCAACGGTAACAACACGGACATAAATGAGGAGCCTGGTCTTTAAGTCTCTCTCATCAATGGGGGCTTCAATGCTGTCTTCAATGTCAGTAAAGGTGGCACCTGTTGGGATTCCTGACCGTTGGAGTTTCTATTCGTTGGGTTCCCATGTGACGCTGAGTCAAGAGTCCATGCCCATTTGTGATCCGGGTCGGGTGCCAGCCTATTATCCTGTCACCAGTCCCCCCTACTCCTGAGTCAACGGATGTGTTTGGGTTGACTTGGGAGTAAAGTTGATTTTATTCGATCCTGTATAGAATTCTGCTTGATTTAGAATATGTGATTTTATTTTCCAAATCCCTAATTTGCCTTCCAAATCACTGATTTAAGCTTTCCAAATCCTTTCCTGCTTCACTTTACTTTTTTATCTCCACCACCTCTTCAATATAAAGCCCTGCCTGCGAGTAGTTTGAGAGCACTTTCGCAACAACTTCTTGCCACAGCTCTGTAAGTCTTTGCTGTCGTTATTATCTCGTATTTTATTTAATATATATAAATATATATTTATTTATTTATTTATTTATTATTTTTATTATTATTATTATTAAATTTTTTTATTTATTTATTTTTTTTATTTTTTTTATTTTTTATTTTTTTGCCTAGGCGCAGGGCCTTGGGTTGTGGCCGAGGCGTGCTCCTTGGCCATTTGGCCGAGGCGTGGCCTCGGCCTGTGACCGGGGCGCGGCCTCGGCCTGTGGCCGAGGCGCGGCCTCGACCTGTGGCCGAGGCGCGGCCTCGACCAGGCGGCCGAGGCGCGGCCTCGACCAGGCGGCCGAGGCGCGGCCTCGACCAGGCGGCCGAGGCGCGGCCTCGACCAGGCGGCCGAGGCGTGCTCCTCGGCCATTTGGCCGAGGCGTGGCCTCGGCCTGTGGCCGAGGCGCGGCCTCGGCCTTAGCAAATTTTTTTTTTTTTTTTTTTTTTTTAAGGCGCAAAGGCGTCGCCTCCTCGGCCATTTGGCCGAGGCGTGGCCGAGGCCTGTGGCCGGGGCGCGGCCTCGGCCTGTGGCCGAGGCGTGCTCCTCGGCCACGTTTCACGTTTTTTTTTTTTTTTTTTTTTTTTTGATATGCTTCGTTCCTGACAGGTACTTTCGTACCCGAGGCTTGCTAGCTTATTTGTAATCGTGAGGTTAGTGTCTTTGCTTTATGATGGATGCCACTCCTCTTATTGATATTGGAGAACTTGATTTTGATGAAGAATACCTTTGTGATGATTCCCCTCTTGATAATTTTCCCCCTATCCCGTTTTCTGTTGGTTCGTCCACACCTGGGCCCCAACAAAAAAGGAAGAAAAAACGCAAGGCTTCATACTCCGCTCTTGATAAGTCCCTTATCTTGTCCATACGACCTCAATTAGGGGGGCGGGATTGGGATGATATTAGTGGTCTCCTTAGTCCTGACGTTCTGACTCTCCCCCCTGACCCTCGGGGTAATATCACCGAGCCACCCATAGATAAGTATTTTGGGGTCCACCTTTTGTCGCTACAAGTTGGGTTGCGGTTTCCCCTCAATAGGTTTGTGGTAGAGTTTATGAACCACTACGAGATAGCCCCCGGCCAGCTTGTTCCCAATGGTCACCAGGTAATTGCGGGCTTTCTTGCTCTATGTAAGGACAAAGGGATAGAACCCACGCTAGATCTCTTCCAAGCTTTTTTCATAGTTGGTAGGGCTTCTCAGGAGGGTAAGGGATTCGTCCAGATTTCGAGCAGGCCACATTTCAAACTTTTTGAGGACCGTCCTACTTATAACAAGGATTGGAAACCAAAATATTTCTTTGTCACCCTCGTGGGTTGTCCGTCTCCCTTTCGTTTCTCGTGGGGATCCCATTTACGTTGTCCTCCCACTCTCGACATGAGTCCCTCCCTCCGCCGAGATGTAGATGATTTATTGGGAGATGGTCTTCTATCGATAGCTGATTATACTGCCGAGTGGAAGCTCGCGGGCTTAGGCTTCGTGAGGGCTCGTCCAGCTGTTCTTTCACCCACGGGTACTCTTCAGTTATCCTTCGGCATTTATTCGTCAACTACTAACTCTAACTTGTCTTCTTTTTATTGCAGGTACCATGTCTTCATCTTCGAGAACTAACCGATACTTGTCGCGACCGGATCCCCCCCCTAAGAAGAGCAAGGTGGAGAAAGGAAAAAGGAGTCAAGCCGAGGCCACGGAGGTGATGCCGCCTCCGCCAACACGCACGCCGACCCCATCCAAGATCGCGCGGACCCCGTCCAAGATCGTTGAGCGTACGCCTACCCCAACAAAGGTCACTGAGAGGGTGCGTACACCTGCTTCAGCCAAGGTTGACGAGGGGGTGACGGGGCCTCCACCGACTCGCACACCTACGGCCGTTACCTTTTCCCCTCAACCCCCCGAGGTGCAAGGAGACACTTCCAATGAGTCTAGCTCGCGTGTCCGGACCAACTTGATTCGATTGGGAATGGACGTGCCACCCGGAGCGTCGTTGATAAACAAGAGTCTTGACGCGGTTGAGTATGCTGCCCGTATCGCTCCTCCTGCGGACGTGGAACACCTTGTAGCCATGGATGTCAACATGCTGCAAGAGCGTTATCTCAGGCACAGTTTTGAGGTTAGTGTTTTTCATACTTAATGTTCCTCTCTGCCCTGGCGTGTGTCTTACGTTGTTTACTTTCAGGCCCTGCTAGAGGGACAGATCATTCATGACCAACGAGGGCGGGTGATGGACTCGCTCATTGAGGATGTTAAAATCAGGGACGCGGACAACAAAAGCCTCAAGGACTTGCTATCGATCCGGGAAGGGGCCTTGAGCAAGATGGAAGGCGAGCTTGGGGCGCTAAGGAAGGAACACCAAGCATTGTTGGCTCGGGCAGAGGCTATAAGCAAGATGGAGGGCGAGCTTGAAGCCCTAAGGAAGGAGCACGAAGCGGCTAAACTCGCCATTGTGAAGGAGCGGGAGGACCACGAGAGGACCCGTGCTGGCCACGCCGACGCCCTCGGCCGGGCTGTGGAGGTCTATAAGGATTCCGCCGAGTTTAAAGAGGACGTGATGCGCTATATGACTACTCCTGAGGCCATCCAGGAATTCCTCAAAACTGGGGCCGGTCAAGAAGCGGTGGAGGCCGAGGCACATGTGGCTTTTAGCATTGGGCGGTACACGAAGCAACAGGAGCTCTTTTCAATGCTGAAGGAGAAGGTTCCGAATTTTGACCCCGTGTCCCTTGGCTTGCCTATAATAGAGAAGAATCCGGATCCTGATGCTGAGGATGAATCCACACATGATGTTACGGGCGCTCGTGAGGACTCATTGGACGAGTTTCACGGCATTGATACTAGCAACGTCGCCAATGTTCCACTTGATCACATTATGATTGAGGAGTTCTCAGATCATGAGTAGCTTGTAGTCTTGGGATTTTCCCTTGCTTTCTAGCTTCGTTGTTGAACAATTTGTTTCTGTGTTTGGATAACTTGCTGATGTTTTTAAAATATTCGAAATAAACTAGTTACTTCGGAATTATCATGCTTTTTTTTTTTTTTTTTTTTTTTTTTGAGGCGCAGGGCCTTGGGCCGTGGGCGAGACGTTGCCTCGGCATGTGGCTGAGGCATGGCCTCAGCCATCTGGCCGAGGCGTCGCCTCGACCAGGAAGGCCGAGGCACGGCCCCGGCCATCTGGCCGAGGCGAGTGCCTCGGCTACTTGGCCGAGGCGCGACCTCGACCACCATCTGGCCGAGGCGAGTGCCTCGGCTACTTGGCCGAGGCGTGGCCTCGGCCTGTGGCCGAGGCGCGGCCTCGACCAGGCAGCCGAGTCGCGTGCCTCGGCTGAGGCTGAGGCGCGGCCTCAGCCAAATTTTATTTTATTTTATTTTTTTTTTAACATGGGCGGACCATGAGCACGAAATATCGTTTCGGAAAATTTTGTAAAAGATGGTACAAAACCTGTTTTATTAAGCAACATGGACGGACCATGAAAGTAAGGTACCATTTTCTAGACTCTTAGTATGTAGAGCGGACGGACCGCGATCGCCAAGCACTATCTCTAACGATTGCTATTACAAGGTTTTTAAGGAAAGTACTTGATCAAATGTTCCGAGTTCCATACCCGGTCAATCATTCTTCCCCCCGTAGTTTTTAACTTGTATGTCCCTGGGCGAACGACCTCCTCCACGACGTAAGGCCCCTCCCACTTTTTTGGCGAATTTTCCCCCTTCAAGGGGTTGGCTGGCTTCCCTTCTTCGCAGCACAAGGTCGCCGACTTGGAAGTAACGGGGTCGGACTTTCGCGTCGTGGTAGGACTTTAGCTGGCGACCGTAGTTCTCCATTTTGCAGAATGCCGCCTCTCTCTTTTCATCCAAAAAGTTTAGATCCACCCTTTGGTGGAGTTCATTTTGCTCTGACTCGAATTCCTCCACCCTTATACTAGGTATGATCACTTCCACCGGGGCCCGAGCTTCAAATCCGTAGGCGAGTGCGAACGGGGTTTCTCCGGTGGCCCTTCTTGGTGTCGTGCGATAGGCCCAGAGGATGCCATCGAGTTCCTCCACCCAGGCTCCGCCGGCTACTTCTAGCTTCTTCTTGAGGCCGTCGAGGATGGTTCTATTCGCATTCTCTACTTGCCCATTCGCCTGAGGATAAGATACCGCCACCCGGCTATGCTTAACGCCCCATCCTGCTAGGAATTCTGAAAATTCTCGTGCCTCGAACTGACGACCATTGTCTGTGATTACCTGGAAGGGGATGCCGAAACGATATAGGATATTTTTCTCGACAAACCTTTTGCACCTTGCTGCAGTGATGCTCGCTAGGGGCTCGGCCTCCACCCATTTCGTGAAATAGTCAATGGCCACGATGATGTACTTTCTGCTTCCAGTCCCCGTGGGAAGGGCCCCTACCAGGTCAATTCCCCATCTTGAAAAAGGAATTGCGGTGCTTACCGGGGTGTAATTCGTCGCAGGTCGACCCGGCAGTGCTTGGAATTCTTGGCACTTGGGACATCGCTTTGTATATTCGGCGCAATCCCTCAACATTTTGGGCCAAAAATACCCTTGTAGCATGATGCGGCGCGCAATGGTGTACGCCCCTTGATGCGCGGAGCATACTCCCTCGTGGACTTCTTTTATCACCAACTTCGCTTCATCTGGATATAGACACCTTAGTAACGTGCCGTTGTAGGAGCGTTTGTACAACTTATCGCCCGAAACAACGTAGCTAGGTGCCCGTAACTTCGTTACCTTGGCGTCTGCCTCGTCTTGTGGTAGGGTGCCATCTGCCTTGTATCGCTTGATATGATCAATCCAACACGGCTCCCTAGTCTGCACAGGGAAGACCCACGAGACGTCAATACTTGAAGTCTCGAGGTCTTCTAGTCGAGCGATCTTCCTAATATGGCTGGGGACTCCGGTACTTAGCTTTGAGAGCATGTCGGCGTCGGCGTTCTGCTCTCTCGGTACCTGGTGTATCTCATATCCCTCGAACTCGCGCAAGGTTCTCAACACCGCGTCTCTGTATTTCTGCATGCTTCCTTCGTTGGCTTCATACTCCCCGAACACCTGGCTGACCACCAGCTTGGAATCGCATCGAATTCGGACCTTTTCAGCTCGTAGTCCTGCCGCCAATCGCAGTCCATTGAGGAGGGCCTCGTACTCCGCCTCATTGTTAGACAACTTGAAGTGGAATCGGATGGCATAGTAGGCGCGGAATCCCTCCGGAGTGACGAGCACCACGCCGCCGCCGCAGCCCTTGCTGTTGGAAGAGCCGTCTGTGGACAAAGTCCACCACCCTCCATCTTCAGTTTCCACTTGGTCCGTCACTTCCCGAGCGGTGCATTCCACTATAAAGTCTGCAAGAGCTTGGCCTTTGATGGCGGGCCTCGGTTTAAAATCTATGTCAAACTGACTGAGGTGCATGGCCCACCGTGCCATCCTGGCGGAACTGTTGGTATTCCGTAGGAAGCTTCCCAACGGCTGATGTGAAAGTACATGGATGGGGTGAGCTTGGAAGTAGTGAGCCAACCTTTTTGATGAGGTGACTATGGCAAATACTGTTTTCTCCAACACACTGTACCGGAGCTCCGCGTCGTGTAGGGCTTTGCTTACGTAGTAGATGGGACGCTGAGTCCCTCTTTCCTCTTTGACCAGCACGGAGCTGATCGCACCCTGTGACACGCCCAAGTACAGAATTAGGGTTTCACCTGCCTCTGGCTTTGCAAGCAGGGGCGGGGACAACAAGTATTTTTTCAACTCTTCGAAGGCCTTTTGACAGTCTGACGTCCACTCGAACCCTTTGCTCTTTTTCAAGATTTGGAAGAAGGGGAGGGATCGTTCAGCCGATTTCGACAGAAAACGGCCTAAGGCCGCCAGACGCCCGTTGAGTCTCTGGACCTCCTTTATGGACCGCGGAGGCTCCATGTCAAGGATAGTCCTTACTTTTTCTGGATTCGGCTCAATGCCGTTCCTGGTGACCATGAAGCCCAAAAATTTGCCCCCATTAACGGCGAAGGTGCATTTTTTTGGGTTCAAGCGCAAATTAAATTTTTTCATAATGGAAAATACCTCGCTGAGATCCTCGGCATGGGAAGTGGCCTTGCGACTTTTGACGATCATGTCGTCCACGTATGCTTCCATGTTTCGTCCCAGTACTGACTTGAACAGCTTTGCCACCATGCGAGTGTATGTGGCCCCGGCATTCTTCAATCCGAACGGCATGACCAAGTAGCAGAATATCCCTTCGTGAGTGGTGAAGGCGGTCTTCTCTGCGTCCTCCTCATGCATGGATATCTGATGGTACCCACGGAAGGCGTCCATGAAGCTCATGAGTTCACATCCTGCCGTCTCATCCACCAATTGATCTATATTGGGTAGTGGAAAACGGTCCATAGGGCATGCCCTATTGAGGTCCGTGTAGTCCACGCACATCCTCCATGTCGATCCTTTGGGAGCTAAGACTACGTTGCTCAGCCACTGTGGGTAGTAAATTTCCTTGATGTGCCCTACGTTGAGTAATGCGGTCACCTCCTTTTTCACGAACTCTCTTCGTTCTGCCGACATATACCTTTTTCGCTGATGCACTGGTTTTTTGCTGGGGTCGACCGCGAGCTTGTGGGTTATGATCCTTCGATCTATTCCCGGCATGTCCTCTGGCCCCCACGCGAACACCGTGTGAGAACGGCGAATTACATCCACTATTTGGGCCCTTAGCTCTGGGCTTAAGCCTGTGCCGATCTTCACCACTCGGTCTGGTCTGGAGGGATCGAGAACTATGTCTTCTGTCTCTGACACGGGCTCGGCGCGGGGCCAGGCCTCTTCTTCTTTGAAAATTTTCTCCGCGATCGTGTGGACCTGTAAGTCCTTGCTGCCGATCTTCTTGCACGCCTTCACGTAGCAACTCCGGGCTGCCCGTCGGTCGCCTCTGACGACTCCTATTCCATTCGGAGTGGGGAACTTCATACACAGGTGTTCCACAGATATTATGGCCTTGAGGTCCTCTAGTACTGGCCTTCCCAGTATGATGTTGTGGGCACAAGTGAGCCTTACCACGATGAACTCCATGTCCAGCTTGCGAGCGTTGGGGCTCGTGCCTATCTCCACGGGCAGGGTCACCGACCCTTCTGTTTCCACCGAATCCCCAGTAAACCCAGAGAGTGGAGTTCGTACCTCTTTGAGCTGGCCTCTAGGTAACCCTAACTTAGTGAAGGCGTCGTAGTACATCACGTTAACCGAGCTTCCCGTGTCGACCAAGATGCGATGTACGATCGTATCATTGATGTCCATCTTAATCACCAGTGCGTCGCGATGGGGTAAGGGGCCCTCGGGGAGGTCCTCGTCAGAGAAAGTGATGGCCTCCCGCCTCTGCTTCTTCCCTTTGGGAAGACTCACCACTTCTCCTACGTACAGCTGCCTGCTCCACTTCTTCCTCTCTGTGGGTGTGTCGCCGCCAGCTGGTCCACCGTAGATGAAATGTATGGTGTGTTTCTTTTGTCGTCTGGGCGCCATCTCGGTTTCCTTCTCGCTGTCATCCTCCTCCGATATCTGGTCGTGCTCCCTTTTCTTGGCGTTCGAGGTGGATGGCTCGGCCCCATCCCCCTTCCTCCAGACATTCTTTGGTGGATTTTTTGATGGATCGTGCTGCGGCTGTTGCTGCTGCCTGGATCGCTTGACAAAATGCCGGAAGTAGCCCTGCTGGATGAGTTCTTCTATCTGTCTCTTTAGCACATTACATTCGTCCGTGTCATGCCCGGGTTGCCTATGGAACCTGCAGTACTTTGCTTGGTCCCCTTTCGGGGAGACCTTCATGCATTCCGGTGGGAACTCGACTATTCCCATCTCCTCAGCCTGTTTTAGGATGACACTGACGGGATGGGTAAGCGGAGTTAGGTTACGCAAGGGAACCAGGCGAGGCCGTTCATGGTCCCGGCCTTTCCCTGCAGCCGGGTGGTTCGAACGTGGCGCTTGGCTGGGCGGACCAGCTTTCCCAGGTTTTCCATTCTTCCTGCCGTCCTCCTCATCTTTCTTTTTCCTATCGACGTCCTCTGCCTCGGCATAGCGGCTAGCCGTCCTCATCAAATCTTCGTAAGAACGGGGGTGGTGGGCGTTTAGCTGCTTGTGAAAATACCCCGATCTCAAGGCATGGATGAATATCGGGATTGCCGCCTTGGAGTCGAAATCGTAGACATTGTTGACTTCCTTTTTCCACTTGATTAGGAAGTCTTTGAGGCTCTCGCCTCTATCTTGCTTTACTACACAGAGGTGAGAGAATGGTTTCTTACGCTGTATGCTACCGGAGAAGTATGTTAGGAAGCTTTTTGACAACTCCCCAAAATTTTGGATCGACCCGTCCGGGATGGTGTTGAACCAATCTTGGGCCGTTCCATCCAGGGTGGACAAGAACGCTCGGCACATGATGGCGTCCCCCGCCCCGATCATTACCATGGCAGCCTTGTACCTAGTCATGTGGACCCGTGGGTCAGTGGCTCCGGTGTACGCCTTGATGGCAGGTAACCTGAAGTCCCTCGGCAGGGGTACGTCCATGATGCTTGGGGAGAACAGTGCTGCCATCCGTACCTCAGGTTCCGGCGACTGTTCCCGTGCCTCCACCCTTCTTGCTAACTCCTCGATCCTTCTCTGCAGCCTTTCGACCAGGGCCGGCTCGTCAAGGTGTCGGCGCGGAGCCGGCTGCCGCTCCTCCCTGTGTCGTGGGGCTGGTTCCTCGACGTTTCATCCATCCAAGTGTCGGTGTGGAACCTGCTCATTAACGCGTCGTTCGCCTGCTGAGTGCCGACGCAGAGCCGGCTCATCGCGTCGCTCCGCCGAGTGCCGACGCGGAGCCGGCTCATCGCGTCGCTCCGCCGAGTGCCGACGCGGGGCCGGTTCGTCGAAGCGTCGCTCATCCGAGTGTCGACGCAGAGCCGACTCGTCATCGTGTCGGCGCGGGGCCGGCGCACGAGACTCGCCCATCCTTTCTACGGGCGATCTCTCAGCTTCCCTTTCCTCGTGTCGGCGAGGGCCTCTAGCGGAGGACCCCCGGCACGCGACTCCGACCTTTGCCGAGCGGGAGCCCCGTGTCCCAACCGTTCCAAGGCAGAGCGGGAGGGCCTAGGTTGCCGTCCGGCCGGTCCGCTCCTAGCGCGACGCCCTGCGTCCCTCGCGGCATGTGCTGCGTCCTGGGCGTCCACCCTCCGCGGGGATTCCACCTCTATTTCCTGAGGCGGGGGCGCTTGGCCTTGCAGTCCCATCGCCACTTGGTTCAGTGCCGCCGCCACTGCCTGCTGAATGGTCGCTTGGAGGTTCACGACTTGGTTCGCCCCTCCATTGTTGGGCTGATCTCGGAGGTCACCTCCATTGTTGAGTTGGTCTCGGAGGTCACCTCCGTTGTTGAGTTGGTCTCGAAGGTCCCCGGGCCTCCCATTGTTGAGATGTTCTCGGAGGTCCCCTCCACGATTGTTGGTGAGTAGGTCACGGAGGTCACCTGAGGCGTTTCCATTGTTCACGTTGCGAGAACCGTGGGAGCTGCGGGATGCCATTCTTTCAAGCTTGTTGTTGAAAGAGAAAGGGAGTTGTGTTGTAGCCTGCTTGAGTATTGGATTCAGGCTCTCAATGAAAGCACCAATGACGGTAATAACGTTACCGGTAAATAATAATAACGATAATCTAATAGCGATGTGTCAGAGAGACAATAGTGGTATTGCTCTAGTTCTTAGTATAGAAAGTACCGTGTGTCTTTGCTAGCTGAGGAGATCCCTATTTATACTTAGAGTCCCAACGGTAACAACACGGACATAAATGAGGAGCCTGGTCTTTAAGTCTCTCTCATCAATGGGGGCTTCAATGCTGTCTTCAATGTCAGTAAAGGTGGCACCTGTTGGGATTCCTGACTGTTGGAGTTTCTATTCGTTGGGTTCCCATGTGACGCTGAGTCAAGAGTCCATGCCCATTTGTGATCCGGGTCGGGTGCCAGCCTATTATCCTGTCAGTTGTTATTACAGTAATTCTTTCCACCAATCAATTGTGCACTTCTTCACCTAAACTATTATCAAAAGCCATCACAGGAGGAACATAACCATACAAAGCTTAGAAAGGTGTACATTTAAGAGAGGCATGATAGTTTGTATTGTACCAAATTCTGCCAATTGGAGCCATTTAACCCAACTCCTTGTGAAATTTTCTGTATTCGTATATATAGAGTGACTTAATAATAATTCAGTATAACTCTATTTAAGTATCTGCCTTATCACTAACTCATTATAAGTGTGTTCGACCAGTTAGTGTGACATTGACAAGACACGATGCGGAATTTAAATCAAACAGAAAGAAACTACAGAAGGTGTTGTTTACCCAATTCAATACAATAGTATCTACGTCTGGGAGACCACCATTAGTGAGCCCAATCCACTATCTCAACCAATCAATCATACCGATGGTAAGGAGATTGCAATCTCGACCCAATGTGCGATATACCTCACAAGGTAAGTACCTCTGATGAAGCTTATAGAGGATTGTTGAGGCGGAGATCCATCCAATAAGCAGTCAAAAGAGTCCCTCATTTGGAAATCGACGTTATAGCTGTCCGTCTCACTGACTCACCCACCATTGCACCACAGTTGAATGGAATACGGTCCACAGATAATCATACAGATGGTAAGGAGATTGCAATCTCGACCCAATGTGCGATATACCTCACAAAGTAAGTACCCAATCTGATGAAGCTTATAGTGTTGAGGCGGAGATCCATGCAATAAGCAGTCAAAAGAGTCCCTCATTTGGAAATCCACGTTGTAGATGTCTGTCTCACTGACTCACCCACCACTACACCACAGTTGAATGGAATACGGTCCACAAATAATCACTTTGCAAATTGTCTTCTCAATAAGTTTTCTTAACTCCGATCATAAAAATATTGAGAATATGATGATTCAGAGAATGGACTTTCAGCAACACATAGAAGGAGCCTCTCGAACAAACATTAATCTCTCATGCAAAAGTCTAAAAGGCTTTCGACATCCTTCTATAATATATAGGAACTCTGAATCTTGAATGACAAGTAATCTTATAGGGTTTCCTTGTGGACAAAGATTACTTGTTACGCCTTCTTTTTTGGTAAGTTTGACTGTAACAGGGATAGTTCCTTAAATCCTCAATATGGTAACTACTTTGCCGGTCTGGAAGGAAAGGCGGTGAAGACCATCTGCTAGTTTCCAAAACTCTGCTAGTGTAGTATCTGTTCTGTCAGAGCATTCTTCAGTAACACAATTCCACTAAACCTTCACCTATCTAATTTTTCCATAATATAGCCAACACAATATGGGGTCTAACAACATTAAACATTAACAAACTCCCCCTTTGGCTATTATTTGGCAAAAGATTACTAACAACTTAAAAAAACAACTAACCGGCTAAATGAATACTAATAAAGAGCAGTTTAGCATAACATAAAATATCCAAGGCTCCAAAAAGATATATCCTCACCAGAGGATAATAGTTTAAACAATATAGACCCAACAACATAACCAATTAATCAAGTTTAAAAGCATAACTAGAAATACCATCAAGTAATCCCCCCTCCCCCCCCCCCCCTCAAGTAATGTTTTCTCCCCTTTTTGTCCAAATAATAGACAAAGTAACTCATATTGCAGGAGTATCTCCTCCTCTCTCAGTATTAGGGGTTGGTTCAGCATCAACTAGACTCAATCTCAGTAGAACAGTGGCCAAGTCAGTGCGAGCAGCATCAAGTTGCTTGGCAATCAATCTATATGCCGCCTCTAGATCATTGGCAATACGTTTAAGCTTGAGGGACAACTGTTTATCAGGGGGACTAGTTCTAATCAACAGCTCTAGTTTTAGCAGGCACAACATATGAAAGGGGGGGGGGGGGGGGTGACTGGTGTAACATCTTTAACATGTTTCCCACCAAGCAAGCGATCATTAACACGATAGTATATGATATGAACCTAGTCCAAGGTTCAAATAAGATGGAGTATTGTCTCAAGATTACTCTTAGTGCAAGGATAGAGATAGATCAAAGTACCTTAGACCTCACGAGAAACCCTTAGTCCCGAATCCTCAAACACTTAGAAGAATCACATTGTAGCTTCAAGTACCTCGATGATGCAATCTTCAATCAACTATAGTCAGATCTAGTTTCCTTTGATTCAAGAACGAGTCCACAAACCAAAATCTAAGATTGAAGAAAGGAAGATTGATTCGAGTTCTCGAATCAATTTGCTAGTTGAGTCCACGAACTAGCCACTAATTGAGTCCACAATTAGCCAAAAGGTTTCTTACACAAGTGTAAAGAAAAACTTAAGAATTTTATTGAATGAAAGCCTCCTTAAAAATGGTATGGATGTGCCCTATTTATAGGTATAGGGGCAGCATTGTAATCCTAAATACAATGGGAAAAAGAGTCATAAACCTAATCTAGAAAGCAAGTAAACATGGTCCTATTTAGAAAGGGATTTAAAGAATCCTTTCTAAATACAAACTAGTGATTTCTCTTTCATGCCAAACAATTTAAAAAAAAAAAAAAAAAAAAAAGCCTTGAGTTCTTTTTCATCTTTTGCAAATCGGCTTGACTTGAATTTCCACAATCTTTGAACATAACCAATGAAGAGTTGCCTTAATTGTTTGGACTTGGGCCTTGTGATTGGCCCAATTGGTTCTCTTAATGGATCTTCATTATGTTAGGTCGCATCATCCTCCCCTTCTTGAAAATGATTCGACCTCGAATCTTATAAGCATTGTATTCGATCCATGATATCACTTGAAATGTGCCATTATAATACTTTCCTCTATCGACTAAAATTATTATTGGACTTTCTTGTTTCTTCCACCAATGATGCTTTAAGGATGTAGTTATGGGCCTTGTGATGAGCCTAGTATAGACCCTTATTGTTTTCCATGTGTGTTGGTTCCTATTATTCTCCCCTTCTTGAAAAGGATTCATCCTTGAATCCAAATATTCAATGAAAGAGAAATTAGCAAGCTCACTTTGGTCTTGTTTGGTAAATGGCTGTTAGTTGATAGCTGTTAGCTATTAGCTAATTGGGTTAATTAGAGGGTATAACTAGTTGATAACATTAGCTTATTGTAGAAATGTGTTTAGTAAATTAGATATTAGTTGATAGTTGTTTGGTATAGTTTCTTTTATCAAAAAGCTAATTGAAAAAGTTGATTTGAGTAGCTTTTTGAATTTTAGCATTTTGGAGTTACAAAAATCTAATTAACCAAGAACTTATATTGATTTTTTAACCAAGTCAAAGAGCTAATAGTGGTCAAATAAGTCAAAATTGGCCTATAGGCTAACTATTTTACCAAACAGGGCCTTTGTGTTTTATCACGCTCATGCAACTTCTTCTTAAGATGCTGATGCGTAGTATATTTGCAAACAAATAATTCTCGGAGTACGAGTTATCGATCCACAGGGAAGTGGTTGTATCAAGCACTAGTTACTAACTTATTCATTAGAGCTAATCCTAACAATTACTTAGATGATTGATTGGAATAAAATAAATAAAATAAAACAGAGGTTCAGGATTTTGAAAACAATTAGAGAGAAGTTGAGATTCATGGGATTCAAGTATTTAATCACCTAGTGCCAATTATCGTTTGCAATATTTAGTTTGGAATTAAGATTTGTGTGGGAATGCAAAGTGGAATCGAATTACTCCCGTAATCTCTATTCCTAGTGAATTTCCACTCCCATGGCTTAAACACCCAATAAGATCAAAGATCAGCATTCAATTATTCCTAATTACTACCATCTCCCGATTGGCAACAATCTAGAATAAACTTCCCCTAATAAGTTCCCCTTTCCCAAGGACCAACCATTAGGTGCAATCGTGTGTGCCCTAATTTATGCCCCAACTCCCATTGGTGACACAAACATGGCTATGAAGCTAGTAACTATGGCCATTAATTACAAGCATCAAACAATATTATCACGATTGCAACACAAGTATTAAACCCAAATAATAATATATTAAAGAAACTGAGAGCTCAGGCACATAGGTTCATAAACACTTTTACCCAAGAATCTCTAAAGAATTTAGCCAAGCATGACTAAATTATACATAGCAAATATAAATAAAGAATTACAAATCATCAAAAGAGTACAAGAATTAACCAGACGATTTTCCCAAATCTCCCTAGTCTTCTTCTTGCTTTCCAAGACAACTTGTGGCTCTTGATTTCTCTCCTTCTTGTCTCCAAGAATCTCTGAATTCTCTCGGTGTCCGGTCTCTCACATTAGGGTTGAGGAAGGAGGGATTTTATAGTGGGTACAAAGTTGAGATGAAATAGGAATCTTGTACCAAATTGGACTCAAATTCTAATTCCTATATTTAAATAAAGAAATTGTCGTCTTTAATGATATTTAGAATTTGGAAGATTCCTTGAATTGCTAACTTTTAATATGGAGATATGAGCCTTGAAATCCGCGCAATTGATATTAGGAAAAGAGATCTCGCGCTTGTATTGAATTTCGCCCAGCTGCGCCACTTTAAGCGTCTGTTTTTATCCCAGAAATAGACGCCTATTCTCTCGACGCGTCGAGAATTTTCTCCACGCGTCGAGACTTCCTGTGCGCGAATTAGTTAGCTACTGGAAAATTTCGACGCGTCGAGCCAAGGGCTCGATGCGTCGAGTCCACTGGGCTCCGAACTCGTCCAAAATTGCTCAAAACTCATCCTTGAACTTCCCTTGCTCATATCTTTGACCTAAAATGGTTCAAAAACACTAACAAACACCGTAAAACATTCAAAACAAGTGTGAACCATAATTAAATGATAATAGCAAGGAAAATATGTATTAAATAAGCAAAATTAAAGGACTTAAATACTGAGATGATTCAAAATAACTATAATAACAAGCAAAGATGTGATAACATCACCCCCTCACACTTAAGCTTTTGCTTGTCCTCAAGCAAAACTAAGGAATAAAATCACAAGTCAAAACATACAAATTACTCATGTTCTCTCTTGCACAACCTTTCAAACTACCAACCAACTTGCTACAAAACAACAAGCTTCAAGAATCAAATTAGTTTGGCACATAAGAGACCCATTTCTAAGCCAATAACCAAGCACCAAGAATTTAAAGTATGTGAGGATCAAGTGTGGACAAATACTCAGTTGAGATTATGCAAGACACAACTCAAGAATGAGATCCCATAGGCTTGCCCTTCATACTCCCCTAGATTAAATCTTAAGAATTCATGCTAAGATCAAATAGGACTTTATTTAGCTTGTAATGGGGCTACGGGTGATGGCTAACAAAGAAGTGGTATGGAAAAATTAATCAAAAAGAGAGAATGTCACAATTTATCTAAATTTTTCAAATTTTGGAAGAGATGAGATAATCATAATTTCAAGGAGCAAATTTCTTTTAAGAACTTAGCAACTCTTTGGTAAAGTGGGGATCCAAACTCAAAAACTTTCAATCTCTTTTTTTTTTTTCTTTTCATTCTTTTCTTTGCCTTTGGACTTCTTTTGGATACAGCAAGATAATTTTAATCCAAACTTTCATGACCCCCACACTTGAACATTTGTAACACTAGCTGTTTTTTTTTTCGTAGCACAACTCCATAAAAACTCTTCTTACAGAAAAGATAAAGATAAAAGTTTCATTCTCTCAAGGGTGGATGGGAAATATTTGGCCAAGGGCTAAGGGTTATAATAATGGGGTAAATCAAAGAAAAACAATCACAAAGAGGGGATAAGTGCATAGCACTTATTTAAACAAACAAAAGGCACAACGGGGATACGAAGGATAAAAATATATATAGGGACAGGTTTAAAGGCTATGGCTAAACAAAAATGGCCTAAATCACTTCAAAACATGCAAAACTTAGACATCACTTAGGGAGTAATGAGGCAAGTTCTAGCAAAACACCCATGACCGGAATCTCACATAAGCCTTCACTAGCAATGCAAAACACAAGATCAAGAATTAATCCAATTATTAAGTGGTTAACAAAGCTATTGGCAAGGGAATAGATCAAATATGTGTTACACCTCGAATCATCCATCACAAATTGAGATGCAGCAAGCACCACTAAAACAAACCACAAACCAACAAGAGAGAATAATTGTAACTGCATGCTAAGACAAGTAGCTTATTCACCAAAAATAGCATATGAGTCATCCAAGCAAAAGCAAAAATTTTAAAAATTTAGAAATATCCCCAAATTAATGATTCCTCCCCCTCACACTTAAAACTTTGCATCATCCCTGATGCAAAATAAAAGAAAAGGAGAACAAGAGAAAAGAGAAAACTAAAAAGCAATAAAATAATCACGAACTAGAAAATAATAAAACTAAATAAGACGAAACTAGAAAGCAATAAATAAATAGGGAAAGTAATAAAAGATAACATGGGGTGCCTCCCATGAAGCGCTAAATTTAACGTCGTTAGCTCGACGTTACCTCTCTAGCCATCAGGTGATTGGAGAAGAAAAATCCCCTTCTTTCCATCAACTTTCTCTTCCAAGTATTTCTTCAAGTGGTGTCCATTTATAAACTCTCTTAAGCTCGAACCCTTCACGTCATCATGTAAGGAACCACATTTGCCCGAATCAAGAATTATGCCTCCATTCTCTTTTTCTTCTTTTTCAACACTCTTTTGTTCAACAAGTAATGAGAGTCTCGGATCATTCACATGAACCAGCAAGTATTGGGAATCATTGGATATATAGATAGGCAAATGTGTGCCATTATCCTTAAGAACTCCAATGCCTCCCAAATTCAAAATTTCTCTGAAGTTCTCTCCAAGGGAAGTGTTCTCCATTGGTGAGACATCCTCATTCAAATCATGTGCTCTATTGAGAACTTCCTCATCTAATGGGCAACTCTCTATATGTTCATTGCCATCATTACCTTGCAACTCTACATTTTCCTCCCAGCTTGGTGTCTCCATCCCAATGCATTTATCAAATAATTCTTCATCTTCCTCTCTAAGATCCTCATCATCCTTTTTATTTCTCTCAACTTCATGACCTTCATTTGGCAAGAGCAACTCTTCTAGAACCTCTCCATTAAATGAATCTTGAAGTGGCTCTTGAATTGTCAAATCTTGCTGTCGAGCTATCATGTGATCGAGTAGAGCATTCATGCGATCAAGTTGAGCATTCATGTGATCTTGTAACTCCAGATATTTCGAGCACAATTGCATTGTCTTGGTCTCTTTGGACTTCATCTCAATTATTTGGTCAAGTGATTGACAATCTTGTTGAAACTCTTGGTACGGCAACTCTTGAGCTCGCCCTTGATACTCGTAATTGGGATCCATGATAAAGCAATTTTCCGCCTCATGAGGTCCACCACATATCATGCACCATGAGGGTTGTGGAGTAGGTGGTGTGCATCTTTGATAAGTAGCTTGACTCATGTTGGCACAAAATCCTTGAGTAGATTGTTGAGGGATATGGTTGGTGGGGTTGAGCATGTAACAATTTTCCACAAAGTGATTCCCACCACAAAATGAGCACCATTGGGGTTGTGATGTTTGATATGAACTTTCTTGATAATATCCTTGACTAGAGTTGGCAAAATTTGAGAAAGGGAATTGTTGTTCCATTCCTCCATATTCTCGATTCATATTCCAACTCATCTCATAACCTTGAGAAGGAGGGTAAAACGGTGGCATGGTTCCTTGGAATGCATATCTATCCATAAACTAAATCACACTCAAAACAATGAACTTGTTATGGGTTAGCAAAATAAAATAAAATAAAATAAAAATAAAATAAAAAAAATGGACTAGTCTCCTAGAATAAAGATTTCACTAATGTTAATACTAGAAGCACCACCTCCCCGGCAACGGCGCCAATTTGATGCGTAGTATATTTGCAAACAAATAATTCTCGGAGTACGAGTTATCGATCCACAGGGAAGTGGTTGTATCAAGCACTAGTTACTAACTTATTCATTAGAGCTAATCCTAACAATTACTTAGATGATTGATTGGAATAAAATAAATAAAATAAAACAGAGGTTCAGGATTTTGAAAACAATTAGAGAGAAGTTGAGATTCATGGGATTCAAGTATTTAATCACCTAGTGCCAATTATCGTTTGCAATATTTAGTTTGGAATTAAGATTTGTGTGGGAATGCAAAGTGGAATCGAATTACTCCCGTAATCTCTATTCCTAGTGAATTTCCACTCCCATGGCTTAAACACCCAATAAGATCAAAGATCAGCATTCAATTATTCCTAATTACTACCATCTCCCGATTGGCAACAATCTAGAATAAACTTCCCCTAATAAGTTCCCCTTTCCCAAGGACCAACCATTAGGTGCAATCGTGTGTGCCCTAATTTATGCCCCAACTCCCATTGGTGACACAAACATGGCTATGAAGCTAGTAACTATGGCCATTAATTACAAGCATCAAACAATATTATCACGATTGCAACACAAGTATTAAACCCAAATAATAATATATTAAAGAAACTGAGAGCTCAGGCACATAGGTTCATAAACACTTTTACCCAAGAATCTCTAAAGAATTTAGCCAAGCATGACTAAATTATACATAGCAAATATAAATAAAGAATTACAAATCATCAAAAGAGTACAAGAATTAACCAGACGATTTTCCCAAATCTCCCTAGTCTTCTTCTTGCTTTCCAAGACAACTTGTGGCTCTTGATTTTTCTCCTTCTTGTCTCCAAGAATCTCTGAATTCTCTCGGTGTCCAGTCTCTCACATTAGGGTTGAGGAAGGAGGGATTTTATAGTGGGTACAAAGTTGAGATGAAATAGGAATCTTGTACCAAATTGGACTCAAATTCTAATTCCTATATTTAAATAAAGAAATTGTCGTCTTTAATGATATTTAGAATTTGGAAGATTCCTTGAATTGCTAACTTTTAATATGGAGATATGAGCCTTGAAATCCGCGCAATTGATATTAGGAAAAGAGATCTCGCGCTTGTATTGAATTTCGCCCAGCTGCGCCACTTTAAGCGTCTGTTTTTATCCCAGAAATAGATGCCTATTCTCTCGACGCGTCGAGAATTTTCTCCACGCGTCAAGACTTCCTGTGCGCGAATTAGTTAGCTACTGGAAAATTTCGACGCGTCGAGCCAAGGGCTCGATGCGTCGAGTCCACTGGGCTCCGAACTCGTCCAAAATTGCTCAAAACTCATCCTTGAACTTCCCTTGCTCATATCTTTGACCTAAAATGGTTCAAAAACACTAACAAACACCGTAAAACATTCAAAACAAGTGTGAACCATAATTAAATGATAATAGCAAGGAAAATATGTATTAAATAAGCAAAATTAAAGGACTTAAATACTGAGATGATTCAAAATAACTATAATAACAAGCAAAGATGTGATAACATCAGATGCTTGACACGAGTTGCTCCAATCTTCATCCTACAATCAACAAGTAAGGCAATTGAGTCTAATGACACACCATGGAATTTAAACAATCTGGATGGTAATAGTTTAACAAAATGAGACATATTAAATTTAGCCATCTTGTTTGAATTGTCAACAAGCACAAAATCTTTCCTCATAGAGCTTAAGGTTAAACCAAATACAAAATCCATGAAAATATCAAGTAATGATTTAGATGTATTGTGGTAGTAGCACAATTATGAACATAAGATTCTACATCTTTTTTCTTATTTGGCCAATGAAAATATCCATTCAAAATATCATCACCCTTTGGAATACCAAATTGTCCCCTATGTAGATCAACAATTAAATCATTATCCAAAACGCAGCAAAAAGTGTCAATCCCTTCGACTTTGAACCAAAACCCCTTATGCAAGTAGTATTTGCCATAACAAGTTTTCAAATGTTCATTATAACTTCCAAGTGATTCCTTATCTCTATCATATAAAGTCTTAGTAAAATCAAAATTAAGGAATCTCGAGTGTATGGAGGCAAACAATTTTTAACACATCTAGCAAGTAGGTCATTAATAGAAACATGAAAAACAAATCTAGAGAATTTTAATGCATGCTTTTGAAATAAAAGTGAGTAAATAGTGACTCCCCTTCTTTTCTCTTGCTTACTATCCTTTTTAGTTACCAAGAGAGGCTGCACTTTGACATCTTTGGCCGGTTCATTCCACTATACCACTGATTGTGGTTCCTTTGTTTGGCTACAAACTAAGTTAGAGGACTGGAGTGGTGACTCCAATTCCAAACATGGAGGTTCCACTTTGCTCTCTTTGATTTCTTCTTTCTTCAAGGCTAGTTTGAGAGCTTGCTTGTGACACCCTGGGAAATTGACCTTTAAAATCGGATTAATCATCCAATTAATCCCTACTTGTTGCCTTACAATTTCTCTTCTAATTTTCATTGAGAATAGTTGAGGGACCTAAATTGACTAAGTTCCTTGATCTTTTAATTTAGTCAATGGAAAGACCTTGTGCTTTATGTCTTGTACCTAATCTTTAATTTCCTCCTAACAAGTTTATGGGAAAGGGAGGTCATTTTAGCCTTTTCACAATTCTAGCTTGGCATCCAAGACATTTCCTAATACTACCTACCACCTTGGTCATCCTCACTTTGACAAGAAACACCCTCCTCTCTACCCTTCTCTCTACACTATAGCTTCTCTCCAAGCTAACCTAAAACCCTCCCAACTTTGCAAAGGAAAACTCCAAGATTCCACCTTTCCACCTCTACAACCTTAAGAAGGGTAAGTCCTAGGCTTGTTTAGTGTTATTACTTGGTTTTCCATCACCTTTATCTAAGTTTTGTTTGTTTTGTTGGGGTTTTGGTTTGTGTTTGGAAGACCTTGTGGAAGAAGACCTTCAAGAGGAAGTTTAGGAGTTAGAGGAAGTGTTCCTTAGGCTACAAGAGGTAACCCATGTCCTACAAAACCTATTTTATACTTGCTATGATGATTTCTTGATGTTCTTGAATGAAATTGTGCATATTCTTGTGTTTATGCATGTTAGAGCTTGTATTTAGGGTTCATACATGCTATTCTTTGAGCTATTCTATGTGTTCAAGTTCCTTTGTTGATGTATGAGTTTTGAGGTGTTTTGGATTTGAACTTGAGCATTTTGGCAATTTTCCCCGAAGGAAATTTCTCTACAGGTTTCGGTACCCGCGGGTAGACTGGCGGGCGGTGTGCTACCCGCCGTTCCACCTGCTAGATACAAGGTGAAGGTGGCGGGGGGGGGGGGGGGGGTACACGGGTGGTTGCCCACCCGTGGTACCACCCGCTGAGTACATGGTGGGGGTATGGCGGTACGTTGTATTTTGGCCTCCGTTTTGTTGAACCGTTGTGCACTTGTGTGTCTCGATTGATGTTTCGTAAGTCTAGAATGATGTCTTAAGTACCGTAATAGGACTTGTGAGTCTTGAATCGTGTTTATGATCCAATCTTGTGATTCGTTGGATTGATATGAAGTATATGTTGTTCGTATGAGCCTTGTTGATTATCTTGATTGAATTACATGCTAGTTACGTTGATTCATTGGTACTAGTATGTGTTTACCTCATATTGATCTTGCCTATTCTTGATGAGGATTGGTAACTTGTGTTACCAATCGTTGTGATCTTTTGAGTTGGAAGCCTTTCGTTATTATGGTATTCCTTGAAATGTTTCCTTCGTATTCTCTCTTGAGTTCTTCGATTGAATCTATCTTTATGAATTTGTACAAATGTTGTACCTTGTTATGATTGTTCTTTGATTGGGCTATGAATGAGACTTGATTATCTATGTCAATGATTATGTGACTATGTGTATAAAAGTTGGCGGATATGAGCTTTGCTCAAATGATTGGCGGTGAACTATCACGTGATATGTTATATAATGAAAAGCAGGCGGAAAAGCAAGCGAAAAAGCAGGCGGAGGAGCTAAGTCTCCACGGAGGAATAAGGTTGGACTGGTTGTACAGGGTGGCCTGGAGGTATAGATTGGAACTATTATAAGGATGGAGAGGAGTAAAGGTTGAAACTTGGTATAAGGTTGGAATGTGAAACTTGATCATTGATAATGTTTCTTGAAACTCGTTGCTTATGAGCATCTCTCGATATGTGATCTTTAATGATTGTTTATTGAATACCTTATCGTTGATTATCGTTGAAATTGTATCATTGTCTTCCTGTATTGATTCCATTGCTTAACCGTTGTTAGTCGGTACGTTTGAGTGAATCTCTTGATGAGTCAAATGATGTCTCTATCTCTTGTTTTAAAGCTAGTGTTGCTAAGACTATATCTATATATTCCAAGACTCAAATGATTTTCTTATAAACTATATCTTATGGTACTTAACGGGTTGGAGTGGGTTACTTAGCATTATTCGCTAATGGGTGCTACCCCTTAATATTTTACAGGTACAGAGTAGTTCATTCTTGAGCGGGCTAAAAGAAGGTGTTGTTTAGTGTAGCCTAACTTTCTCTCATAGTCTAGACATTGTGGCCTGCGTGCCTTAAACTTTAGACATGTGAATTTTATGATGGTTTTGGATTAGATTGTTGCTAGCCTGTGCATCTAAGTATGTTGCTTAGATGTGGCATAACACCCTATACTGTTTACTTAGCTTCCGCGTTGTTATAATCTTTATGGTTAGTTGCCTTGCTCGAATCCTCAAAGACTTAGAAGAATCCCATTGTAGCTTAAAATACCTTGATGATGCAATCTTCAATCAATTAGAGTCGGATCTAGTTTCCTTCGATTCAAGAACGAGTCCACGAACCTAAATCTAAGGTTGAAGAAAGGAAGATTGATTCGAGTCCACGAATCAATTTGCTAGTCGAGTCCACGAACTAGCAACTAATTGAGTCCACAATTAGCCATAAGGTTTCTTACACAACTACACAAGTATAAAGAAAAACTTAAGAATTTTATTGAATGAAAGCCTCCTTAAAACTGCTATGGATGTGCCCTATTTATAGGTATATGAACAACATTGTAATCCTAAATACAATGGAAAAAAGAGTCCTAAACCTAATCTAGAAAGCAAGTAAATATAGTCATATTTAGAAAAGGATTTAAGGAATCCTTTCTAAATACAAACTAGTGATTTCTCTTTCATGCCAAACAATTTAAAATAATGATGGCAAAAGATAATAGGGCTGATTTGGGCCTATATTAATCTCCAAAATCATCACTTAAACAATTATAAAAAAATCATTGATTTATTCTTCATCTTTTGCAAATCGACTTGACTTGGATTTCCACTATCTTTGAACATAGAGTTGTCAATGCGAGCTGGCGGGGCGGGGCCCGCCAAAGCCCGCCTTTTGGCGGGGTGGGCTAAAAAGCCCGCCAAAAATACGGGCCTAGGTAGGGGCAGCCCGCCCCGCCCCGCCTTAGGCCCGCGGGCCCCCGCCAAAGCCCGCCTATTTTTTTTTTATTATTTTTTTTATTTTTATCATGTGTGATGTGTCCCTAAAATCTAAACTCTAATATGACTATGTTAATAACTCAATTGCTATCTACTTAAAACACTTATTCATAAAAAAATAACATAAATTCGTTCATCACAACATGACAACAATAGGGGTAAGTATAATTACGAAAAACTGATAACCGATAACCGAACCGACCGATAACGATTATTATATTATACATATTATATTATACACATTATATATATATATATATATATATATATATATATATATATAACTTAAAAAAAAAAAGGCGGGCTGGCGGGGCGGGCAAAAAAGCCCGTTTTTAAAACCGGCTTAAAAAAAATGAGCCTATCCCGCCTTTTTGGCGGGCGGGACGGAAAAGCCCGGCGGGCTAAGCCCATTTTGACGGCTCTATTTGAACATAGCCAATGAAGAGTTGCCTTAATTGTTTGGACATGGGTCTTGTGATTAGCCCAATTGGTATTCTTAATGGATCTTCATTATGTTAGGCCGCATCATCCTCCCATTCTTGAAAATGATTCGACATCGAATCTTATAAGCATTGTCTTCGATCCATGATATCACTTGAAATGTGCCACTATAATACTATCCTCTTTCGAATCGAATTATTATTGGGCTTTCTTGTTTCTTCCACAAATGATGATTTAAGGATGTAGTTATGAGCCAAGTACGGACCCTTATTGTTTTCCATGTGTGCTGGATCCTATTATTCTCCCCTTCTTGAAAAGGATTCGTCCTCAAATCCAAATATTCAATGAAAGACAAATTAGCAAGCTCACTTTGTGTTTTATCACGCTCATGCAACTTCTTCTTAGGATGCTTGACACGAGTTGCTCCAATCTTCATCCTACAATTAACTTGTAAGGCAATTAAATCTAATGACACAACATGGAATTTAAACAATATGGATGGTAATATTTCAAAAAAATGAGACATTAAATTTAGCCATCTTGTTTGAATTGTCAACAAGCACAAAATCTTTACTCATAAAGCTGAAGGTTAAATCAAATACAAATTCCATGGAAATATCAAGTAATGATTTAGATGAATTGCGGTGGTAAGTAGCACAATTATGAACATAAGATTCTACATCTTTTTTCTTCTTTGGCCAATGAAAATATCCATGCAAAACATCATCACCCTTTGGAATACCGAATTGTCTCCTATGTAGATCAATAATTAAATCATTATCCAAAACACATCAGAAAGTGTCAATCCCTTTGAGTTTGAACCCAAACCCCTTGTGCAAGTAGTATTTGCCATAACAAGTTTTCAAATGTTCCCTATAACTTCCAAGTGATTCCTTATCTATATCATATAAAGTCTTAGTAAAATCAAAATTAAGGAATCTCGCGTGTATGGAGGCAAACAAATTTCTAACACATCTAGCAAGTAGGTCATTAATAGAAACATAGCAAACAAATCTAGAGAATTTTAATGCATGCTTTTGAAATAAAATTGAGTAAATAGTGACTCTCCTTATTTTCTCTTGCATACTATCCTTTTTGGTTACCAAGAGAGGCTGCACTTTGACATCTTTGGCCGATTCATTCCACTATACCACTGATTGTGGTTCCTTTGTTTGGCTACAAACTAAGTTAGAGGACTGGAGTGGTGACTCCAATTTCAAATGTGGAGGTTCCACTAAGTTAGAAGACTAGGCCACATCATCCTCCGCTTCTTGAAAATGATTCGACCTCGAATCTTATAAGCATTGTCTTCGATCCATGATATCACTTGAAATGTGCCACTATAATATTTTCCTCTGTCGAATGGAATTATTATCAGACTTTCTTATTTCTTCTACCAATTTTAAAGACATAGTTATGGGCCTTGTGGTGAGCCCAGTATGGACCCTTATTGTTTTCCATGTGTGCTGGTTCTTATTATTTGATATGAACCTAGTCCAAGGTTCAAATATGATAGAGTATTGTCCCAAGATTACTCTCAATGCAGGGATAGAGATGGATCACAGTACTTTAGACCTCATGAGAAACCCTTAGTCCCGAATCCTCAAAGACTTAGAAGAATCTCATTGTAGCTTCAAGTACCTCGATGATGCAATCTTCAATCAACTAGAGTTGGATCTAGTTTCCTTCAATTCAAGAACGAGTCGACGAACCTAAATCTAAGGTTGAAGAAAGGAAGATTGATTCGAGTCCACGAATCAATTTGCTAGTCGAGTCCACGAACTAGCAACTAATTGAGTCCACAATTAGCCATAAGGTTTCTTACACAACTACACAAGTATAAAGAAAAACTTAAGAATTTTATTGAATGAAAGCCTCCTTAAAACTGCTATGGATGTGCCCTATTTATAGGTATATGAACAACATTGTAATCCTAAATACAATGGAAAAAAGAGTCCTAAACCTAATCTAGAAGGCAAGTAAATATAGTCATATTTAGAAAAGGATTTAAGGAATCATTTCTAAATACAAACTAGTGATTTCTCTTTCATGCCAAACAATTTAAAATAATGATGATCAAAGACTTAAGGACAGAAGCTACCAACATGGAAGGAAGATTCTAGAGCTCAGATCAAGACAAAAGAGTTCAGATCAACACAAAAAATTTCAAGTCAAGACAAAGAGTAGCATGTCCAAATTTTGAATTGACACAACACTTGAAGAGAAGAACAAGGTTGTTACACAACAAGCCAAGGACGTATAGCTGCAAGATCGTGGAGTTGTTAGCAGTATGGACACCTGTCAAAACAGGGTGTAACGGGCAGATTCTAGTCAATGTTGTTTGACCAATTTGCCCCCACCTCTATCCTATAAATATAGGGCTCCAGAGCTCAGAGAAAAAGAGAGATATATAGAAAGTTGACAGAGAGAGAAATTAGAAAATTCGAAGAAAATAAAAGTGAAAAATCATTCAAATTATTGTGCTTAAAAAGTTGAAGGAAGATCAGGAGCATCAATGCCATATCTAATATCTTTGAAGCTTCCAGTCCAGCATCTGAAAACAAACAACCTCGTTTGTCGTTCGACTATCGTGATGGAGATCTTTCTCAAGGGAACATGGTGGATGATCCTTATAGTGAAGATCATGTGTTGAAGATTTTGTGGGCATAGCCGAGTCGAAAGAACATCACCTGCAACCATAGTATTTGGTGGATAATCTGTGATTGGACCACTTTGTATTTTGAGGATAAAAATGCATAGTGAAACCTTCTTGGAGTTTAGGAAGAAGAGTGGATGTTGGCGGAGTTGTTGAACCACTTAAAAAATTCTCTTTTGCACTTACTTTATTTACTGCATTTACTTTACAGCTCATTCATCACACTCACTCAGCTATCTGTCTCACACACTAGCTGATTACACTTAATATATATATATATATATATATATATATATATATATATATATATATATATATATATATATATATATATATATATATATATATATGTCTTCAAAACTTCGCTACTTACCTAAACCATT
Organism: Ipomoea nil; assembly: GCF_001879475.1. NCBI lineage: Eukaryota > Viridiplantae > Streptophyta > Magnoliopsida > Solanales > Convolvulaceae > Ipomoea > Ipomoea nil. Next base: position 304,163 of record NW_017617304.1, read on the forward strand.
CCGCAGCGCACTCATTAGTCTATTCAACACCCCCCCCCCCCCACTACCCCTTGCTCTTTCCAGACTTTCACCTCCACCTTATTGATTACTTTTGGGACCAATCGAAGAGAAATTGGATGCCTACGAAGTGTTTTCATCCAAATGGGGGCTGATTGTTTGCTTGAGAAGTGTTGATTGCGTCGGGCTAAAGACATACAATGTAGCGTTACTTAGGAGGCAACCCAAGGTAATTTTCTTGCTTTTGGTCACTTTTATGTTTTGTTTGGTGTTTTTGGATCCATTTTGTACCAGAAGAAGTCACAAGATTGCTTGGGAGGATCACTTTTGGAAGCATTGAAGGGGGAGAGATTACACCAAGGGGACCACGTGCGTGGCAGCCTTGGTACAACTTTCGGCCCAAATTTGTACGAAGGTGATGTGAGTCCAATTGTACACATTTTTATTATTGATTCAATTATATTTGTTGGGTTCAATTTCATGATTTTGGTGATTTAATTGCATAATCCTTTATTTTATTATTTAGTTATGATTCACACTTATTTTGAATGTTTTACGGTGTTTGTTAGTGTTTTTGAATCATTGTAGGTCAATTCTATGAGTAAGGGAAATTCTTGGGCGAGTTTGAAGCAAAAAATAATTAAATTAGAGGCTAGAAGATTCTACGCGTGGAGTCCGGAACACGACGCGTCGAAAAAATGCCGTAGCATTTATTTTGGAGGAAGTCGTGATTGCTCGACGCGTTGAAGTCGCGACGCTGAATTGCAAAACGAAGAAGTCAAGCGACGCTAATCAACTTCAAATTGGCATGCATTAATCATCAATTTCAAAAATCTGCATGATGGGCGCTGAATTTCAAGGGTGGCAATTTCCAAAGCTTTATTCTCCAAAATCAAAAGTTAGAAAATATTCTAAATTGAAAGGCGGCAACTTCTAAAATAAAATAAGAAAATTACTAATTACTTGCTTCATAGCTTTGTTTGTGTCACAGCGAGAGTTGGACATAACTTAAGGCACACACAATTGCACCTAATTGTTGCACATTGAGAAATGATAATTTATTAGGGGGATTTAATTTTTTATTATTGCGCATCGAGAGATGGTAGTAGTTATGAATTTATGATGCTTGATCTTGTTTTATTGGGTGTTTAAGCCACGAGTGGAAATTCACTAGTGTTAGTGACTACGAGAGTAGCTCTATACCACCTTGCATCCTCACACTTGTTAAACCCAGATTTTAATTTTGTCCTTAAGATTTCGCACTAGGTTATTAGACACTTGAATCCTATGAATCTCATCTTCTCTCTATTGTTTTCAAAATCCTGAATCTCTGTTTTATTTATTTTATGCAACCAATCATCCAATCAATTGTTAGGATTAGCTCTAATGAATAAATTAGTAACTAGTGCTTGATACAACCACTTCCCTGTGGCTCGATAACTCATACTCCGAGTATTATTTGTTTAAAAATATAATATGCATCAGAAGGGATGCACGCTCGTGGAAACCTTGGTACAACTTTCTAGAATTCTTGGGACAATTTGGACCACAAGCGTGAGAGTGGCAGTACAACTTTCTACCCAATTTTACACGAAGGGATGCATGCTTATGGAAGCTGGGGAACACGTTTCTAGAAATTTTTGCACAAGAGCTTGCACGCTCGTGCACCCTCCGGTACAACTTTCTAGAAGAGGATGCAAGAGCACATGCACGCTCATGCAACCCAGCGTTGCAAATTCAAATTTTGTGCGGAACCTGCACGAGCTCTTGGACACTTGTGCAGCCTATCGTGAAACATGCCCAGATGCTGATATCGGATGCTGATATCGGTTTAAGGAATTCCATTTCTTGGAACTGGAGACATCCAGTTGGGATATATACTGGAGAGTCCCTTCACAAGCCTCTTTTAACAACATATTACTTGTCTAGCTCAATATAATCAAGAGAAAAATGGAGAAAACAATTGTGACCACGGTGTCTTCCGTTAAAGTCGTGGTGGGGGAACCATTTATTTGGCACCCCGACTTCTTAATTCCCCCGGCCGAGTCCCTCAGTGTGATGGACCGACCACTCTTTGCCAACAACTTTGAGTACTTTAATTTAAATACTACATCTATTTTAAATGATAATGGTTACCTCTTGTAGACCTCGACACGCAGTCTTCTTTACTTGATTCTCCTCTAGTCCTCTTCTTGGTCCACGGTTCTCCGCGAACTTTCTCAATCTTCCGTCCGTAGTGAATCCTTTCCACCGGACGCTCTCCGAAATTGCTCAGACAAAGAGGTAAACGTGACCTTTTGTCATGTCCCCACAGACGGCGTCGGTGTTGGTTTTAGGATTTTTGGGCCCTCGGAGGTCCAACACAACCGTGGTTGGTGGATTCACCATTCACAATGCGGCTTATAGAAAAATAAGTAGAAAAAATATAACTCAATGCTTTTGTACGTGGAAACGGAAAGGTGAAAATCACGGGCCTTTTTGGGCGGTGCCAAGCCTAAATTCACTATGTATTTTGGAGGTGTCTTTGTACATATTGTAGAGCTATTTTGTGTATGTGATGTTGTGTAGAGATAGAGCTACTATACTTTGTACATTGAGAGGGAGTTTTCTTCATGCGTGAAAGAGTGATAGAGTCTTCTCATATGGAGTCTTCTTCATGTGGTCTTCTTGCTTAGATGAGTGGTTGTGGGAGAGTGACATGTCTTTCTATGGGAAAAGAATAGTAAGTGATCTTCTAGTGTGTAGGAATAGTGCTTGGGAGAGTCCTCCCATGTGTGGATGAATGAATGGCCCCCTTCCTTGTGCTCTTCTTCTCCTTCTTATAGCTAGCCAACCAAATAGTGTCCATTGGACCATTTAGTATGGTATTGATGGATATTGATTTGGTCATTAGTGGGTTGGTTATAGAAATTAGAAATAAGATAATCAATGGGGTAATTATTTTGGGGGTTAGGATGAGGTAGATAAATAGGGTAGTAAATAGGAGATTAATATGGGTTAACGGCTAGTTTAGGCCGACCTTATATCCGTGCCGACCTCCGGGTTGAGCCGACCCATCGGTTTGGCCCATATCTATTTTTGGGCTTGCTCCATTTTCTTCTTGGGCTTCTCTTCTTCTGGGCTTGATCTCTTTTCTTCTTGGGCCCCGAGCCCACGGAATTCTCACCCCATCAATAATGATTTTTTTATATATATATAAATTGTATGTAGATGGTCAAGATATTGAAAATGACGACTTCATTAATAACAAGGCTTGATTGATTGATTGATTAATTATTGCACTTTCAAGTTTAAAAGGAATTAAAGGTACTTAGATAATTAATAACTTATTAAATTTGAATTTTTAATATTTGTATTTTGATTTAATGTTTTACTAATTTATTTTTTCTATACACGTTATAGATGAATGACGAACGAGATTACGAGAATGAGGAATGGCTTTGATCACTTTATGGATTGATAGTGTTTATTGATTATGAATGGTTTTGATATTTTGTATGACATTTTTTGTTAGAGAAAATTTAATCACACAATTATAGGGGCTTTGTTAATTTCAATACCTTAACTTTCAAAAGCGTCAATTTAGTACCTTGAGTATGTAATTTTTATCAATTTTGATCACTCCGGCCAAATTTGGCCGTAAAATTTTAATCAAACATTTAGTCTTAAATTTGAGGGACAAAATCGTCTTCTCCATCCTTTCTCCTAATTCAGTTGACCGAATTAAGTTGTTGACCCGATTCAGCAACAAAGACTCCTTCGTTGAGCGAGATAATTCCTTCGAATAACAGCAACCTCCTCATATTTTGCATAGATGGGTGTTTGTTATTTTTCCAGTTTAAAGTTTGATGATCTTAGCGGCCTTCACGATTGCATTCTCTCGGGCGATCGCCTCTCGGCTAGCAGCTTTGTAGTCGTAGCTGCAGTCGTGTCGGTTAGAGTACCGGTGTTCGCCGCAACGGCATTGGAATCCGGTCAATCCTACCTTTCTCCGGCAACCAGAACACTGGCTCACCTCTCTCCTAGGTGGAACTGGCGAGCTATTGACCTTGGCTTCATCACCGCCTGCTAACCTCCAATCCTCTGGCGTTGTTTCCGGAGACGACCTCCGGATGATAGATCTAGGAGATTTGTTGAAGAATTTATGAGGAATTGTCGCCGTTGAGGCGGAAACAGAGGTGGAGACGGCGTTGAAGCATTTCTGGCAGAGATTGTTGGTGGCAAGATTTTCGGTAATGCCGCAGTTGTTAACACACGGCGCAATGTTGAGGAAAGCTTCTTCAAACAATAGGAGTCTTTGTCGCTGAACCGGGTCAACAACTTAATCCGGTCAACTTAATTAGGAGAAAGGATAGAAAATACGATTTTGCCTCTCAGATTTAAAATTAAATGTTGGATTAAATTTTTCCGGCCAAATTTGGCCAGAATGACCAAAATTGACAAAAATTACATACTCAAGGTACAAAATTGACACTTTTAAAAATTAGGTGTTGAAATTAACAAAGCCCCTATAGTCGTGTGACCAAAATTGAAATTTTCTCTTTTTTTGTTATGTTTGACTTTTTTTTTTTTTTTTTTTTTTTTTTGAAACTGAGAATTTTGTAATGGAGTGTTAGACTTGGAATGTTGAATTTTTTGAAATTTCAAATTTGGAATAGAATAGCTGATTGTCTGAAATGTAAGCACGATATAAAAATTAAAAATTCCTATAGTATTAGTCATACAACAAAGCATTGAGAGAACTTTTCGAAACTAATTTGAATCCAAATGGATTGAAGTTATTACACCCCAAAAACATCACATTACTAACATACTTGTGTGGATTACTGCCTATTTTATTCTAAACCACAGATAAGTTCTACACTTTTACTAAACAGATACATAACCTCAAGCCTAAGAGCTCAACAATAAGTAAATAAAAAAATGTAGCAAAGTTTTCAGGCCGTCACAATAGCTTCCAGCATGTACAATTGATGCAGAAACCTCATCCATAATGGTTTTGTTTGACAAGTACAAATTAAATACTAGCAGATATTGTACAACCGGGTTAAAAAATGACAAGAAGAAATAGGTCATGCAAAAGTAGCCTGGGAAAATCACTCAACTAAACCAAACTTAGAAAGGAATTTCTTGTCATTACAGTCCAGCATCTCACTCAGGCTACAGTCTATGTTCTTCTGTGTCAAAAGTTTTTGTCTCAATTCTAATGTTTTCTTCAAGCCATGCCTAAAGTAGTCTGGATAATCTGCAACCTCATCGATTCGTCTGCCCATCACATCTACCAAAAACCTAATCCGCGGCTGAAGAGAATTGTTGATACTCTTAATCAGAACAGGGGGATAATGGGTCACTAAAGCTGCAATCTGACTGGCTTCAAATCCGCATGATCTCAAGTATGAGATATTGGGCTTCAAGATCTTATTCACATCTCGGCACAAAATTGCAGGGAAGTTAATAATCACTCTTTGCAGATCATGTTCTGTTAGACCCAACGACTTCAAGAAGTCGGAAGTGGGACGCAGCCTCTTATCGACACTATAACCCATTATAAATGGGTGTTTCACCAGTACTTTTCCAACCATCCCTTCCTTGGATAGGCCCAGATTGGAAAGCAAATCCACAATTTGTGAAATCTTTGAGTCAATGCTGTAGCTGATAATTCTGGGGTTTATCAGTATCATCTTGCCAATTTGCTTCTCAGTAATACCAAGAGCTTCAAAGAAAGCAAGCAGTGGGCAGAGTTTCTCTTCAACACTGTGAGAGAGTATGTGAGGAAATTTAGTTATGGCAGAAGCTACCTCATCAGGTTTTGTTCCCAATGTTGCAAGACACTGGACCATCGGAACCAGTTTCTCATGCAAGCCCAGAGTAAGGATCTTGGGGCACTTTCGAATAATGGAAGGAAGTTTCCTCTCCTTGATGCCTATACTTTTCAAGTAATCCCAATTTTCCGAGGCATTTTCTCTCTGCATGCCCTCAAGACGCTTGCACTTCTGGAACATTTCATGAATACTTTTATCATCGAAACCTCTATCTTTGAAGAACCACATAACGCCAGAACTGTGGCTGCTTGTAGTTTCCATATTTCCTGAAAATAATTCAGACAAGTTTAGGAAACGAAATTACGAAATAGAGGAAATTGTGACCCAACATTTTTTCACAAGTAAAATTTATTGATAAGTGTCAGAAGATGCAACCTAATAAAAAACTTGTCTAGAACATCTATCCGGCAGAAAAATGCAATGTAGAGATATCAACCTATCTAGCATCAAAAGAGAACAAGAAAACATACACAAATCCTCCAAATGGTGAAACCAAACAGCATCTAGTGATTAGAGTTAACCTCTAAAACAGAGTCTTACTCTAAACAAGAGCCATTTACTTACGTAACGACAATATCAACCACAAAAATTCTATGCTACTTGAAATATCATCACTAAAAGGGATCAACTATTTTTAGATCTTCTCAAATCCCAACATCTCTATAAGAACTCTGTGAAACAAAGCAATGGCTTTAGATGCTAAACAATTCCTCTGATCTAGCAACAGAAATCTATGGGTGGAAATAAGCTGAGCCAAACTTGAACCTAGGCTAGCTCAAGCTCAAGCTCAAAATATTTATAGTGGCACGAGTTTGAATTAGAGCTGATCAAGCTTTAAAATTTTGGCTCAAGTTCAGCTTGCTAATTTTTATAATGCTCGAGCTCGATTCAGTTGACCCAAATTAAGCTCGAGTTCGAACTGTATCTTCATACATTTGCTATTAAATTATAAACTGATGATTCAAACATAAATAGTATAAACTAAAAAACTCTAGAGTCCAAAATAAAATATAAAACTACTGTTCAAACCATCCAAAATCCAAATTTCAAATACCAAAAACCATTCAAAATCCAAATTTCAAGGGGACAGTAGTCTTACACCTTAAAATGGATAGTGAGTTTTGAAAGTTATTACAGTTGATGATTTATTTATTTTTGTACAAAAGCATTAGAATAAGAGCTGTAAAAAATGCACACTCTTTTGTCAATGAGAACAATTCATTCACTTTGTTAGAAATATCATGGTGGGCACCTGAAGTCTGCAGAAGGCCGATATTCTTCACTTCTTTGTGTGAAGTTGAGTCTCCACAGCCATCATTATCCTCACCAAACCATTAAACTTAGAGTTCACCCAGTACTAAGGTGATTAATTAAGTATTAATTATGCCAAAATTTCAAAACTAGAAGGTTGCTTGTTTGAATGATTGCGACTTAGAATGAAGTTTGGATATTACAATTGCAACCACGCCTAGAAGCATAAACAAAGTAAAGTATAAGCAGAAACAGCAAGAAAAAATGGTAATTTTTCGAATCTGAGAAAAACCAGAGACGCAACAAGCAATGAGATGAGGGGAAAACCAGAGACGCAGAGTGCGGTGCCGCTGTGGAAACGACGGTCTTGTCGCAGTTGGTGTCACGGTGCGGTGCCACTATGGAAGCCCGTACTGCCGTACTGCAGCTATGGAAACGCCAGTGGCCGATAGTGGAGATTTGGAAGTGCAAGACAGGCAAGACTACAGGTGCCCGCTCTTCTCTTCTGCCTGCTCTTCGCTTTTCCCTATCGTTATCCTCTACACCTCTGGCAAATTATTGTGCGGACCGTGTTCCACACAAATTTGTGGACTAAGGTTCAAAACGAGGTCATTTTGATGTTTGAAAAATATTTTTAAAAATATTTTAATCTGTGTATGTTAAAATAATAAATATTTTAGGGTAAGATGATTTATTATATGAATTAAAATAATTTACTTTATGTGTTTAGAATAATATACATTATATGTGTTACAATAATAAAATTTCTTGAATAAAATAATGTATTTTATAAGTTCTATAATGTACTTTATGTGTTAGAATAATGTATTTTATAAGTTAAAATAATATACTTTATGTTAGAATAATATATTTTATGAGTTAAAATAATATACTTTATGTATTTTTGGACCGTAATTCACAGAAATGTGTGTTGTGTGGATCATGGTCTATGCACTAATGATTGCTACACCTCTACCACTTTCTTTGCTATTCTTGTCGATTTGGTCCACTCTCTAATTCAAGGAGCTAATTAATTGGGCCAACAATATATACTGCTTATGTCCACACTCTTCTGTGCTACCTCTTAAATAGTTTATGTTGGTCCCGAAGGGATGAGGGGTACAAGTCTAGATGGGAGGGGGGTAATAGACTTGTAAAATTTTTAATAAAATTATTTCAAGAGTAAACTTAGAGTTATGCAGTGGAAATTAATTATTCCCTTTTTAACTTTAAGCACGAAGTTTTGTTCTTGAAAAAGTTAGGTTTAAGCACGTGATAGAGATAGCAGTAAATGAGAGAGAGAGAGAGAGAGAGAGAGAGAGAGAGAGAGAGAGAGAGAGAGAAGCACGTGATAGAGATAACAGTAAAAGAGAGAGAGTGTGAGAGAGAGAGATTTTTATAGTGGTTCGGCTATTAATTAAGCCTACTCCACTCTTCTTCACAACTTATGAAGGTTTTTACACTAATCACTAATTAGTACATAACAGTCCAAGATTGTTCCTTGACACAAAGCTGGAAACAATCTTGAGATATAGGTTTTTCAACTATCTCCAGTCTACTCCGCCTTTAGCTACTTATCCAAGTAGAGGAAAGATAATGTGATGATTTTCTTTTTCCTCAAACTGAGAAACTTGGCGTGAACTGGATGAAGTTGATGATGCAGTTCAAGCTTCCTTCAAATCTAGATAAAGAATATGAAACTTTTTCTCTCTTCTCGCACTGGATATTTTGAACTTTTCAAGAGGACTAGATGAACTTGTAACTTGATGAATTTCAGACTTGTTGAGTTCAATTGTTTTCCTTTTCATCCTTGAGAGAACAAACTATTTATAAGGGTGACGTTTGGTTCCGTTGGAGGGGAAGACAAAATTTCGAACACCCTATTATCACTGGGTAGAGACTATAGGTGTAACACCCCCTTTTTCAAAACTCTAAACCCAATATAATCATTCTTAAATATGATTAAACAAGGGTAAATTAAATAAACTAAGATAACAATCCATTCAGTAAACTAAGGGGAAAGTTACCGCCACAATCACCCACTCACGGTAACTGCACAGGCTAACAAGGTCTACTGAAAACTAGAGTCAAAAGCTCCATAAAACATCATAACGAGGGGAACAAACCCCGGTGTCTACAAACCATCAAAACAAGGTAATTCAACTACAACTAACAATAAAGTGCTAATAAGGGGAGTGGGCACTGAACTAATAACTACTGAATCTAGAGCTACGCACTACTCTATCACGAACGCTCTCAAGCACTGGGTCCACCTGAAAGGGGTTATAAAAGCACATAGGAAAATAAAACCGTTAGCAAATAATGCTAAGTATAAAGCCATCCAACCATGTAAAGTACTATAGATATAGGTTGGAAAAGGTTTTGCAATCATACACATTCTCAACTATAAATATAAGCAATCAAGACACTTAGTCAACAAATCTCAATAGATATACTTGTACACTTCTATATGCTCAACAACCTATATTTTCATAAAATCAAGCTTTAACTCATAGCTCATACTTGTGCACATTCACATACTGTAAACATACACTACAAGAAAAATCGCGATTCGCAACGGAAAAATTCAGTCACGAAAACGCGAAATTCCGTCGCAAATCACGTTTTGCGACAGAATCCATTCCATAGTCTCAAGGTTTGTCGTATTTCATTTCGTGACGGAAATAATCCGTCGCGAATGATGACGACGGAAAATGGTGGCGGAATTGTTCGTCGTGAAGTAGGCGACGGAAGTCATTTCGTCGTGAGTCCGTCGTGATTTTGGCAACGGAAATGTTTCTTTCTGTCGCCATTGCGTGAAAAAATATTCCGTCACAAAACTCATATTCCGTTGCATATTTCTGTCGTGAAATATAACAACGAAAATAATTATTGTCGCAAATTCGTCTCTAACATTTCCGTTGCAAATTTTTTATTCCGTCATAAAATTTTGTCGTAAAAAAAATGACGAAACAAATTGTCGTTGCTATTCCATCGCAAACTTTTTCGTTGCAAATTTTGTCTTCCGTCACACAAATTCGTCGTAAGAAAACGACGAAAAAAATTTCCATAATAATTCCATCGCTAAATATTCCGTCGCAAAATTTGTTTTCCATTGCAAAATTTCGTCGTAAAATAATAACGTAACTAATCACTGTCGTGAGTTCGTCGCATTTTGGATGGAAAAAATCTTTTCGTCGCCATAATTACAATGAATATTCAATCGCTAAAATTATATTTTCATCGCAATTATGCTAAATTATTATTTTAATATTTTTGTAATTATTATTATTTTGTTAAAATTCTAATATTTGTATTTAAAATGTTAATGTGCAAACTTAAATACAATATAATTTGTTGTACTTAATACCAAAGTGATGTATAAACAACAATATAGTAATTCATAAAAGAAAAATCAAATCAAGGTGAATTCGGTCGTGATGAGGGTGATGATGAAGTACCGGCTTTCTCACTCTCAAGAGCATTTAATCTTTGCTGCATAAGAACCATAGAAGCCTTTAAATTCTCAATCTCATCTAGGACCTTTGCAGAATTAGCATTCTCTGATGGCTGCGAGGGGGTTGATTCTATATTGTCCGATGTGTTAGCATTTATTGGACTACGAATGAATGTACCATATATATGAGCCAAGTCCATAAACTCTTCTTTTTTTATCATGTCTGCTGCATCATAGTATTATTGACTCTCATCTACTTCTTCTCCATTCTGTGTTAATACCTCCCGTTGCAATGCAATTTGTTTCTGCAAAAATTTAAAAACTAGTACAATTTTTATAAAAATTCATATAAATTCAAAGAAAATAAAAATAAATAAACTTACATGGATTTGTTTGTCTTTTTCAACTTTGGCCATCATGTTTTTTGGTATGTGTATGCTTGAATAATTCAAAATATGATAGACGACGACAAAATTATTTTTCCTAAAAATTAGTTAAAATAGAAACACAATAAAATAAAAAGTAAAACAAATAAGATTATAATATTAATAAAAATATTTCAAACATCAACTCAATAAGCAGAATATAATATAATCACACTGTTTTTATCACAATAGTGTCAATAAAAGTTTCTACCAACATAAAAATACATAATTATTATTTTAAAATGAAAAAAATTTAGAAAAAATATTCAGACTCAATAGACACAATAAAATTAAATCACAATGATTTTATCATAATAGTGTCAATACAAATTTCTACCAACATAATAGCACATAATTATTATATAAAGCAAACAAAATTCAAATAAAAAATCAACATAGTTTTCTGTATAAATAAAACTATCTCCCTGCTTAATATATAATATAAATATCTCAAACATCAACTCAATAGGTACATTAAAATAAAATCACAAGAAGTTCTTCGTAATAATATCAATAAAAGTTTCTAGCAACACAATAACGCACAATTCAAATAATCCTAACATAATCACTTATAATTTAAAGAATTCGAATGAACTTACAAGTTCAGTGACAACTTTGGAATGAGGTGTTGATCATGTGGTATGCGTAGATTGAGCAACTCCATCTAAAACACTGCCACGTCTATTTCTCTTACCTAATTCCATCCCTGAAATCTAGTTTACTACATGCAAACTCAATAAATGTTTCTAATCTTTTTATAAAATCTGGATTAAAATCACCACGTTGAGTTCGTCTTTGATACATCCAACTTCTATCCATAATACTTATATGTAAAGACCTACGCATATACATTTACATATTTAACAATCATTAGTGTTTAAAAAAATATTATTATTATCATTCCTATTCCAATATTTGAATTGAATGCCCCTCTAAGAATAGAGAAATAATATTATAATGCATTAATATTGTAAAAAATATAAACATTAGTTACTCCTTGCTAGATTATTTGAATAATTTTAAGTCCTTAATCTTTTTGACAGGGGTGAGCATCAGTCGGTTTTTGTTTAATAATCAAAAAAATATTATCCTTCTCATAATTGACCGAAATAACCAAAGTCATTCTCATAATCAAAACAAAAATCAATGCTATCTTTTCTACTATGTAGCAAATTTGTAGAACAAAAGGTTTATGGTGTCAAAATTTCTTTGTCATTACAAAAGTTTTATACCTACAAGACTAACTTGCACCCATACATGTCAAAATTCAACCATGAAACATTATTGAAAGAATTAAATTTAGAGAAGTTTCCATGGCACATGTACAGTCTAAGGACCTTTCCCAGTTTGAAAGGTAACCTACCATGTAATGAGAAAGAGTTTATTTGTAAGATTTTTTTTTCTTGAGTTTTTTTGTTTACTTACTCTATTTGATTGATAAGTTTCTTTTATTTACTTTTTGGTTTATTATAATAGAGATTGAATAGATGTGATTGGTCGTGTTGTTAAGATATATTCTCTCAGTTTTTTTTTATCATTAAGTTTGCACTTTGTTCATGCTCTGTTTGCTGCATGAAACACTTTGGAGAACATTTGGTGGCTATATTTGAAAAATAATTGTGGCTGTGAGCTTACTTAACACAATGTAGCTCACATAGTAACTGTGAGCTGAAAAATTGATTTTTTTTTTTGTTTCACATATAAATGCATAAACTTGTGTTCTATTTCTAATTTACTATAAAATATGCCTTATAGTAAATTGTACCTAAGTCTTTTTTATATTCTTTTTGTAGTATTTTGATTTTTTTGCAGGTATCAATCTATGTCACAGAATTTTCTGAACAATGAAAGAAGGTTGAAGTTTATCCTTATCCTATAAAGAGAAACAGACTGTCTAGAATGAAGACCACAAGATGTACCAAATAACCGTGAACTGTGAACTTTGTAGTTTAAGGTCCTCTAGACTATGTAAGTCCTATGAAAATATTGAAAAGTGTTTAATGTGTAGATTGTACCAGATTGGTGGATGTCCATACTTAAAATCAAATGAAATTGAGTACATTGTGGTCTAAGTATGAATTTGACTTACATCGCATTTTGTGGTACTATGAAAGAAGGCTGAAATTTATCCTTATCCTATAAAGAAAAACAGACTGCCTAGAATGAAGACCACAAAATGTACCAAATAATCGTGAAGTGTGAACTTTGTAGTTTAAGGACATCTAGACTATGTAAGTCCTATGGAAATGATTCCAAAAGTATTTAGTGTGTAGATTGTACCAGATTGGAGGATCTCCATACTTCAAATCAAAATGAAATTGAGCACATTGTGGTCTAAGTATGAATATGACTTACATAGCGATTTTGTGGTACATAAACTTATTGATTAAGTAGTAACATTACTACTTAATACACACAGAAAACTACACACTAACTCTAAGCAATTCACTGATAATACTAGCAAAAAAAACAAAATTAATAACTTAGTCATAGAAAAGTACACACTAACTCACATAATCAAACATAAAAGTACACACTAACTCTAAATCTTTTCGCAATATTAGTAAAAGATATCTACAGTTTAGGATTTTACAGGGATGTTGTTGCTAACTACATGCATATCAGAAATAAAATAATGTACTTTTAGTATTCAAATAATGAATATTCAAAAAAATGTACTTTATGTATACAAATCATGTACTTTCAGTAAACTAAAAATGTGTCTTTTATTTATGGTCCACACAGCTATGTGAACCATGGTCCATATAATAATGATTGGTAATTCAGAGACTCACCTTCAAACACAATCGTATACTACCATAGAGATTACCCATTTCAGAAACCAAAACCATTTAACCGATACACTATAACGTATAAGGAAAACTAAAATGATAGCATGTAAAAAATAAATAAAGATTGGCAGATCGGCCTGTAGATACAAAAAATTTGAAGCTGACAAGTGGACCGATTAAATTATTATCGAGCCCAATTTCAGGGTTGATCATTAGTCCAATTTAATTAATTGGGCTATGATAATTAAATTAATTTAATTATTCCAAGTAAATTTGATTTGGGCTATTGAATTAAGTAATTAATTTGTCCAAGCCCATTTCATAATTGAATTATAATTATAATTATAATTTAAATATAATATAATTTTATTATATTTGAATTAGATAATTATAATTTAATTTGAATTTGAATTAGATGATAGAATAATGAACCTAGACTTGATTTTGGCAAGGTTCATTTTAGTAGATAATTAATTAATTTAATTTAATAAATATTAGTGGAGTTTGTTGAGGGATTTTAGTTACAAACTTCACTATAAATAGAGACTCAATTTCACTCTTCAAATGACACCTCAAATACATTGAAAACAACTTGAAGGCTTGAAGATTTGAGAGCTCTTTTGAAGGCATTTGAAGATCTTGAAGAATTAAACGCATTGAAGGCATTTTTTGCAGTTTTAAAGATCTTGAAGCAACTTGAAGCCTTTTTGTAGGTACTTTGAAGATCTTGGAGCCTTTTGAAGGCAACTTGAAGCCATTGCAGGCGCTTTAATTTGATATTTTGCAGAGTTGATTGCTTCGGAGCTTGACGTTTGCTGTTGAAGATCACGCCATATGAATCCCGGAAGCTACGCCGTTTAAATCCCGGAGGCACGCGCCACTTGAATCCCGGAGGCTACGCTATTTGAATCCCGGAGGCACTGCAATAGATAATGGCATTGAAGAACGCTTGAAAACTTGAAGGCATTTTTTTTGATTTTGCAAGCAATTTGAATCCATTGCAAGGTCAATTATTTCTAAATTCTTGACGTTCGTTGTTGAAAGTCACGCCAATTGAATCCCGGAAGCTACGCCACTTGAATCTCGAGGCACGCGCAAATTGAATCCTAGAGGCTACGCTATTTGAATCCTGGAGACACTTCAATAGATAACGTCAATGAAGAATCAGAGGACTAGACAGAGATTTTGTACCTGCATATTGAATTATACACACGCTGTACATGGAATTTTGTGAATATATACAAAGTTTACTTTTTTGTGTTTACACGGCCAATTAAACCAACAAATTGAAATAATTTTGCAGCAAATATGAGTTTAAAATGGAAAATTCCGCGAATACAAAACAGTAGTGTTTTATATATATACATTGTACACAAACAGCAAATAGTAAATGTATAATAGTACACAGAAAAAATCTGAAAAGAATCTAACATCGGTCTTGATCGCCGTCTCGCCATAACCATTTGTCGTCTCGTCACCTCATCGCAGTCGGTCTCCGCCTCGCTGTAGCACGTCCCAATCTCAAATTCGCAAAGTCGAGTCTGAAACCGACGTGAGTCGCAGAGTCTGAAGTCGACGTGAGGAGAGTTAGAGATTTTTAGGAATTTAGGAATTAGAGATTTTAGGAATTTAGTTATTAGACATTTTAGGAAGTTATTTTAGAATTTTAGGTGAAAATTAAAATAAAATTTAGGATTTTAGTATATTAAAATAGGATTTAGCTTTTTAAAATTCTATATATATATATATATATATATATATATATATATATATATATATATATATATACTAGTATTTTTTTATGCGCGATGCGCAAAAAATAAGTGCCCAATATTAATACATTATATTAAAATTTTAAATTTGTTTAGATTTTAGATATTTAAATTATTCTAAATAATAATAATAATAATAAATAATAATAATAATAATAATAATAATAATAATAATAATAATAATAATAATAATAATGTAAATCATTTTTATAAATTTGATATTTATATTTTATGTAATAATTAACATATAACTCAAATATATAATGTGTATATATTATTATTAATAAAGAAGATAAGAAAATATATGGTGGATGCATGTGCATGGTAACAATAGTGGAAAAGATAACGGAAGTTATAACGCTAGGGGTATGTTTGTCCAAAATGTTTTAATGTACAACCTTTATAGCATAATGTACACAAAAACTTAACGGAAAAAACGGATATAAATCAGGGGTATAACTTTCATTCACACTTAATTATGTTTATATATATATATATATATATATATATATATATATATATATATATATATATATATATATATATATATATATATATATATATATATATATATATTCAAATGAGGACTGGGTATTATAGAGGACTGTGAGGATGATTTCGGTCCGTTAGATCAGCTTAATTGGTGGTGTAGATTAAGTGAGTTTTTAAGATTAATTGGGTATTTTGTAGGGGGTGCGGTTTTTTTTTTTTTTTTTTTTTTTTTTTTTTTTTTTTTAAGTTGTAGGGGTAGTTAAGTAATTGTGGTTTTTTTTTTTTATCTGCTATTTTTCTTCGGTGGGTGGTAGTGTCCTGGTCGGGTTGTTTCTCTCTCTCCAGATTGCGTGGTCCCCAATTGCTGCCCCCATTCCAACAGTGGTTCCCTCCGTGCGTGCAATTGGTTGTCACCGTAATGGCCGGCGTTGGTGGTCGTGGACGGGCGAAGCGGACGGCGGCGAGTGGTGGCTCTTGGCGGTCGAAGCGTACGGCGCGGTCTCCGGCGGCGAGTAGACCTGGTTAGTTTATTAAACTCTAGGTTTTTTTTCCCCTTCTTCTCCGTCCGGTGTTTCTTTCTTGCATTTGTGCGTGGTTTTACGTTTTGTGGGGGTGGGTCTCCGGCGGCGAGTAGACATGGTTTTTTATTAAACCCTAGGTTTTTTTTTCCCTTCTCGTTCGGCCAATTTTTTTTGTTGCAATTGTGCGTGGTTTTGCATTTTGTGGGGCTGGATCGGTGTGCATTAGGCTGGAACCTAGAGGAATTTTGGTGTGCATGAATGTGTACTGGGTTTGTTCGAAGGTTAGGTTAGTTGGTTTGCGTTTGCTCACCGCCATCCTCTTTTTGGTGATATTACAGCAGAAAAACTGTTGTGAAACAACTTAAACTTCTCTGAAAACGATGCATTCTTTGCTTTGTTGTGGACTGTGTAGTGTAGACAACTTTTCAGACAGTGTTTGCAAATTTTGGTATTTATGTGTGTAGTTAGTGTTGGTCTTGTGTGCCGTGGTTTTGGTATGGTGGTATAGAACTTCGTAGTGTGGGTGAGTTTTGTTAATCTTTCATATATATTCTGTTTTTGTTTCTCCGTGCCGTGGCTTTTCCGATTGTCCTAGCAGTTTGGTGTTAGTTCTTGTTTTCCTACCTGCATATATTTAATCAATTTGATTTGCTCCTTTGCTTTATCTTTGTAAATTATAATTAATCAAAGTGTTATTAGTAAGAATTGATTATATACTAGTTACATAATATTTTAGACCAGTGTGTTTGTGGGCTTCGGTGGCCTTTTTATGTGCAGTGATTCGTGGTTCTGTGTGCCCTTGTGCATTTTGGTATGTGCGTGGGTGTTGTGTGCTATGTCATTCGCTTTGCATTTAGTGTTTTATTAACTTTGTCTATCTGTGTTTGTGTGTGGCAGCTAAGAAGGTAAATGATGGACCTATGCAGGCTTGTTCATTTGGGGTGTTTATTGATGATGATGATTTTGTTGACCCTCCACCGGTTCCTGTGACTCCCGTGCAGCAAGAGCCTATTGTTGATGTCTCAGAGGGTGATTCCGCAGATCCCATGCAGCCGGAGGCTGTCGTTGATGCCCCGGAGGCTGATCTCGTGGATCCCGTGGACAACGAGCCTGTCGTTGCTGCTCCGCGGTCTGAATGTACTCTGGAGGAGAGTTTGCGATTTTCAAGTGCCAAAATTATGGTCCCTCCAGTCCAGTTAGTTGAGGCGTTGGTGGATCTTACCTCTCAATAGAAGAAAGATATTCGTGATCTCGGATTTGGTTCGTTGCTGGAGCTCAAGATTAAGGAGATACCTCTTTGGTTGGGCCGATGGTTACTCTTAAATTTTGACCCCCAAGCTCGGTCTATTCGATTGGGTGAGGGTGAGGTTTTAGAGGTCCGGGAGGAGGATTTTGCAGCTATCATGGGGTTCCCACGCGGGGAAGTGGTGGTTACACGTCGTGATCGGCATGCGAAGAGTAAGTTATTGGCTGCTTGGCGTGGGACGTTTGAAAAGGATCGTTATGATGTTAAACCGATGAAGGTAGCCCAGTGGATTCGGGACGATCTTGAGGGTGGGGACTAGTTTAAGCGACATTTTATGGTGTTGGTCATTAGCTCCCTCATATCTTGCATGAATAATGGTTATATTAACAGATGGTATTTCACCACTTGGATGATGTTTCTGCAATTGGTAGTTTGAATTGGTGTCGGTTTGTTATTGAGGAGCTTCTTTCTACGCATGCATTATGGCGTGTAGCTAACGACCACCGGTTTAGTGGCCTCATTCTTTTCTTGAATGTAAGTTTGTTTCAGTTTTTAAGCCCTCTACCTTAGCTTTCATTCCATGTCTCGTTGTTGGCTGATGTGTTTGCCTTGTTTTTATTTTGGTTTTTGTGTTCATTTTAGTTGTTGTACTTTGATCGGGTTCGGCATGGTCCTCGTGTTGTTCCTCGTGCTATTCCAGCATTTCGAGGATGGACTTCCAAGTTGTTGCGTGAGCGGGAGTTGTCGGAGATTCGTGCTAGGGGGGGGGGGGGTGTTTGGGGTTGGTGAGTTGGAACCTGTCCAGGGTGTGGATGTTGATGTGGTTCATGATCGGGCTGCACATCATGATGATCCGGGTGTGGAAGCACCGGTTAATCGAGGAGGTTCGCCTGGTTCTTCTATGCCTCCTGGTCGCTTGCGCAAGGTATATTTTTGTTCTGTCGTGGTATGGTAGTGTTATATGCTCAGGTCCTTTTTTGTGTGTGCACTTTTAGTGATTATTGCATGCTTTGTATGTATTCTTTGGGGGATTCAGTGTTCTTGCTTATCTGTTGCTTTGTTTCTTCTTTGTTTCATTGTAGTCTTTGGTTGAGCTCTATGCTCATGAGATTGGGGTGATTTCTCGGAGCATACTTACCCTTGTGGAGTTGGGACGGGAGGCAGTCGTATGTTCTGCTCCTGATGCGAATTTATGCCAGTTGGTTGAGGTTGGTCAGATGCTTACTGGTCTAAAACCCCAGCCCTCCATACCTTTGGACTCCGATGGCACCGCCTCGCAGCCCACATTGTCTCAGTTTGATGATGATTTCTGGGCTAATCCTGATGATGTTCGTGAGTTGGCTGAGGTTGAGCGTCCCCTTATGGCGAGGCTTCTATTGAATCATATGCCATCGTTTAGTCTTGGGCTTACGCAAGAGTTTGGTGGTGGTGCTGTGAATTCTGGTGCTGATATTGCTATGGGAATTAATCAACAAAGTAGTGGTCTTAGTGTGGGTGTTGACCCTCCGGAGCAGGTATTTTGCTTTTTTGTTGGTCTTTCACTTTTTGTGTGCCGTAGGTGGTTTCTTTTTGTGCCCTTTTTGTTTCAAATGTGTGCACAACTCTGGTTACTTTGTGTGTGTTTTTAATAAGTTTTCATTTCTCTTGTGGGCCATTTGAACTGTGTGCATGAAGTTTCTCGTGAGCACGTGCAGGTGTCTCATCCTTTGGGTGTGGTTGGGGATGTCCCGGTGGTAATAGACTGGCAGGATCATGTGCCAGTTGCCTCTCCAGCTCAGGGTTCAGATGAGGGAGCTCCGGGCCCTAGTAATGTTGTTGAGGGTGGTGTTGGGCATGTGTTTGATACCCCTGTTGAGGTAAATGTGTGCTTTTTTTGTGTACTTGTCTATCACTGCTTGTGCATCTGCTTCATCAAGGTTTACATTTACGTCTCCCTTGCAATTTCTGAACTTTACGCATGTAGGCACCATATTTGCATCTCCCCCCATCTCATTGAATATCTTGAATGCTGTTGTTGCTCCTATGTTTATTTTTCCACAGTTTGCTATGAATACTTTATGTCGAATATCAAGCTTTCGATTTATCTTTAAGAATGGTCTTGCTATGGGTGAGCATAGGCAGTGGTTGTGTCGCTCTTCTAATATGGTTAGTTCGTAGTATCCCTCCTTCTGTAGCCGAATTTCACATTTTGCCCTACACCCCACTCGGTTAGACACATGTCGCCGTGTTTGCTTTTTGGCTTTGTTGTCATTATTTGTGTCTTTGCTCCCTTGAGTTGGTGTGGTTGGGTATCCTTCTCGTGAACATAGCAAATACTTCGATTCAATCTGTCCGTGTCTATTATTTTTCGCCGAGGTGCATCTAACATCGAAACCTACCTCTTGTGCGTACTTTTTGTAAAACTCAACAGCTTGCTCTACGTTTTCAAAGCGTTGACCACGGTAAGGCTTTACTGACTGCTCACATTCTGGGATGGTTTCTTCTGTTATTCCAAGATATATTCCGTGATCGGGCTCTGTTCCCTCATCCGCTGCAATTTCTTTTGCATTTTAAAATGTCAGCAGGAGTATGCATTTATGTATGTTGGCAGACAGTGGAACACGGCATATAGCAAGCGTCCACATCTAATAAATAATCATGGCACACAATATGCAGAAAAATGTGACTGCTCAGCATTCAACCAACCTAGACTCTATTTCATTACACAGAACCCCACCCCCCTCTCCATGGTTTGCTAAATCATATGATCATGGACACGTCTAACCATTACCCTAGATCCAGGCAGTACTCTGCGTTCAGTATACCATAATAATATTTATTTTTGTTTAATTCGTGGTTCATATTTTTTTAGGCCTTACCGTCGATCATGTCGTCCTCATGCACTCTACGGTCTTCCTCATGAATTGCAGTCTCCGGGAATACATAGTTGTCGGCGTTCATGGATGTTCCCTTGCTACTTGTTTCACCGACGTCCATGGCTGCGCGTAGAACACTTCCTCCCTTCTCGCCCGTACTGCTGCTCTTGCCAATGAACGTCGCCAGATTGTAATTAATATTTGATTC